>NW_015174844.1:232573-257099 GCF_001447785.1 Gekko japonicus | reverse complement strand
AACGGTTGACTTCAAACCTTTACTGGATAATGACTGTTTTCTTTCCCAAGTACTGGGGGGGGGGGCAAACATTTTCTTGCTCACAGACAGCCCCCCAATCTTAAACAGTTTCTCACCCACAATAATACAACATCTAACTTGAACATGGACACTGGTACCAGAGCTTGCAGTAAACCCAGATGCCAACTTTGCTGTCACAGACACCCAGACAACACAATCACTGGACCGAATGACATCAACTACACCATCTCAGACTCATTCACTTGTTCACCTTCTAACCCTGTATATGCCATTAAATGCCAGCAATGCCCTTCAGTTCTCTACACAGGCCAAGCAGGTCAAACCCTAAGCCAAAGGATAAATGGAGACAAATCTGACATCAAGTATCACAAAACTGAGAAACCTGTAGGAGAACATTTCAGCCTCCCAGAGCACCCAATGGGGCACCTCAAAGTCCGGCCTGCCCCCCCCCCAACTTACTGCCAAGGCCCCCAACCTCCCATCCAGCCCAGGCCCCTCGACTTCCAGTTTTTAAAGTTTTATTTATCACACTCATCACTGGCAAGCTTTGCGCCGCCCTCCAATCCCACACTGCTCTCTCATGCTGGCAGCGGCTGCTCTCTCTTGTTGCCAGCAAGTCAGCAAGAAGTCGAGCCCTGTGCCACCCTCCAGTCCCACGCCACTCTCTCACCTCCCCACTACCGCAGCTGAAGCACCAGCCGAAAGGTGAGTGTGTGCCAGTGGAAGGGATGCGTGCACGCCCCCTCCAGTTCTCCCCACCCACCATTCAGCCATGGCTGGAGGAGGAGGAGCAAGTGCTAGGGGAGGGACATGGGAGGACCTGTGGTGGCATACAGGCAATGAAGGCAGCCTTCTTGGGCAGACTGGCCACTCTCCTGCCCTGGCAACCCACCACTCAGCTGCGGGGAAGGATGGGAGTGGGGCTGCTTGCTGGGGTGTGTGTGCCGGGGGGTGTGTGCCAGGGTGTGCGCAGGGATCCCCTGACTTATTTAAAGGCCGCCCAAATAAAAAAAATATGTTGTCATGGCTACAGGCCTGCTCAGAGTAGCTGCTTTATTGCAAAGGGATTTCATAAACAGACTGGAATGGAAGATTGCTGAATTACAAGTTATTACAACACTCAGGACAATGGAACCCCCATAACTTAACAGAGATATCGGGTTCTTATCTCACTACACATGCTAAGTCATTCAGTTCTCACTTATACCCAGAATTAAACTTTGTTGGTCTTAAAGGTTCCACTTGACTCAAACTTAGTTCTCAGATCTGTTGTTAACTCTTTTATTGTCTGCATGCTAATTTTCTGCTATCCACAGGTCTTACCAACTGCTTTAATCCAATCTTAGCTATACCTATTGCTCAGTTACTTACATCTTGACTCTAACTAGCCCTTCATGGCAACTAACCTCTGCCCACCAATATTTAAGGCTTGAGGAAGTCTGTTTCAATGTATCTGAAGAAGTGTGTATGCACACAAAAGCTTATTCCCAGAATTAAAGGTGCCATTGGACTCAAACTTTATCCTCAGTTATAGTCACTTAGCACATATGCTCTCTGTTTATTTTGATACCAGGTTAAATCTGTTTTATTTGAAAGATGCACCAACGCATTGGACATAATTTATCTGTGGCTCGAAAACATTTTGAGACTGCAGGAAGATCTGCCTCAGTGAAGGCTATAGATTACAAAAGGTGCAACCACCCACTTTCTTCGAAATTGCAAATGCCACCTTCTTTACTCTAAAGTTGCTTCCTTCCCCTGCAGACATTTCAAAATGATCATGTGAGCGTACATGCTAATGATCAGTTCAGGTTGTTCTGGGCCCTTTTTGTCACTGCTGTTTTTCTTACAACTGCTGTTATTTCTGGTTTGGTCATTAGAGGTGACTGAACTCTTGGTCAATAAAGTATTGCTGATTGCATCTACAACTTAGTTGATAAGCGAAATGGTGTTCCTGTGTGAACTCTTACCTGTCCAGTACCTAAGACATACTTTTCCTGTAGGCATGAATCATAGTAGACTTTGACGAACATTGCTAGCAAGTAGAATAAACTAGAGCAGGTGTCCCTAAGTCTGTTGAACCTGTGGGCACTTTTGGATTTTTGAGAAAGTGTAGTGGGTGTCATAGTAAAATGGTTGCCATGGGAGATGGGACCAGTCATAAAATGACTGCCATGGAGGGGGAGAATCACAAAATATTTGGAGGTTCTCAGCCAAGCATCAGTGATGGGGGCACCATTTCTGAATCCCTGCATGTATGGTCTTCTGAAGTACCTACAGCTTCAGTGAAGTGGAGGAAAGCCAGCATTGGCTTGTTGGTTTGGGGTTAGGGTTCTTTGGGGAAGAAGCAAGTGTGTGCTAAGAAACACATCAGCCAGCACTGTGACATGCATGGGAACCATATAGGGCTAGAACTAGAGCAAAAGCCTTCTCAATGGAGCTAAACAGGCTTCAAACATAGAATTTCAGATATAATGTAGGCCATCAGGCATCTAGAAAGTTCAAAACTTTTTACTTTTTGTCTGAATTATCAAGGTGCCATTAATAAGAGGCTGCTGCCAGGCAGGCCTTCTCACTGTCTTGCTTTTACCGACAAATTCATAAGTTAAAAAAAATATACAATAGGACCAGAGCTCACTACATATATAATATTTAATGGAAATTAGTTTCTTTCTCTTGCTAAATGGCACATGTTAGCTATTGTTTGTCTATTAATTGACTTTTTAATCAGTTTATGACACAACTGACAATTTATAACTCCTCCCTTATAGAGGATAGTTTGGAATCTACCAATTGACTTTTTAATCAGTTTATGACACACTGACAATTTATAACTCCTCTCTTATAGAGGATAGTTTGGAATAAATCTACCCAATAGGTCCTCTTTCCTATACAGTGTAGTGTCACAGCTGTCAGACTCCTTATGGAACAAGCTGAATAAGCAGGACACAATGAAGTTTTTAGTATCTGATTTACAGATCAAATGCATATGGGTGGGGAAATATTATTTTGTCCCTACGTAGGCTGTCTGGGCTTTTTAAAAATAGGTATGTGATCATGGTACCTCTGTGAAGGTTAGTGATTCAGACACATTGAACCAATCTGATGTTCAGTGCAGTTCATACCTCACTGAAATCAGTGGCAAATCTACCACTGATTTACATAACTGTGTGCTCTGTTAGTTCATGCTCTGGTCTGAGAACTTCAGAGGTGTTTCCTTGTTGATATCAGCCCTGACTGATTGAATTGAATTGTGGAGACAAGCTTGACAACACCCCTGTTCCAGATTGAGAGGTGTGTCCACAGACACTATAGCCATCAGATTCCAAATCTGACACAGGTGCACTGGAAGTTGGCATTTCTTTTGGAGCTTTACTTGTCTTAAACAGATATCAGCCCCACACTGATTAGATTTAAAGACAGCTGGCAGCGCAATCCTAAACTGAGCTATACCATCTAAATCCATTGACTAGAATTAACTTAGAAAAGTGTAACTGTTTAGGATTCCACTGCACATGTAGCTCATTCAAAGAAGCAACCTTATACAGTATGCCTAATCTGAACAATAAAAAGATAATATGCCAGTATCAGTTATAATGCTGTGCAATAAATGTTATCATAATCCAACCCATTTGATTCGGTTTGTCCCAGTGGAACCAGATTTTTGATTATAACTAAAAAATAGGATTGAAATGGTAAAAAAAAAAGATGGTATGAGAGAGACAATATCAAGCAATAAAGCTCTCAGTCTGTAGAAAATCCTGAAATCCTAAATGTTATTGTGTGTGAGAAACTGGTTTAGATAGTTGGATTTGAACATGGGGAGCCCAGGCTGAAATCCTTGCTTAGCCAGCTTACTGGGCAGCCCTGGCTGTATCCTTATCTCTTAGCCTCATTACCTCGAGGGTGGTGGGGAGGACAAACTAAGATAAAGATCAGCTTTTCAGCCTGGAGCACCTTGAAACTGGTCAGAAAAGAAATTTAAAGAAATAGTAAAGCTTGGTATTCAAATTTCTGGAATGTTGCTTTGCCCTCCTCCTCCTTTCAGGCTGGGTCTGCCTCTATTCATTCCATTAAAGGGGGAAACCTCTTAACAGTGTCATGGTGAATAATGACACAGATCAAACTCTTTCTTTAGGCCCTCTTTTGTTCACTGCCTTCGTTATTCCCTGGCTTAAATTCACTTTATTACTTAACTGCCTTGTAAATCGCAAGAGATCGGACATGTATCCTCTTTGCTTAAATGTTATTATCAACCAAAGTAGCATCCCCATTCCCCCCCTCCCCATAATTTAATTGGGTGCGTTGCCTTTCTGCTGGGAGGGGAGGGGTGTTCTGTCTTCCACCACTGAGAGGCTAACACAAAATCGTTTTTAGAGGAAGACAACCCCCCCCCCTCCCGCACACCTTTGTGATCGTGTATAAACTGCTTTGCTGTATGCGAATAGGAGAAAATTGGCGGGCTGCTATTGTTTTGTCTGGCTTGGGCTGGCTGGAATAGTCAGGCGAATGCATGAAAGACATTTCCTAGGGGTCACTGGCCTGCCGGCGGCGGCGATAACCAGAATCGGGCCCGCAAGCCGTAACTTACCAGCCCGTGCAGCCTCCCTTCCTCTTCCATGCAAAGGTAGCGAGAGCTGTGCACACCCTTGATCGCCACCGTGCGCACGGACACGGCTCTGATCTCCAGCAAACCTGTGCAGCGAAACAAAACGCAACGTTAACTCTCCCTGGGCGGGGACAAGGGGAAGATCGCCTTCGGAGAAGCATCTCACGGCCGCACAGGCGTCATATAAAGAATGTTCGGGTTAGATCCCTACTGATGCCAGGACGCCACACGCTTCACCAATTATGAAAATCCAAAAGAATCCACGGAAAAAAGCGACCTTGGAGACCAGGCAAGGGAGGCTGCCTCCAGTCCCAAGAGGAGCTCCGCGTGTGTCGCTCTGCTTACTCACTGTGCAGACTCTGCGTGCCGGTGCCGTCCACTCGGCCGTCGCCGTTGATCCGCAGGAAGACACTGAAGAGCCCGTGCCTGCTGGCGGTGTAGAGGTGCCTTAACCTTACAGGCTCCCCCCAGCCGTAGTTGACATGTGGTCCAGCATCCGTGAGAGGCAAAGATCTGGCGACCATTGCGAAGCAAAGTCCCATCAGCGCCAGAGGCGTGCGGGCTTTGCATAGCTTCTGCCACATCTCGGCCAGTTGTGAGAGGACGCCCTTCCAGGCAAACGCAGCGATGCAGACAGAGAGGCAAAGGTTCCCACGGGGAGAGAGAGAGAGAGAGAGAGAAGGGGGGGGGGGGTTTTAAAGCTTGGTGCTTTTGGAGCTAATTTCTTCAGGAGGGGTGGTTGGGAATGCAAAGCCAACCCCCGCTGCTTTTATAGAGGTCTCTGTTATCAGTCCGATCGATAAGACTAATTCAAATTCCAATACAGACACCGCTCCGTAGCAGGGACCTGGGCCAATACCCGCCCCGCTGTATTGATCAGGATTACATCATTACCCACGGGACATCCTTCAGGCTTGGCTCTCCGGCAAGCTTTGTCGAGACGAGGCTTTTCTTTTAAAAGTCGGGATATATCAGTGCTTGTCTTCAGACCGTTGCTAGGAAAACTGCGAGCGTGGAGCGCCAATGAGAGCAACCGAGATAGCCGAGGATCGGACTTTGAAAATAAGACGTGGAAGGAACCAAGAGTAGCGGGAGTCACTTTCCTAGCCCCACATGGCCTCTTCACACACACACACACACACCCGCCCCTGACCGCACACCCTCGGTTTACTTCCCGAGGTGTAAATAGCAGGAAAGAGCTGCGTGTGTGTTTAAACAAAAGGATAAATCGAATTCAACCTAGGTGATCGAGAGAAAGCAAATTACTCTCAGATTTCCTGTTCTTATCGGGAAATAACTTTTACCTCGTTTTCTTGACGGTTCCAAAAATAACTTGGCAGATTCCTCCCCTCTACGAACACACAATTAGGCTTTGGGGGAAAGCTTAGGTTAGGTTGTATGCGCTTCTACACCCCCACACCCCGACTGCCCTACACAGATCAAGGTTTTCATTACCATCTTTCCAAATCATGTGAGCAGCCCAATCCCTGGTATTCATTATGTCCAACAAGAGACCTGATCTTTAAATTTAATTCTGAACGATCTGGGAAACCAACCATCTCCTAATACCAATTGCCTTTGTTCTACAAGGTGCCCAAGCACAGCGGCTGATGCAACACCCCTCAAGACAGGAAGAGGGAGAGAGTGAAACAAGGGTACCTTCTGCAGCCTGCCTGCAAAGGATAGTTTTCTGGTAGGCCCATCAAGGATTCTATCAGTCTATGAGTTAACTGGCATTATTATCCATATCTATATAATGTAGATTCACATATATGCAATCACATTTATATCTACATAACACACACACACACACATATGAAAACCATGTGATCACAATGTTGTTAGGATGTGTGTATGATATTGGTAGAGTACAAAAACTTCACATTCTTCATGTACACACTCTTCATGTACAATATTCAAGTAAAAGTGACATATTAAATCTCTGGGCGGCACTCACAGCAAATAGGAGAAGCTGTCTACTGCTAAATTAGCACTCTAAAGCTCCTAGTCTTCTTCCTTCTTTGTTTGTGGACCAATACAATTAAACCATACACCCTGAGGGCTCCTAATCCAACTTCGTTGTCCTGAGGAAGAGGGGCCTGTATCTAAAGGATATCCAATTTATTAATGAGGCTTCATTCCAAACTTCTCTTAAAAACAAGCTTTCCCAAGCATATTGTTAAGCCCATTTAACCATTAATTAGGTGTATTATTTCAGTCGGACTTTCTTCAAAGTAAAGATGCCAGAAACTGTAGCCAAAGGTAGCCTGTTAACACTTTTCTTCTCATCTTTCATATCGAAAGCTCCATTCACAACGTGATCATAGGTGGCGTTACACCCTAAATTAATGAATAGGCTTAGAACTAACTGCGACTCTGCTTGGGATAGTTTCAGGTGGGTAGCCCTGTTAGGATGCATAGGATGGCACTGTTAAACCCCTGGCTTCCTGTCCTTTCTTCCCTCTTGTACAGTTGTTCTCCCTTTTGCTTCTGGGATTTAAAATTTTTTTGAAAACAATGAACAATTTCCCCCCTTAAGGCTGCAATTCTATCCACACGTGAGGGGAAAAAATCAAATTAATTTAGTGGGGCTGTGGTGGCTCAAGTGGTTAAGACACTGAACTGCAGGCTGGAAGGTCGGTAGTTCAGCAGTTTGAGACCCGAGTGCCGCAGGACGGAGTGAGCTCCCGTCTCTGGTCCTAGCTCCTGCCAACCTAGCAGTTTGAAAGCAAGAAATTGCAAGTAGATAAATAGGTACCGCTTCGGTGGGAAGGTAACAGTGTTCTGTGCACCTTGGCATTTAGTCATGCCAGCCATATGACCATGGAAATGTCTTTGGACAGCGCTGGCTCTTCGGCTTGGAAATGGAGATGAGCACTGCAACCCTAGAGTCGGATTCGATTGGCTTTCGAACAAGGGAAACCTTTACCTTTACTTGCTTCTCAGTAAGCTTTCGAGCAAGGGAAACCTTTACTTGCTTCTCAGTAAACATGTATAAAATTGTGCTGTTCTGATCTATAAATTAAACATAACCAATTCCTGGAGTGTATGAGAGCAATAACACACTGTATTTTGTGCAGAAAAACAGCCTGTGCTTTTGGCATCCTTGTGTAGGAAGCAGAAGAGTTGGTTTTTGTACCCTGCTCTTCTCTACCATAAGGAGTCTCAGCTTAAGTACAGTATTAGTGCTGCTTTCATTGCAAGCATTGTATGACAGTGTCAGAAAACTTGTAGCAAGACAAAATGCTGCATTTCACACACTTTCCCTGTGGGGATTATTTGCTTCCTGGAAGGAAAAATGAAATGTGTTAAATGTTTCCAAGACCCAATAAAGTGCTTACAGAGTTGTTACAAAAATCCTTCCTTCCTTCCTTCCTTCCTTCCTTCCTTCCTTCCTTCCTTCCTTCCTTCCTTCTGGCATGGATCTGGAAGCAGCTCTTTCCATGGAAAGTTTTGTATCAACCCAGAAAATTCTGTTATAGCCCAGCCAGAACAGCTAACCTTGTTATTCTAGTGTTGTCCACTAGATAGAGCTTTAACCCAAATAGAGCTTTAAACCTTAACCTTTCCTTTGTGTTTCTCTCTAAATTTCTCTAGTCCTAAGGAAAGGTACTTTGCATGTTAGCTTAGGGAGGTTATCTTTTGCAGTAATTGGCTTTATTCTTTGTGTTGATCACCAAAGGTTGAGTAAGCCTGATCCATCCAAATTTGACATCATTCATTACCTCTGCCTGATTTTAGGCAAGTTATGTTAGCCTAGGTAAGTTAGAGCTGGTTCACTTATGTCATATCCACTGCCTCAGGGATTTGCTTCATGTTTGTGTTTCCACATGTAAGTAAGGAGAATAATAACGAGTTCCCAGAAATCAGACACAAATATATATTGCACCATCTTAAAAACTAAAAGCACAAATCAAACACCATTGATTTAGTGTAAGCACTACATGCTCAAATCCTTCCTATGAAATTAATGGGATTTAAAAGTGCTTAAATTTGATTTGAATGTGTCCTGTTTAGTTTATTATTGGGGCATAGATGTTTGTAAACCACAGCTTACTTTTTGTACAAGTAACAAGAGGATTGTTTTCCGTTTTATGGGCTTTGATCAGTGTTCCCTCTAAGATAGTACACAGTTTTTTAGCCTCCGATTCACACGTTTTTGTCTTAGCTCAGGAAGGATGGCTCCAGAGCAAACTAATTTATACTAATTTATATCGCTCACTTACAGCTTTAATGCCAGTAGCTCACAAAATAGAATTTTTGCTCACAAGACTCCATAGCTTAGAGGGAGCATTGGCTCTGATGACAATTTCCATTCATCCTTTCAACCTTTCAGGAGCCCAGTAGAGTTGTAAACAGGGAGGGCAGGAAACAAGTAGGCTTCTATCCATCATTTAGATCTTGACAAGAATCCCACTAAAGGAACACTTGCATCACATTTGTACAGAAGCATTTCTTAGTATACTCTTTTATTCATACGAGCCAATCAGGGAGCCAAGTTTGGATGAAAAGTGAGATGATATATAATAAATAATAAAGTAAATTATCTGGACATTTTCTTTATTCTCAATAGTACAGTCCAGAAAGAATAATGGTTTGTTAGTTGTTATCAGGTCGGTATCCCAGTACAATCGATAAACTACAATACATATACAAACACAATTCTTAAATCCTGAATAATTACACTATAAAAAGAAGATACCATTAAAAGGTTTAAAATAATCAAATAGTATTATATATATATCAACTATAAAAATTAAATTGGGGTCCTCAGAATACCATCTGTCAATATGATTCCAGAACTTGGTCATGATTTTTAATGTAAGCCTCCCTGAGCCTCCCTTGGCGGGGAGGGCGGGGTATAAATTGAATAAATAAATAAATAAACCCCATGAAATTAATTTTCTTACTGTTTCTGTGGCCCTCTTGTCAGACCCCGAAAGGAGGTTTAGCAGATGGGTATCTACAGAGCTGCGGTGGCTCAAGTGGTTAAGACGCTGAACTGCAGGCTGTGGAAGGTCAGTAGTTCAGCAGTTTGAGACCCGGGTGCCGCATGATGGAGTTGAGCTCCCATCTCTAGTTCCAGCTCCTGCCAACCAGCAGTTCGAAAGCAAGAAATTGCAAGTAGATAAATAGGGACCACTTGGGTGGGAAGGTAACAGCGTTCCGTGCGCCTCGGTGTTTAGTCATGCCGGCCACATGACCACGGAAACGTCTTCGGACAGCGCTGGCTCTTCGGCTTTGAAACGGAGATGAGCACCGCATCCCTAGAGTCGGATTTCGAGCCAGTCTGAGAAGGCTGCAAGCCAAGAGTCCTTTGGTTCTCGTCCTTCTATCCAAGGGCTCACACCCCTGGCCATGCAAAGCCTAAATACCTGCTGGAAGAAGGCAGGGCGGGGGGAGTCAGCCTAGATAGAATTTAGCTGCTACAAGCTCACTGCCGGCAGGTTATTCCTCTCTGTCAGTGCAATCCTGCCAACAGTGATGTATAGGTAAGTACCACTGACCTCAGTGGGAATGATCTATTTGTAACAGGGCCATTAGATTACTGCTGCCCTAGTGTTTTATGACCATACAAAACTTGACCTCTATTTTCAAAGGCAACAGCCCTGCTGTTCTGTTCTGGGTTCTCTTCATTCTCGGATTGTTTGCTTTGGGTATTTGACAACCAGGTTCTGTTTGTAAGCTTACCTGGCTATAAACTTTGGCTTATATGTGCTCTTTTAGGTTGAACTAGGGATTAGTGACCCCAGATAGTGTTTACCAAACTTGTTTCTGGAAGAGAGAGAGAGAGAAAGAGAGAGAGAGAGAGAGAGAGAGAGAGAGATTTTCTAGTTGTCCGCAAATGATACTGTTGCCTGCTAGGTCAAAGACATTTCATACACTTTTGCCTTTTCTTTTCTTTTCTTTTTTGATATTTGATTGTTTTTTAAAAGGCATGAACCAGCTACCATCGAATACAATGGCAACCTACAATGGACTTCAGTAGAAGCAGATTACTGTAATTTACTTTCTTGCCTGTACTGGGGCCTCGGTCACACGGGCCGGAAAATGCGGGGAGGAAGCGTGGCTGTTTTCCCCGGAGCAAACTAACGCGTGGCCGCCGGATCACACGTCCCGCCAACGTCCCGTGGTTGGGGGGAGGTGCCGATCACACAACAAAGAAGCGGTGCAGCGCGATCACAGCAACAATGGCTAGGTGCCGCTGCCATGGCGAACGGGGTTGTTGTTTTTTTAAACCGAAGTGTGCGCATGTGCCGTTGGGTGCTTGTGCGCATCCCGTGGAGACTTGGGGGGGGGAAACCTTTTTGCGACGGGACATGGGCGGGCGCCGGATGCCACGAACTACCACCGGAAATGTGATCAGATGCCCACCCTTGCCCCGTGGTTTCCGAAAACTAGTACCTCGGAGGTACTAGTTTTTTATGCCGCATCTTCGGCGGGAAGCCTCGGGTTAGCCATGGGAGCTCTACGCTTCCCAGATGTTGCGGTGTGATCGCACATGGAAAATCCACCTATCTTCCATCTCTGTAGCATGGCTAATGCTCTGTGTGACCGCAGCCTGGGATTCTTTTTCTGTTGTTGCTAACCAGCCGGGCGTTC
The DNA here is from genome assembly GCF_001447785.1 of Gekko japonicus. NCBI lineage: Eukaryota > Metazoa > Chordata > Lepidosauria > Squamata > Gekkonidae > Gekko > Gekko japonicus. The sequence continues at coordinate 245,866 of NW_015174844.1, read as the reverse complement.
TTCACATATTACATTCTAGGCACCATGGGTTTTACATACTGGAAAACATCTTGGGCCAGAATGATTTTTTCCCTCTATGGTGAACGTTAATTTTGCTTACTTTCAGCGGAAATATGTGTTAGAAAGATACCAATAGTCTGGCCAGTTTTGAGGTTGCTTATCGGGCTCAAACTGGTAAACTGACAGATTCAGGTGGGTAGCCATGTTGTTCTGAAGCAGCCAAACAAAGTCCAAGTCCAGTGGCACCTTTAAGACCAACCAAGTTTTATTCAAGCTATAAGCTTTTGTGTGCAAGCACACTTGAATAAAACTTTGTTGTTTTTAAAGATGCCACTGGACTTGGTTCTGGTAAACTGACAAATACTAACATTTTCACATTTGGTTTACTGAAAAGATTATGATCTGATAGTACTCTGATTTCTGCTCTAACATCAGAATCGAAATATAGTACGTGTTCAGAAACTATGTTGAAGTCAAATTTGACACAGTATTAGTAAAACATACCTTGTAAAGACAATTAACTACAGTTAAGTGATATTTCCGTAAAAGGGGTAATCACAATAAAATCAAAGAACTAAGATTTATGCCAAATTAAAGTAGGCTACGTGTTACACTTATCATGACCTAATCTGAATGTGGTCTACTGAAGTTGCAATTTACCTTTAAAATCCTAGAAAGATCCAAGGCTAAGAACGTCTTCCAGCATCTTTTTCAGTTTGTCCCATAGACACCTCCATTTGTCTGGCATCTTGAAGCTTAAGAACTCCCTCTTGCCACTGAATCTGGGGGAGCTTCCTATGCTTGTGGCTAATCTTCCTTGGAAGGAAAAAGCCCAGTATGGTTAGGCTGTGTCCTTCTCTTTCCTAAAGTGCAAGAAAGGGCAAGGGATAAGCAAGCACTTCTGCCAGCTTTCTTTATCAGTAAAAAGGTTCCTCTGTGGAACTATTGATGTTCTTCATTGACACAGCTGAGCTATGTAAAAAGAGTTCTGAGTAGTAAATGTAACATACAGATGACTCTAAGGTACACTTTAGTTTTTATTTATTTAAAATACTCATATCCTGCCTTTGCAGAGTGCTCAAGGCAGCTTACAAACACAATTAAAGGCCTAGCTGGAACACATGAAATAATATATAGAGAGCTCGAACTGCAACTCCTACAACATACATCACCACCAGCTGCCAGAGACATTCAATAGTACCTCCACCAAAGGTCAGGAGAAATAGTTCAGCTTTGCCCCCTTTACGGTGAGAAGGAGAGAGCATGGGGGCTTCACCTACCATATCTGGCAAGCTGTTCCAAAATGTTGCCACTGAAAATGACATGCACAGGCTGTAGATGAATGGACCTCCTAAGTACAAGGCGCCTGATGATCTTAGTTGGCACATGGGATCATATGAGGATAGGTGGTCCACTAGATATGCGGGTCCCAGGCTATGAGGTGAATTAAGGGTAACACCCAGCATTTTTAACTTTCCCTGGAAACAAATAGATAACCAGAAGCTGCAGCAGCAGATGTTACTTCAGCAGTTAAATGGGGGTTAAAAAGGTTCCCTTGCTCGAAAGCCAGTCGAATCCGACTCTAGGGTTGCGGTGCTTATCTCCGTTTTAAAGCTGAAGAGCCAGCGCTGTCCAAAGACATTTCCGTGGTCATGTGGCCGGCATGACTAAACACACAATTTGAGGGACATTGGTCACCACAGGTGCCTATAAAACTGGGTAGTTTACATGATTTGCTTTTATATAAAGCTTAGGTTGAGTAATGTGAAGAGAGAACCAGAAGGAATATTTGCCGGGGTGCTGTCATCAGATGCTCAAATCAAATGAAGTCTATGTAATTCTGGTTGATGGTAACTACATGAAAAAATCCTTAGGGGGGGAGTTTCTTGTCATAGTTAGAATCAACTTGGATCACATAGGTACTACTTCACACCTTGACTAAATTAGTTAGTAATCACCAGTCAAAGGATTTTGCTATCCACTGTTGGATGTGACAAAACATTAAAGGGAGCGTTGGCACAGTGGGTATATCCCACTGCCTTAACATCTGAACTGTGTCAGTTCGAGCCCCGCACTGGTGTGAGCAGCCAGCCTGTTGTCCCTAGCTCATCGTCCACCCAGGGATTCGAAAACCTCAGCGAGTAGATAAAATGGGAACCACTCCGTAGAGAGGGTGGGCACACCAACTCCCCTGTGGGAAGCTGTTACCTGTCAGTTGGGACGTCCTGCTCCAGGATCGGAAGGCGGAAGAAACTACTCGGCCACAAGAACAATCCCTGCAGTGGGATGCTCCAGCCAGGCAGTGGCAGTGTAGCGATACGACATACGGGTCCTGAAGCCCCAACGTCATCAAGCCGGTCGATGCAGCCATTCGGGACATGACTGATCCAAGCCAGAGACGTTTCCACCGTGCAGTTACAGCGTATGCAATTAAAAATGAATTATATGTTGTCTTTCGTACCCCTAATGAAACATTGTTAGTCCCCTCGTGGGGAAAGCGATTAATAAATCGAATGCATCATCATCAGTCTGCACACGGAATATATTCACACACAAAAAAGTAGGATTAGATGGATTTGTCAAACAAGTTCTAAACTTGTAGTCTAAAAATGAACTTAAGGAAGTCTCAAAGTTAACTGTGATCCCCTGTACTGTTATTTCATGTTTGGTTATGCTTACATATTGCCTCTTACCATCTGAATAAAGTCACCATCTATTTTGTGTCAATAGGGCATAGACCAACATATCAGACAGCCAGAAATTATTAGTACACTACAGGGCTTTTTTTCTGGGACTACGTGCTGGAATGGAGTTCCAGAACCTCTTTGACAACATTCTTTTTAAAATGTTTACAAGTTCATGAGTTTTCAGTATACAGAATATAGTATACAGAAAAAAGCACCTCTTTTTTTAAGCCCTAGTACATTCTATTGTATCACAAGTGACAGTCAGAAAGTGAGACATTTGTGTTGAAAGCTAGTTATTTGTACTTGATGGTTTCAATATTTCTAAAAAGAATCTTTGTTGCACTATATTTTCAGAATGGTATAACACAAATTGAAGCAATTCATTGGAAATCAGCAAAACTTCATTATTTGCTAGTATTTGCTAAAGACTTGAATAATTGATAAATATCACAGAAGGAATCATTGTTTTGCATATTTAGGTTGGGGAGGGAAAATGTTTGTGAATGCCATCCTATTCGAGGCCAATAAAATTATTGGATCTTGCATGTAATCACTATCAACTTTCATATCATTTAGATTTTGTGATGAATAAAATTTTACTGAAGGGTCTTAAAATGCCTGTTCACTACAGAAACTTCTCTTATCATTTTAATCTTAAAGGGAGGGACCCAAATTAAACTAATTGGTCATGGTGAACAATTCAACATTTGTAGATCAGTTTGTAGATTGTAGATTGGTAAGGAATTAGTTGTGATATCCCTGATTACAGTTTCCAAAAAGCTATAATGTGGAGTTTGTCACTATGAGTAGTTGCTCAGGGACAGTTGAGGTCAAGAACAGAAAGTCAAAGGTCATTTGAAGCATCCTGCCAATGGCAGCTAGAATTGACCTTTATTTGACAAAGCAGAAGTAACTGATGATCTAAAAGAATGATAGCCACATAGCTATCTGAACATTGTATCTGAAATGGATCTGAACATACAGTTTGGATTGATCCTAATCAGGTATAATTCCATGGTTTAAATGGTCAATCATAAGGACAGTTGAAAGAAAGTTGAGCAGGATAGATAACAAAAGACACATATGGTTTGAAAGTTCATATGATTCTTCATATGTGGCCTATCAGACTTTCTTTAGTACTCTTGCTTTACCTTGTCATGAAAATAACCCATAGAGAGGAAAGCTCTGAGTTAAATGAATTTGGTAAAAAACTTGAAACACTCCATGGAGTTAAAATAGCTTCACTGTGTCATATATGTGAGTTTTATAGTTGTTTTTGTTGATAAATAAAATGTGTACTCAATAACATTAAAATAAGTGCAGTATTTAAACACATGATTCATGTATATAAAAAAGCATCAATAATAACAGCATGAAGAAAACAACCAAAAATAAAGGCTCAGAAGAATCAAAGTTGTGAATTCAATAGATCTAATTTCAAAGGACTGCATCGTACGGAAAGCCAATAGACAGAGAACTAGACAAAGTGCTAGTGGAATGGCACTCCAGATCTCCAGTATACTGCTAAGCAAGCCCAGTGCTTTTGTGTGTGTGTGCTGGTACCCATATATGTAAAGTGACACTGATTTCTACCAGCTTCCTCCTCACCTCAGAACTTGGGAGAGCACAAAAAAAAGAAGACATTGGTACTCAGTGCTTTTCAGTACCACTTCCCCCCCCCCAAACCCCCCCCCCCCCAACCAGCCCTGATTTAGCCCTTCTTCCTGTGAAGGCCAGTCTTACATATGAGTCACTCAGTACCTGGAGCAGGGTCTCTCTATCTGGTATCTGGAGAATGAATTGGTTGCTGTGATTCATTTTGTTAAAATAGCTTGTGAAAATATGGAATATTTCGCTGAGTAGTGCCTACCAATGCATAATTCTGAATTGTTCCTACCCTGACCTTGATAGTCCAGGCTAGCCTGATACTGTCAGATCTTGGAAGCTAAACAGAGTTGGGACTGGTTAGTAATTGGATGGGAGACCACCTAAAAATGCCAGGGTAGCAATGCAGAGCCAGACAATGGCAAACCTTTCACTGTCTTTGTCATTCAAAGGCGCCACTGCTTCTCTGGCTGGTTTCCTGCTCCAGATATATTTTTAATTTTTTTTATTGTTTGTCTTGATGCTTTTAGCAGCCCACTCCTCAAAATCTCTTTCGTATGCCTAATTATTGACTTAGATTTCTTTTGCCAGAGCCTGTGTTCCCTCCTGTTCAATTAATTGGGGCAGACCTTCCACTTTTTAAAAGAAGCCTTTTTATTTTTTTTATACCTTCCTTGACTTGCACTGTTAACAACACAGGTCTTTTTAAAGACGGGGCAGTGCCTTTCTTAACCTGTGAAATGCATTCTATTTGGGCTGTAATTAGTATGGTTTTAAATAGCTTCCAAGCATCCTCTAGGGACTTGACTCTCTTGCTTTCAGCTTTCTCAAAAGTTATATCCCCAATTCTTCTCAGGTTCTTTTAACATGTGGAATAGCCTAGATCCCCACCCCGGTATTATATAGGAAAATGTAGCACCTTCCTTACCAACTTTCTGTCCATTGTAGTGTGGCCTTGCCAACAGGACTGGTGAGATCTAGGGCATTTATCCAAACAAAATGAAAGGGAAACACACTTCATGGCTCTGCTCTTCTGTCACCCCATTGTCATTCAGCAAAAGGAGACCAAAGAGAGAAGTGCTCAGTGCATAAACTCACAGTCTCCATCTGTCATCAGCTTTCAGCTTTCTTGGCTGATCTTATCTGTTGCCGAGTGATTGAAAGTAATTTGTTTTGGTTGAAAGTAGTTTGTTTGGGGGAGTAATTAGATTATCTCTTTGGGGGTTTCCTACCTGGTGACCTAGAGCTTTTCTGTGGCCTGTGGCTCATTAACATCAATTACCATAGAGGCCTTTATCAAAGAAAAGCTTGCACTGCCCAGAGACAGGAACCCATGAAGGAATATTCTTTTTGTTCCTGTTAAGACATCATAAACCTTATGATGTTAGGCAATGATTTGAGGATCAGATATACATGATCCCACTGGGACTAAGCTGTCCCCCCCCCCCAATCTGAGGGAACACTTATAGTAATTGTATAGTATGGTAATTATAGATTTTGGTTGGTTGAAACAATGCAAAAAAGAGCATTGACATGAATACAGTGTGTCAACTTGCAACCCCAATATTTGTGTGGCTAAAGGGATATTCACGAACACTCTGAAGTGGAAATGTTGCTATGCTGTCACACAGCCATCCTCAGAAGTTACTTCATGAAGGAAAACATGAATGTGGTTAAGATTAGATACCCAGAGGGTCTGAGCATTCCCATTAACAGCTCATTGTCCAGCTAATTTACATTACACAGATTTTGCAAGTGCCAAAAGCATGTTTATTTTTAATAATTATTTTAATGCAACTACAAACATATAAATACCAAATAATAGCATAATATTTAGGGTTTCTTTCCAAACCCTGAGACTTTAAATTAGATGTTTGCTCAGTATGATATTTTTATTACAGTGGGATCTTATAGAACTTTTTAGAATAAACACAAATACATACAGTTCTGTCAAAGTAAAGCTTGTTTCTCTGGATGTGAGGCATCAAGTTCACATGCATGACCCTTTCTGTAAGTGCAATGTAGATGTGACATGATAATTAAACTAGGGATACTGCCCATTGTGAAAATAAATACAACAAGCTCTAGAAAGAGACTCTTGGCACACAGCATCAATTTGCTGTGGTAACCTCAGCAGGGTATAATGACCCAGAGTCCACCGTTTTCTCCAGGGGAACTTATCTCTGCCATCTGAAGAGCAGTTGTAATTCTGAGTGATCTCCATTCCTCACCTGGAGATTGGCAACAATGGTTCCCCAGAAGGAAATGGCTGGTTTGGAGGGTGGAGTCTATGGCATTGTACCTGTCTGAGGTTCCACCACTCCTCAAACCCCAACCTCTCCAGGCTCCACCCCTCAAATCTCCAGGTATTTCCCAACCTCGAGGTGGCAACCCTATCTCCTTCACAGCCAACCATGAACTTACCTTTATCTTCCCCTCTGACTTCAGCTTTCCATCGCCTCCCCCCTCCCTGCAGCCTCTATCTAGGAAGAGTACAGTCTTTCTCTGCAGTGGGAACCAAAACAGCTCTGCAGTGGGAACCAAAGCAGCTCACATCATTCTCCTCGCCCCCCTTTGATCTGCACAACAATCCTATAAAGTAGATTAGGCTGAAAGTCTGTGACTGGTCCGAAATCAACCACTCAGGTTCCACAGGAAGACCCTGCTATGAAGCGCTAACTGCTACGTCACACTGACTGTCATAGCGTGGCCACCTCAGCAGGGTATAACGACACAGAGTCCATCATTTTCTCCAGTAGAACTGATCTCTGCAATCTGGAGAGCAGTTGTAATTCTGAGTGATCTCCAGCCCTCACCTGGAGATTGGCAACAATGGTTTCCCAGGGGGAAGATTACAGTCTTTCTTTCTTACATAATTCTCCTCTCCCCCTTTTGATCTTTACAACAACCCTGTGAGGTAGGTTAGACTGAAAGTTTGTGACTGGTCCAAAATTACCCACTCAGCTTGCACAGCAAGAACCTGAGTCTGGCAGACCCTGCTCTGAAGTGCTAACTGCTATGCCACACTGGCTGTGGTATCACCTGGTATCACAACTGAACTCCAGACAAGAGATCTCTCTCTCCTCCTGGAGAAAATAACTGCTTTGGAGAGTGGATTCTATGACATTCTATTCAGCTGAGGCATCTCCCCTCCCCAAATTCTGGCTTCTGTAGACTCCACCACAAAATCTCCATGAATTTCCCAACCTGGAACTGGCAACCTTAGTCAGGGCTGGTCCCAATGAGTTCCCACAAAGGCCAAAGTAGACTTAGAAAGGGCCTCCTCCCCCCGCCTTTTTACTGACAGAGCCAAACTTGGTTGCCTAGCAACAGCCATGGAGCGGAAACTATGCCACACAGTGGGAGGAGAAGAGAATAGTTTGACGGCCACTGGCCCGCCTCAGTAGCCAGCCAGCCATGGAGGAGCGAAGCAGAAGCGTTTTCGTTAGGAGAGACAGCCATTTTGGCAGTTTATTCTGACTGGGAACAGTGGCCAAGCTGCCAGTGGGTGGGAGAGAGGAGTGGACACAGCACCCAGCAATGGCATGCAAGTAGTCTTGAGTGGCAATTGATGGGCCAATGGCTGACGGAGCACACAGCACAGCCAATGGGGGAGCTGGAAAGTACCAATACGTTAGGGCTTTTATATGTGTTGTTTTATATGTTGTGGGGAGGGGAAGGGAAAGGAGTTTGTAAACTGCTCTGAGACTCCGAGTGAAGGGCGAGGTATAAATCCAATCTCCTCCTCCTCCTCCTCTTCTTCTTCAGATGCATGGACCCATATGTATATAGAATGGATTCACAGTAACCTTCCATGTTTTTGTTCATGGGGATTGATCATGAGAACTGTGTATATGCACACATTGTGTATGTTCTTTGTCATTCACTGCACTGTATGCATAGTGGTGAATATACAAAAGTCCACTTCTGCACCTTTTAAGATATTGTTCCATGGAAAATACATAGGAGGGTTTTGACTTTAAAACTGTCTAGCCATGTTATTAGTTGCAGTTATTTGGGCAATCTATTGGTAATGTTTTTAGAGGTGAGTTTTTGTCTTACGCACGTCAATCATTATTTCATATGGGTGCAATTTGTCATGGTATCTCATGACACACTAATGTGTGAATGTTTGTATTCTTTCACCAAGATGTTCAACCAGATTCAACTTAAAGAGTCTGCTACTGCAGTAAAGTGGATCAAGGCACTCCTGGGCTTCCTTGCTGTTTTTCTGCAAGACTGACTTCTAAATGATCCGATAATGTACCCGTCTATCCCAAATAATTCTGAGATGCATTCACGGTACTGAGGGAATCCTAGCTACTGCAGAAGCAGTGTGCATGCTCAGAATTGTGCCGAGTATGGGGGACCGCCTCTTAAACTATACTCATCTACATAGGCCCCGGTCACACGGAGCATTAGCCACACTAGAGAGACGGAAGATAGGCGGATTTTCCGGGTGCGATCTCAGTGCCACATCTGGGAAGCGTAGAGCTCCCGTGGCTCAACCGAGGCTTCCCGCCGAAGATGCGCGGCAAAAAACTAGTACCACGGAGGTACTAGTTTCCGGAAACCGCGGGGCAAGGGTGGGCGTCTGATCGCATTTCCGGTGGCATCCGGCGCCCGCCCATGCCCCATTGCGAAAAGGTCCCCCCCCCGAAGTCTCCAGGGATGCGCACAAGCACCCAACGGGGCATGCACATACTTCAGGTTAAAAAAAAAGAAACACAACCCCGTTTGCCGCGCCGCACCGCTTCTTTGGCGCGTTGTGTGATCGGCACCTCCCCCCTAACCACGGGACCTTGACGGGACTGCGAGGGGACGCCTGATCGCGCAGTCGCGCATTATTTCCCTGCAGGGCAAACAGCCATGCCTCCCTCCCACGATATCCGGCCAGTGTGACCGGGGCCTTAATTTGTTTATGGCCCACCTTTCTTGCTGAGACTCAAGGTATACTTGCCTTCATGGTGGCCTAGTCTTACCCACAATTCAGGGTTCAAGAAAGATAAAGATTTTTATTATAAGTATATACATTTATTCTTTGGGGGGCAGGAAACAGATGTCTGATGCAGATGTTGATTTTAGTCAAGCTAAATAATTTTAAAGGCACCTTCTACTGAAAGGGTTCAGGATTCTCTGATGAAAAAACTCAGTTAATACAGACACTCTGCAGTCGCCCCTCCCTCTGTATGTGTCAAGTCCCTCCTAGTTTGTTTGTGTATGAAGAAAATAGTCTTCATTTTTTCAGCATTTTAAAAGAAGTTATGTCTTTGTCTGAGAAAGTGATTGTGCCAAAGCAAGAATAATAAAGACCTTTGAGGAGTATAGTTAGCGGGCGTGTAAATAGGGTGAAAGAATGTAGAAGCAAAGTGAATAAATGACCTTTCTGAAGCAGACATTCTTCCTCAGGCATCAATTTTTGTCTTCATTGAAACCAATTAATGCACTAATTTTTCCTGCTTTTTTGTAGTTAATTCCTCAACACTGCCTGTCTTGATAACATGCATTTTGCTCAAGGGCCGCTTAATATACTGCTCTGTAGTTATGCATTGGTTAGTCAGTGACTGCTTCTATAGAACAGCTTGTTCAGACTGTTTCTGTAAAGTGATGGTTTCTGAACTACCGTGCAGCCTTTCATATTTTTCCAGCTGGTGCAGAGCTAAGACTCTCCCAAGAATTCAAAGTTAAACCTTTCCCTAGATAGATATCTCTGTCTCTTCTTCTGTCTCTTATCTCTTGATTTTTCAGAATGGCTTTCTAAGTGATAAACTATAATCCTGAATGGAAATAGATTCCAAATACTGCTTATCTCCAAGTTATCTCATTTGGATAAATAAACAATTTGAAGGTAAACCTAAAGCTGAAATGAAATTTAAGCCTAACAGACTTTCAATATGTTCAAAATGTAAGTGAGCTGTAGATTTCCACATGTCAATGAAACATTTTGAGTTTAGAATCAAAGGGATGTAAACTGAGTGGAAACATCTGGGACGTACTTCATAGAGGATAAAATATTGAGTTCACTGGCACTGGACATTCTTTCTCCATCCACCACCCCCTTAGGTACAGTCTCATCCAGCAGAATTTTTCCAAGTAGTGTAGGAGTTACTTCAACCAAGTTCCCATCCATAACGGGCTGCAGGACACTCAGTAGGCTGCTGAGACAGTTTTTATGTAGAGTGTTTTGTGGACAAAATAATTCTGATTTATTCCAACTTGGACTCTACTTTGGATGCAGACTACAGTAAAAGCATCCAGACCCTCCAGAGCTTGTTCTTCTCTGATTTTATTGGAAGTGTTTCAATTGTTAATTCCAGTGAATGTGGACAAAGTACTTGGTACGGTTCATTCCGCTACACACCAGATGGACCACAATTCATCTTGGCTACTGTTGACCTATCAAGAAAGGCTATTTTTGATACATTCTGGACAGGACACATTTTGGGGGGGGGTTGGCTGGTTCACCAGCTACATTTCTACATAAAGGCACAGGACTGTATTGAATACCCTGGCAGCTTCTGAGCTTGACTACTGTAATGCTTTGTGTTATAAGATTATCCTTGAAAACAGTTCAGAAACTGCAACTTATACCAAATACTTCCGCCTATGTCTTAAAATGGAGCTAATTGTAAGGCAGATAGAGCACATTTTTGTGCATGATTTATGATAATTATCAGTTCCAAGGTGCTGTTGACTTCCGACTTAGCGCTAGACGGAACAATTTATGATAATTATCCGTTCGGATTAAATTCAAAGTGCCACTTTGACCTTTAAACCCCTAAATGTCCTAGTCAAAGGACACCTGAGGAAACACCTATTCTCATGTCTGCCTCCTGCCTCCTTTGCGCATTAAGATAATTGGAGGAGTGCTGTTCAAGGTGCCACCACTGTCAGTAGAGAGGTTGTGTTCTACTAACAACTGTGTCTTTCAGTGGTGGAATTAGTGTTATGGGGTTCTTTCTCAAATACTGTCAAGTCCATTCGTTTGAAATTCTTATACATGTAGTTAATACTCTGCCAAGCTTTCTGTAGCAATGGAGTCTGTTTATTTTTTTTAAAAAAAATCTTCTGTTATAAATGCATTGGCTTTTAGCATCTCATTTTTGTTGAATGTTGCTTTATGTTTTGTGCTGTTTTGTAGCCTCATTATGAGCAAGAGCTTTATTTGCATGGAAATGTATATATTCACACAAATAGTGTTTAATAGGGGAGTGGATGGTGATCCCTATATCTGCGTAGCTCATGCCAATTACGGAAGAAATAAAGATAGGTCATTCACACACATGGCCTTCATATTTAGTGGACCACCCAGTTCTACATCATCATCATCATCATCATCATCATCATCATCATCATCATCATCATCATCATCATCATCATCATCATCATCATCATCATGCCGTCCTATCCCACAATATATATAACTTTGTAATTTAACCAAAAGAAAATGGAAAGAGCTCCAAAGTAGCCTATAAAGACTGGGCATAATCGAAGAGGTACAGAATTCTGAGAGAGCTGCTGAGAATCGCTGAAGGGGGATAAATTAAAGGTGGGGGAAGGGGTATGGTTGGTCTGCTCAAGAGTCTGCTCTTTCTGCTGGAGGGAGAGCTTTTTGTAAAAGAATGTATGAGGGATTTTCAAAGCCCCCATGATTCCTCTTGAGTGCCCAAATTTTTTAATCAACTATTTATTCAAACTAGCTTGTGTGAATTATGCCTAGGTATGTTAACTAGAGATTGTAGGTTTTTATCTTCAGCCTGGGAATATGCTTCCTTCTTGTAGCAAAATAGATATAAAACATAATTCGAAATTAAATATGGCTTAATAAAATGTCCCTTTAAAATGAGTTTTTCACTATATATTCTATAAAAACATCTGAGCAACGATTGCTTGCTAAGGCAAATATTGTATCTGCGTTTCTAGAACTCCATTATTGATACAGGGTGTAATAGTAGCCACTGGTGTGTGGCATGCTGACCTCTGTGACATGACAAGGGTATTAACCTTTGTGATCCTGGCCCATGTCTGGTGACAGAGGCCACCAACACTATACATTGCTCCCTCACCACATGAAATCACAAACAAATTGAGTTCTTCTGGGAATTCTGCATATGGAAAAAAAGGTAGTTGCTGTGCACCCTTTGGTAATGTGAGGTTGTGTTGTGCTCAGTCAATGGATCGTCTTCAGCAAGCCTAATACAAATCACACGTACATGGAAATGGGTATGCCAAAATTGTCAAAAAAGTTCAGCTCATGACGGGTAAATCAGTGGGAACTGCTGGGAACTCAGCCTTTATAAATGTAAAAAAGCAGTTTAGATATCCTAAATATTGATTGTGCTAGAAATAAAACGCTTCTCTTAACTGAAAGGAAAAGAAGGAACAATTTAAAAATATGGACTGTTTTTACCTAAGCCCTTGTGGTCTCCTGTTTAAAAACTAAGAGTCATTCTGGTTCACTCAGCAGGTAAGTTCACTGGATAGTCTTGGTAACAGCAACAATTATCATTCATTTACATGGTGTGCATTTATTATACATAATTTATTGTTTTATTTTTATTTACATCATTTATAGTCTGCTTTTCTCACTTGGACCCTAAAGGCTGGTAACTATGGACTATGAATTCAGCAGGTAAGTTCACTGGATAGTCTTGGTAACAGCAACAATTATCATTCATTTACATGGTGTGCATTTATTATACATAATTTATTGTTTTATTTTTATTTACATCATTTATAGTCTGCTTTTCTCACTTGGACTCTAAAGGCTGGTAACTATGGACTATGAATAATTATTTAAAATAATTATAAATAATTATTAATGTTTAACTTTTAGAGTTTTCAAAGTATTTTACATTCATTATTTTATAATTAGTCGTCGCGCCCACATCACCCCCCGCCGGTTCAGTCTGCTCTGGGCCTCTGACAGGAGAGGACCATCTGCAGACTGAACGCAGGGACGGGGCTTCTACGGCTGGGCCGCTTCAGCCCACTCTTCTCT
>NW_015174844.1:209127-230181 GCF_001447785.1 Gekko japonicus | reverse complement strand
GGCCGAGATTGGGGGGGCAAGGCGGGCGACAGAAGGCCGATGCCTCCGTCGCCCTGCCCTCTACAGAATCCACCCCCCAAACCTCCAGGTATTTCCCTCCTTAGAGCTGGCAATCCTACTTTCCCCTCAGTGCCTGTTGGTAGGCATCTAAGCTTGGTCCTGTCACCTACTTTGGCCTTTGGGAGAAAACACATTGGGGCCAGTCCTGATAGGGTTGCCAACTCCAGATGGGAAATTCCTGGAGATTTGAGGGATGGAGCCTGAAGAGGGTGAGGTTTGAGGAGGGGTGGGACCTCAGACAGGTACACTGCCATAGACTCCACCCTCCAAACCAGTCAGTCCCACATAGGGAACCATTGTTGCCAATCTCCAGGTGAGGGCTGGAGAGCACTCAGAATTACAACTGCTCTGCAGAAGGGAGGGCAGAAGTCAGCTGAAGTCAAAGGGGCAGATAATGGTAGGTTGATGGTTAGCTGGGAAGGAGATGGGGTTGCCAACTCCAGGCTGGACAATTCCTGGGGATTTGAGGGGTGGAGCCTGGGGAGGGTGGGGTTTGTGGAGGGGTGGGACCTCAGACAGGTACAATGCCATAGACTCCACCCTCCAAACCAGCCATTTCATCCTGGGTAACCATCGTTGCCAATTTCCAGGTGAGGGCTAGAGATCACTCAAAATTACAACTGCTCTTCAGGTAGCAGAGATCAGTTCCTCTGGAGAAAACAGTGGACTCTGTCATTATACCCTGCTGAGGTCGCTACAGCAAATTGACACTGTTTGCCCAAAGCCAGAGCACTCTCCCAGAGCCTCTTCCTAGATCTCGTTGTATTTATTTCCACAACGGGCCTTATTCCTAGTTTCCAGTATAAAGCTGAAGAAGAGAGATGGTGAATTTTCACTGACTCATTTAAGAAGGTACCTTCTAGTTTTAGTCAGAGGCAAGGAACTGTATACTTCCTGGATCATACCTCTGTCTCTTATTCTCTATATCTCAACTTAAAATATAGGGTTATTATGAGAAGAAAAGGACAAGGGACATGCACTGAGTCAATAAATTAGGGAGGAAGACAAAAGGCTAGTGAAACTTGCTAATGTTTCTTCTTAACACATATGCACCAGCAGAAACCCAGGAGATGTAATCCAGAAAGTATATTTAGTTTGAGTGAATTGAGGTGATATGTGCATGAACTGACACTTTCCTTTGTGTGTTTCTAATGATAAATAGTTCTGAAAGCCAAAGGAAATTGGACACACCAGTCTTACAGGTATGTACAACTGTGATAAGGCATAGTGTGTATGTAACTACAGTGACATCTAGTGATGGCGCCAAAATCCATAATTTCTTGGTTTGGTATATGGTTTAGCCCAGCTCATAACACTTAGTTGTATAATCAAGTGCTGTTTCCTTTGGCAGTTCTCTGACTTGGGATATTAAATGAGTTTGTGCATAGAAGCAGATAGTTAGCCAGCAGACCAGTTAGCGACCAGCAGACCAGGTAGGCTCATGCACAGAGATCCTTTGCTGTTCACCCCCTACTGTAATTAAAACTCTTGTTCATTGCTGTGGGATTTAGGATGAGAGCAATCTTAATGAGATCTACTCAGAATCCCACTGAGTATCACTTAATCCTAGGAAAGTGCTTGAGGAATTGTATTGTAAGTGAATTATAAAACCAGATGCTTGTAGAGGTGCAAGCTGAGAAGTTTATAAATATCTGTTCCTCAGTCTTGATGAAACTCTTGTTGATTATTATGAAACTTCATGAACAAAGACAGCTGCTTCGCAATGGCATGCTTTAAAAATTTCTTTAGTCTTACAATGAAACCTGAAACGGATGTTCATTGATAGGAGCTATCTGCTGAGCAGCCGTTTGTTTAGGGAGTATCTTCTCTGTTGTACCAGTTTTCTGGATTGTTTCTTCCAATTACTTAATGTGGTTGTTATCACCCTTTCAGATATGAAACTCTGTAGTTCCCAAATGTATTTGTTTGGAGGGGAAAGTGGCTGATTTTTCAAGCACCTCTCTGCCATAGCTAGTGTTGTGATTTCAAGGCAGTTAAAATCAAGATACAGTTCCTATGGAGTAGGGTGGGGGTGATAAGGCATCATCAGCATACATCCATCAACAGCTTTCTCCAGATCTTCACTGAAGGGACTTGTAAATATGGAGTCAATTCTAAATTAAGCCAAGGGGATTCGTTCTTGTCCGGGCTTTATTGCTTTTTCCACCAGGCTTTTGGTTGAGGATAGCAATAGGTACCATCTACCTAGCATTCCCTCCCTTCCCCCCACTCTGCTTTCCCCCGCTTGTGGGTCAGTAATGCATACTGTATTTATTCTGGCACCATCTACACTTGAATGTTTTAATATTGGTTTTATATATATATATATTCTTGGCAACCGCACTGTGAACTAAGGGAAGGGCAGGAAATGAAAAGAACTGGGGGGGGGGGAATCTGTTTGTGAAAAAATTATCCTGAAATTGCACCAATAAAAAGTTGGTCAAAATATATTTAGAAAGGTCCATAGATATGTTGTGCCATCAGTTGTGCCATGCTCCATCTCCATGCTCCATTACTTGTAATGTTTTACTCCATTTGAGATTCCACTAGAACACCACAGGCCATGATATTCCAGCGGTACAGCAATTGCTGTGCTCTAATTTTCTCTTTTAGTGAAGAAACCCCTTAAAATAAATCATTTGATTGTTGGGACAGCTTCACAGCACTTTTTTTTTAGAGGATCCCTTAAAATATCTTGAACAGCAATTGTATATTATTCCTGATACCAAACTCATGTGTGTGTTATGTGCCATCAAGTTGCTTCCCATTTATGGTGACCCTATGGATTCAGTAAAGGTAAAGGTTCCCTTGCTCGAAAGCCAGTCAAGTCCGACTCTAGGGCTGCGGTGCTCATCTCCATTTCAAAGCCAAAGAGCCAGCGCTGTCCGAAGACGTTTCCGTGGTCATGTGGCCGGCATGACTAAACACCAAGGCGCACGGAACGCTGTTACTTTCCCACCAAAGTGGTACCTATTTATCTACTTGCAATTTCTTGCTTTCGAACTGCTAGGTTGGCGGGAGCTGGAACTAGAGACGGGAGCTCACTCCGTCTTGCGGCACACTCGGGTCTCGAACTGCTGAACTACTGACCTTCCACAGCCTTCAAAATAGCCTATCATTAATAGCCTGTTCAGGCTTTGCAAACTAAAGGCTGTGTCTTCCTTTAAGGAGTCAATCCATCTCTCATTAAGGTCTTTTCCTACTCCCTTCGACTTTTCCTAGCACTATTGCCTTTTCCAGAACAAAGTTTGAGTTCCGGTGGCACTTTTAAGACCAACAAAGTTTAATTCTGGGTATCAGCTTTTGTGTGTATGCACACTTCTGTGTGTGCACAAAAACTTATACTCAGAATTAAACATAGTTGGTCTTAAAGGAGCCTCTAGACTCAAACTTTGTTCTGATGCTTCAGACCAATATGACTACCCACCTGAAGTTGCCTTTTGCAGTGATAGGTGTCTTCTCATGATGTAACCAAAGCACAATAGCCTCAGTTTAGTCATTACTTTAGGCACGTGTAATAAAGTTGAATGTGACTAACACATGATCTTGAATATCTGCATCATCCAGGACACTCTGCAGCTTCCATGGAGTACTGGCAATCATGTTTTCTGCCATATCCTGTATGAAATGGCCCTCAGTTTCCAATATAACTTTTAAAAAGCATTGTACATTGTGTTTTAAGAAATTTAGAAATCATGAAACTGTTACACTGCAACAAATGTTTATTTAATATGTATCTTTGTAATTTATAGTCTGCCTTTCTCATTTGGACTCAAGGTAGATTATACTGAGTGAATCAATACAATCAACAGATGGGACATTCAATAAGAGCGCAATAGGATTTGAGACCAGAAGTCTAAAAACAGAACTGAAGCAAAGCATGTATTGACATGATACATTAAATGAGGCAAAATTCCACAGTAAGATCCTAAGTTCAGCAAACTATATTGCAGTAGTATAGACCACAGCCCCTCATATTTTCTCTAAGTAACTTTGTTAGTACAGTGCAACTCTATTGCCTGCGTAATCTGAGGACAATGCTTCAACATTGTCTCTAATAATCTAGATGGTGATGGTTTTGAATTTCAGCTTTTTCGATGTCCTTGATATTTCTAGTTGTACATCTGGAAGGCTGCACACGTCAGTGTAAACAGACATTGCAGCTACTTCTCACACCTGGATTTACAAAGGTTCAGTGAAACCTGCCTCCCATTAAAATGTCATTCTCTCCTATCAGTTTTTTAAAAGGCAGCCTTCTTGTCTATATAAATTGTTCTATTGTTAACTAAGGCTCCTGTCACACATGCCAGATAACACCAGGGGGGGGGGAGGTGAGGCTATTTGCGCAGTTGCAATTTGACCTGCCACTACGCAATCAGATGCGACGGCAGTGAACTGGTGTTGTTTTCATCGGCGCGTGTTTCCGGCGCACTTCAACGAGGAAGCAGGGACACAATAGGAGCTCACTGGAGCAATCACATGGAGAACATCCATCTGCAGCCCCTCGCAAACCATTTAATAGTGGACTTTCCCAGGTACTTTTTACCTCCGCATCTTCGGCCAGACAATACGGGTTGGCGACGGGTTCGCAACGCTTGCCAGATGTTTCCGTGTGATCGTGCCCTTATAATCTGCCCGGCATTCGTTGCTCTCCCTTGGCAAATTTTGCGTGTGAACAGGACCTAAGTTACTTTATCTATACATATAGTGCTTTACGATAACACTTTTATTCCAAGCAATCCTCATGAGTTTTGGATCCATAGAAATGTTTGCAATTATTCAGGTGGATGTTAATGAAATACGATTTAATTTTCTAAAATTTCACACAAAAGCACTAGAACATATCAAGGGAAAAGATAATTGGCAAAGCCAGTTACTTTGAAAAGACACCCATTGGTCTAGTGCAATCCATATATATTTATATAAATTATTTCCCTATAATAATGCATTTTTATGTTACCGAGTTTGCAAATTTCTCACTGTAGTGTCAGAATCCTTGTGTGCATACGAGCAATTTGCTGTCAAAAAGTGTGTTTTACTTTTACTAGCAATAAGTGGAGGAAGCTTTTGCTGACTAATGCTCAGATATGTTTGTATGGATAGTAGAAATGAGTGTTTAATTGCCACTTACTATATGTATGTCATGACATGGCTAAAGCGTCAAGAAACAAATGATGTGTGAAACTTAGCATCTCTGTCTGAGTTTCCTCTTGTTTGCCTATGTGTCACATGTAATACTATTACTAGGGATGCACTTATTTTGCAAATAAATGGATGAATGCATTCTGAATCAAGAGGCAGGCTCCATTAATATTATTACCAAATAGTCATTGTGTTTTGTGTAAGAACGGGGATGCACTTATTTTGCAAATAAATGGATAAATGTATTCTGAATCAAGAGGCAGGCTCCATTAACATTATTACCAAGTAGTCATTGTGTTTTGTGTAAGAACATCTACTTCTCAGTCCTCAAAAGCTTTACTTGGGGAAATAAGCCCACTAATTCTAGATGCAACTGTTGCCAGATAAATATATTTTG
This sequence comes from Gekko japonicus, assembly GCF_001447785.1. Taxonomy (NCBI): domain Eukaryota; kingdom Metazoa; phylum Chordata; class Lepidosauria; order Squamata; family Gekkonidae; genus Gekko; species Gekko japonicus. Next base: position 224,582 of record NW_015174844.1, on the reverse strand, counting down.
ACTCCTAGCTTTGGAGAACGTGTTCAGGGTCATGGGTGCTACATGCAAAATTACAACAAATAAACTGACAGTCCTCATGATTTCACAAGTGCATTTTAATTGTGCACTTGGACTCATAAGCTTATAAAAGAATTTCTGTGGAATGTTGCAGTTCTGGTGATTCAGGATCCTGCTTCAAGAATGTTGATAACCATAACAGAATATCCTTTCAGCTGATCAGCTGTGTATTCATCATGGACCATGTCCTTTTCATGTCATGCTTACATCAACATTGTCTGTCTGTCTCATTTCCATAAAATATTCAAGGTAGGTTATTAATAAAAATATTCTAGTATAAAATCAGTAATATCTACCTTTTTGTGTTATTTTAACCATTCCTCACCAAATAATTTGTGTCCTTGCAGTATTTTAATCCTTTCAAAGCAAATCATATTCTATAACCTCATCTGATCATACAATACGCAAGACCTTTTACACAAGACCAGTTCACATTTTTTAATTTTACTTCACAGTTGACTCCTGGAATTTTTTTTCATGAAGTACAAATTCAGATACAATATGTATGGAGAAGAATTAACATATATATTGTTTTAGTACTACAAAAATCATTATCAAATATAGCAGTGAGTGAAAATTGATGCACCATAACACCCATGACCTTAATTACATTGATTAGTTGATAAAAGCTATGAATTACAGAAGCTTACATGTAATCAGCAAATTTTGGTGTGTCTAATAGCCTTTTCCAGAAAGTCATTGCTTGAGCCTCAAATATGGAATTGGCACCTCAACCCTTCCTGTAGGTTTTGTATAAAGAACCAAGAGAAAGAAGAACCAAGCATTTCAACAAAGAGAAAGGCGCAAACCCAGCCAGTCACAACCAAGCTCACCCTGACTGCAATCACAAATCTGTAGTCCTCAAGAAGGTTTGGCGTGACTGACACATTTTCCAGCAGAAAGCCTTCCACCAGCAGAACCCAGCACTTACCTCTGATTGGATCTTAATGATGTGATACTTGACTCAGCTTTCTGAGCTAAACTCCTTCTGACACAGAAGACATCGATATTTTCCCATTGAATGGTCTCCCTGCAAGGCAAACACCAGTTAAGGTGAGCTCCTGCTCCTGCTGCAACCTTCACTCCACAAATTTAAGAGCTCATCTACACAAAAGGCAGACGAGAGAGTAAAATCGTTCTTGGAGTGCACCACCATGGACAGCAGATGAAGAAATCATGTGACTGATTTCAACAATAGCATGGTATCGTGCTATCAAGTTCAGATTATCACTCGGTGAATCTAATACTCTGCCATCTTTACTGAAACTAGTAACACAGCTGACTCTTGGCTGGAAACTTGCCTTAGCCCAATTGACTCAAAGCTGGCCATGTGATTTACGCTAGCACTTTATGTAATGTTTTTAGTTATATTTTTTATTGTTTAGCTATATTTATTGGGATTTTATGCAATTTTCTGTTTTATCTGTGCAATAAATACTATGTAAGCCACCCTGAGCCTGCCTTGGCAGGGAGGGCAGGATATAAAATAAATAAATAAATAAATATTGTGGAACGAACTCTGAAGAGTTCATTTGGCAACTGGATGCAGTTGCCAGTAAGGAACAATAATTTATCTGAGGCTGGTGCATACAGCATGCATATGTCCTTGCTCTGTAATACAGAACACTTGTATGAATATATGAACTGACTCCACTAAAAAAGTTGAAACATTCAGAGGTGGTCTGCCATTGCCTGCCTCTGCATAGCAACTCTGGACTTCCTTGGTGATCCAAATACTAACCAGCATCAACTCAGCTTAGCAGCCAAGAACTGACAAAATCAGGCTAGCCTGAGCCATCCAGGGCACTTAAGAGAATAGGACAATAGTATTTGATTTGTGACGGGTCATTCAGACACGTAGTTCATCACTTGATGATCCAGCCTCCAAGTTCATTCTTCCAAGTAAGCATGTTTAAAATTACAGTCCATTCACTTTTCTTTTTAATATATATATACAGTTGTAATGGAATGTTTTATTAATTTCAAGAGAACTTGAATGCAAGTTCCATTCTGGCCAGGTAGAACATGAAGAAGTAGCTGAGCTAGCTTTGAGCTGGATAGCCCAGGCAAGCCAGATCTTGTCAGGTTCTGGAAGCTAAGCAGCATTGACCAATGTTCCCTCTAAGCTGTGGAGTCTTATGAGCAAAAATCCTACTTTGTGAGCTACTGGCATTAAAGTTGTAAGCGAGAGATTTAGCTACTGCATAAATTAGTTTGCTCTGAAGCTATCCTTCCTGAGCTAGGACAAAAATGTGTGAGTCGGAGGCTAACAAACTGTGAGCTAGCTCACACTAACTCAGCTTAGAGGGAACACTGGCGTTGACTGTGGCAAGTACTTGGATGGGAGACCTCCTTGAAATACCAGCAGTCAGGAGAACAGGGGCAGGCTTTATTCAGCCACCTCTCTGAATATCCTCCAGGCCCCCAGTAGGGGTCAATCACCAGAGGTCACCATGACTTCCAGGTGTGCGCACGTGTGCACACACATACGTATAAAAATACAAAAAAACCCAAAAGAGAGAGAAGTGCTCTTTTTCAGCCACATCCCACAGTAAACGTGGAGCAGGTTGCTTTAATTTTCAATGCTTTCGTTTTATTTGTTTTAATTATGTGTTTATGTTTGGTTTAAATGGTTTTTAAGACATGTTTTTTATAATACTCATTTACCTGTTAGGTGCTTTGGTGGTCCTGATGAGGGCAGAAAGGCTGGGTATAAACTTGTAAATATGTAATAAATAAATAATAAAGCAGTAGTCCACCTCATATGGAATAAAGGTCATTTGTGATCAGCCTCTCAGAGTTGACCTGAATGTTGTCTTTTATAGGTCTTCCACCCCAATACATGGAAATAAATCTCAATGAAAATTACTTTGGTATAATGTATTCAGAAACTGGGTATTAGCCATATTTTCCTTACACAATGGTTTTACTAAAGGAATTCTGCAAGGCCTTGGAAATCTTTCTATAGGAAAAAAAATAAACTAAAAGAGGGTAAGCTATGGTGAAGATATGAAGCAGAGCAATCTAATGAGCATGGGGGAGATACGTGCTTTTCTTTATCTGTCAGAATCGGACCCTGTGGGCTAGACTCCAAGAGGAGGTAACATATCAGAGTTGCCCTTTCTTAGTTTCCCTGCGGGTCACTTTGTTTGTGTTTCACATATAGCTGTTACTTCATGTAAAAGATGCTAAGACGGTAAAGCATTAATGGTTTGGCACTGAAAACATCCTGAGACGTAAGGCTTGTGTGTGGTGAGAGCTCCTAATACAGAGAAAATGATTTCATTTTGTTTTTTGCGACCTCTCTGTTTTCTGCAATTATAGTACATTTTTTGTTCCTATCTACAAAGTTGCTTGCTATTTCTTGCTGCATATCTACTATCTGTTATGGATGTGATACATATCAATTTCTCCCCTAACAGAGTATTAACATATTATTAAACAGCATGTAAGTACGGTACTGTAGAATAATGATGATAGAGGCATGCCTCTTGAAAGAACTCCTGGTCCTCAGAAAAGGCATTGTTCATGCCCCAATGCCATCAGGGTCTACCATTCCAGAAATATGCCCCTTTTCCCTTTTGCAGTTGTGGGACTTCAGGTTGCCTGGGTCTGGTGCTGGCCTTGGAAAGGGAAGCAAGCTGAAGTCAAATACAGATACGAGTTCCTCTTAATGCTTACTGATTCTGCAGGGTAGACTGAAGCAATGTCTCTGTTGATTTCTCATTTGAGAGGATATGTGCTACATCAATGCTGATTCAGACAAAATTTGCATCTGCAGCATCTGGCCCACGTATCAACTAAAAATGTTCCTTAACACCACTATAACAAACTGAAAGTTTGGGAATATGGCAACCCAGTAGTGTTTGCCTCTCCATATAGCAATATGTAATGATGACCTGTTCCCAGTCTAAACAGTGACTGCCATTTGAGGTTTTTCATGCAGCCATCACCAATGTTCCCTCTAAGCTGTGGAGTCTTATGAGCAAAAATTCTATTTTGTGAGTTACTGGCATTAAAATTGTGAGCAAGCGATTTGGCTGTTGCATAAATTAGTTTGCTCCGGAGCCATCCTTCCTACGAAGAATATAAGAAGAATAAGAATATACTTTATTGTCATTGTACATAGTACAACGAAATTAAAGATGCAATCATTTCGGTGATCTAGAGGCAGGCTCAGGGCAATTTACATAAAAACATAAAACAATTAAAACAAGAATTAAATAAAATCAGAACAATACAATTATAAATATAATAAAATATAAAGCGCTAGTTCGTATCAGATGGCGGGCATTAGCAGCATCCTCAGGCAACAGCTGGCTGACATCATAGTCCGGGTTAAATTCGCTGTTAACAATGATGTTAGTATTAGGGCCCCTAGGTTAAAATTTGTCTCCAGGATTCTATTAGACTTACATTTCTACTCAGATTCTGAGAAGATTGTATTCTTGTTAGCTGATTTTGATGCCAACATATCCTATAGAATGTCTTTATATGCCTTGGCTGCAAAGAAAATACGGGCTAATGCTGTTCTTATGGGAACTAATTAATATTGATCTTAGCAGAAACCTTTTGATTCAATTTTATTCTGATTGTATAGTATTAGGGCCAGATCAACAGTTTCTTGGGTGTGGCTCCCTAATCAAAGGCCTGGTGGAAGAGCTCCGTCTTGCAGGCCCTATCTGTAAACTATCCTCCAACATCACATTCAAAATGAATCAACTTTCTTCCTGTCTGCTTTCTTCACCGTTCAACTTCCACATACCAATGGGGAACACTATGACATGAATTAACTTGATCTTGGTCACCAGCAACACATCCCTACACTTAAGAATCTTTTTTAGTTCCGCCATGGTGGCCTTCCCAGTCTCAGTCTCCTGATTTGAATTCAAGAATTCATCAGTGCAGAGTTTCTTTGCACAACATGTTACTTACTGTTCAGAGGAATTTACCTTAGTCTTAAAAGTTTAGTGTTAATGTACCAGAAATGGATCTATGGAACATTTCTGTATAGACAACGTCCACATTACTGACTAACATTTCGCCTTAGCGTACATTTGTCTGGACTGGGTATGGGAATGAAAAATACAAACTATATTTGAAAATATAGTGGCTTCTTCCATGTTAATAATTTCAGCAGCATATTAAGAGTTTTCATACTGATTCGGCACAGTGGCTCTGCTGAAAATGAAATGAGGCACCTGAACTTAATGCACTGTGTTTTATGCTAGTGAGTCAACCAACTACAGTGAATCAAAGATTACAATATATTGTATACAGGAGATGTTTGTTGCAGTGCATGTTGTAACTAACTGTAGCTCAGAGGCAGACTGGAAGGCCAAAACAGCCCTTTCCAACAAAGGGAAGGAGAAAGAGCCAGCTGGAAGAAAGTAATCTGGCATTGCTTGATCAGCCAGTCCTGCTCCACTAGGCTTGCCAAGTTCCCCCAGGGGGCGGGGAAAACCCCGCCCCAGAGGCCCGTTACCCGCTGCCAGCGGATTGGGCCCCGGGGGGAACCCCACCCCCAAAGCACGTGACATGCCCGGCATCAGCACGTCACCCGGAAGTGACGCAGCCATGCCGGGCGCGCCGGTGGCGGGGAGTCCGGAATGGGGCTGGAGTCCCCCGCTGTACATACAGCGGGGACTTGGCAACCCTATGCTCCACCATGACTCAACTGGGCCAGGCAGCACCTTCTCCATACTATACTCGACTCAGCTGGGTGGCACCTTCCCTGCAACATGTGCAACTCAGTCAGACAGCACTCTTCTGGCCATTAGGCCTGGCCCAGTCAAGGGAGGGTTGAGTAGAGGTGGATCCTCAGGCTATCAGCCCACTGGGAAAAGTCCCAGTGGCAATAATGGCCAGTCTTCCCCTGCAGTTGCTGTTCTATTCATCTTACACTGATTTTAAACAAATCATCTGACTCAAGAGATGTACAGATCATTTATCACAGTGACATCAATGGTGAACAATCTTTCAGAGTGGAAAGATGAATGAAAACCTTTTAGCCAGCAATTACTTTGTAGTTTTAGTATGTGGAAGATTATGTTATATATTGTTATGATCCATGGTCAGTACAATAAACTGAAACTGCTAACTACATAAAAGTAATTACTTCATATACCTGATGAAGTGGGCTCCAGTGTATGAAAGCTTATGCCACAATTAACCAGGCACATTTTAGTTTCTAAACATATTATTAACTCAATAAACCATCTCTGTTAAACATTTAATAGCAAAAGCTTGAAAATAGTGAAAACACTAAATACTGGTCAGTCATCTCTAGGTAATTATACAATAAAAAGAACTTTTAAATAGAATTGTGTTTTTTCAACCAGTTATAATAATTTTAAAATAGCTTTATTAGAAATTTGGAGGTACTAAAGACCATGAGGCAAGCCTAAAGTTACTTTTATGAATTCTATCCAAGGAATTGTTTCAATTCTGAGAAATAGTGATTCGGTTTGATATAGATAACAAAGGTGTTGAAGAAAGAAGCTACAACACTCAATTGCTTTCAGTGTTTCAGTTCTAAATGGTGCTCGAGATTAATTTTTTTTTTAAAAAAAGAGTTTTCCTTCAGATCAGTTACAGGAGAACAGAGTCCCAGAAACTGCTTCTTTGTTCACTGTTGCTGACTCCATCTTTTGGGCTCCTTTGCTCCTCCTTTCGCTATGCATTATTGACTGTCATACTTACTCATTTGCACTGTTACATAGAGATTAAAGAAAGTGATTTGGCACTGTTTGTGGCCATTAGCATACTCCAGTCCAAGCTGTCTGTTAATCAGGCTACCTCTGAAGTACAAATCAGTCCCTTCAACAGCTTAAAGGTGTCAAAGCCACTTAGTAAAACACCATGCATCTGGAATTACCATGCTTTTTAGTTAGTGCCTATTTACTTCTCTTTTCCACAGCCACATCTGTTTGTTTCCAGTGGCTCCAAGAAATGTATTTGGGAATGTTAGCTGATGATCAACACAGCTGCTTCATGTCAAATGATGCACGGCAGGTCACCCTGAAAAAGCATGCCATTTTAGACCCACCTGGGGAAATGCTTTTAATTCTAGTCCCCTCTGAGTGGAGATAGCAGGTCAGAGAATGTTTAGACTCCAGTTTTTAAAGGCAAAACTCTGGGAAGAAATTATTAGAAGAAACATGTCGCTTCCCAGTTCTGAATAATGGGGATTCCACATGTTCGTGCGTGAAGCTGGTAAAAATGCTTCCCAAGGACTGACCAAACACAAACATACTTAATGTACTTGTAACAGATTTTAATTTCAATTTTTTAATTTAAAAAACTGACAAATTTTGTTCTGGAAGTCTTCCTGGGTTGATTTCTGCAAATGAAGCATTTTAAAAGTTCTTTAACGGTCTTTTTGGGTAACTAGTTTCTGTATGTTTGAATAAAGGAAAACATTTAAGTTTTAATTTGGCAAACACAAGAAGAATTGGCTTTTCAAAAATATGAGAATAGTCAAAGTTCACTTGTGCCATTTAAGCTATTACTAATATGTATTCATGATGTACACAGTGTACATCCTCAAACTGCTGTATAAACATCATTGTATTTTGCCTCTTGCATCAGCTCTGTGGGATATAGAGATATTACAGAACCCCCCTGATTTGAATGTCAAATAATAGTACTGATCCAGAGGAGTTCTGGTACAGCAGAAGATGATACACCTGATGCTGTACCTGCTAGTATCCCATCTTGTCAGAAGAAAAGAGCAAATTCATATGCATATTGGTGCCTTGCAACTGCATATGTGCACAGTACCTATTGAAATGTATACATCTGAGGTTATATGAAAGGGTTGTCCATAATGTTTGATCTCTGGTATCTGTTTGATACATATCGCAGTATAAATAACAACCTTTTCCCCCACAGCAATACCCTGTCAATTTTGTGAATGCTACCCTCCCTGTAGCAAACTATCTTCCTTCTCTACCATATTTATAGTATTGTCCTAATTCCTTTCCTGGGAATAAGACACTCTGAATCGACCAGAATAGGAGTCTAAGTGGACTTATAGGATTGCACTATTAGTGTCCTTCACAGTGGAGCTTTGAGAATACTACACAAAAGCTACAATGCATTTGATGCATGTTTTCACTATGTGATGAGGCTTTTATGTACTGACCCAAATATGCCTTGCTTCATTCATGCTGCTGGAATGTGAAGATCTTGGCCGTGTTCATCTGCTGAGGAACTGTGTTGATAGGAAAAGATAGGAAGTAGACAGCAGATCTCCACATGTGACATAAAACCCTCAGCCAATGCCATAAAACTCTCAGGACAGTGACTCACACAATTCAGTAAAGATCAAATGCTTGTTGGCATCAGATATTTACAGCTGTCCAGTGCATCTGTTTTGCCCATCCAACCTGCAAGTACCACACTGCATAATATGTGTGCAATCTGCATCTGCCTGGTGTCAGTCATGATAATAATATATGGAAATGGCACAAAAGAGAGGTCATCCCCCCCCCCAATATCCTTGATGACTCTGAAAACAGTGCTTGAACAGAAATCCTCCAAATCCAGTATAAAGATTATCAGTCTTAGTTCAACAAGATAAAATAATGTAGATAACTTTGGCTCCAGTCACACGGGCAGGAAACTCCGGGGGGGGGGAGCATGGCTGTTTGCCCCGGGGCAAACTAATGCACGGTTAAGCGATCAGACCTCCTGTGGAGGTTCTGTGGAGGTACCGTGGAGGTTCCATGGGTAAGTAGAGGTGCCGATCACAGGACACGCCTGCGCGCAACAAAAAAGCACCCGGTGCGGCAAACTGGTTTTCTTTTTTTGTGTACACGACAAATGCACATGCTCCGTTGGGTGCGTGTGCGCATCCACGGAGACTTGGGGAAAAAAACACCTTTTTCACAAGGGGACATGGGCGGGCGCCGGATGCCACCGGAAACGCGATCAGACACCCACCCTTGCCCCGCAGTTCCCGGAAACTAGTACCTCCAAGGTACTAGTTTTTTGCTGCGTGTTTTCGGCGGGAAGCCTCGGTTGTTCCACGGGAGCTCTACGCTTCCCAGATGGGCCGGTGAGATCGCGCCCAGAAACTCCGCCTGTCTTCTGTCTCTCTTGCGTGGCTAATGTTCCGTGTGACCGCAGCCTTTGTGTGGCTATTAGAATTTGTTCAGTTGCCCACATTCAGACCCAACAGCCACACAACTGTGATATGTAAACATACACATTTGTTCTTACCAGGAGTTTTACTTGATTCGTGTGACAGCCCCAATTCAATGTTCTCAGCAATCATTGCCCAAGATGAATTTATATATTTATCCTAGTGTGATTGTTCCAGACCTACCTGACTTTTGTGATTTCAAGACACTTGTAGCTTTTTTTGTGTGGGGGGGTATCTTTACATTTGTGTGTGTGCATGCCCATGCATGTGTGTGTGTCCATGTCTGGAAAACATGGGAACCTCTAGCAACTCCTAATGGGCATGGAGGATGTTTAGAGAAGTGGCTTGATAGCCTGACTCTGCCCCCCGCCTCTGGTACTTTTTGGAGGTCTCCCATCCAAATACTTGCCAGGGTCAGCTCTGCTTAGCTTCTGAGATCAGGCTTGCCTGAGCTGTCTAGGTCAGAGCAAGACACATATAGTTGTAGATTAGTGAATAATGCAGTCCAACACTACATCAAATAGTAAGTAATCTAAAGTGTAGAAATAGTGTTTAATTTTTCTTCTTTTCTCCATCAAACTCTGTTTAACTGTATTACAGGGCTCTTTTTGTAGAAAAAGCCCAGCCGGAACTCATTAGCGTAATAGGCCACACCCAACAGCAGAAACTCATTAGCATATTAGGCCACAACCCTGACAGCACAGCTCATTAGCACATTAGGCCGCACCCCCATGTTACCAGAAGTGTGGTCATCCAGCCACACCCACCTTTTGCTTCTTATTCTGTTTACCTTGTTTGTTGTCAAAACCCAGGGCTTTTTTTTGTAGCAGGAACTCCTTTGCATGTTAGGCCACACACTCCTAATGTAACCAATCCTAATGAGTTCCTGCTGTCGGGTGTGGCCTATTATGCTAATGAGTTCCTGCTGGGCGTGGCCAACTCGGGAGCCAGCCGGAACTCCGTTCCTGTGCGTTCCTGCCCAAAAATAGCCCAGATTAAGCAGTAACACGTAGAATGTACACATGTTCATATGAAATATTATTAATCTGAGATATAATACAAAGAATGCAAATGCCTTCATGCATCCAACAAAGTACAACTAAGCTTACTGAAAATGCAATCCACTAAATGACAAGCAATTCCGCATGGATTCTGCATGTCATGATGGCAGAAGTAATATGATGAAAAACCAGAAGACACCTTGCTCTTCCCTTTTTTGGTGTAGTGGTTAAAAGTGATGGACTCTAATCTGGAGAACTGGGTTTGCTTCACTGCTCCTCCACATGAAGCCAGCTGGCTGACCTTGGGTCAGTCATAGTTCTCTCAGAGCTCTCTCAGCCCCACCTGCCTCACAGGGTGTCTGTTGTGAGGAGAGGAAAGGAAGGTGACTGTAAACCACTCCAAGGCTCCTTCGGGTAGTGAATGATAGTGTATAAAACCAACTCTTCTTCTTCTTCTTTTTTGTAAGAATGTTCAGAGTGTGTTGAGAATGGTTTTTCCTTGGTAAGGTTCAGGCTTTTGCTTTACAGTTGAATGTATGAAGCTCTCTTACACTGAATCAGACCCTTGGTCCATTAAAGTCAGTATGGGCTACTCACACTGGCAGCAGCACCCCAGGGTCTTCTTAGGTGGACATCGTTCTCATCACCCACTATCTAATCCTTAACTGGAGATGCCAGGGATTGAACCTGGGACCTTCTGCATGCCAAGCAGATTCTCTATATGGAGCCACACCTCTCCCCTTTAGTGTCCTGTCTCCCACCAAATAAACCAATCCTATTTTAAATAAATTCAATCTGTGAAGTGTGTAAACATTTATCTATTTATTACGCATTTAAATGTGCACAGCACATACACCACAATATCGAACAACACCTGTATAAAACTACAGACAGATCTGGTAAATGGTGAAAGCTTGTACCATGTAACATTGATATCAAAGTTTTACAACAATATTTGAACATTACAATATAAACTGCCTCTGAGTACAACAAGGGACGAGGCTCTCAGTTGACAACTGAAATAGAGCCAAAAATGACACAGGAGGAGAACCATCTGCATCCAATGAGTCCATAAGTCAAGTCAACATCATTTGGATTTTGGAAATCTAGAAATACTGTGAGCTTCCAGAAAGTAACCAGGAAGATTATGCATGTGAATACCTACACATTTCAAAAAGAGGGAGAACATACAGAAATACCTCAAACTCCACACAAATGTTCTAGCATTCCACTGCCAAGAGCCTACCTAGGACTGGATGGTATGGTCTCGTTTTACTTGTGTTTTTATGAACAGCAGCAAGTGTTGTTTTTTTTAAAAAAATAAATAAATCTGGTCCTGCTATGCATTTTGATGTCATTGGTGAATAGCTTTATTCTTCAAGGTAATCTGTAAGTACAGTATACATGCAAGTAATTTAAGTACAATGTTGATACCGTAGGTGTAGCTCTTGTAAAAAAAATTTTTTTTTCTCATACAGGAATGTAATAAAGAAAAAAGAAAGCCAAACTCAGATTTTTCTTCAGACTTGGAAATTGCTGCTGTCTCAGTTTAAGGAACATGTAAGCCTTCCATAAAATTGCAAGCCTTAAACAATTACTCTGAAACATCACTGTTACGTTCACTGGGCTTTGTGGCCACGACTCTAGAATAAATGATATGAAGAATAATATTCCTGTCCTCACTCCCACCCTTGCATTTTCTTATATGCTTAAGATTTGGATTGAAGATGAGGTGATCTGAGAAAAAGAGACGGAGAGCACATCCTCTGCCAAGAGGCTACGTCACTCACATTGCAGCTCTCTATTATCATAAGAACATAAGAGACGCCAATGCTGGATCAGGCCAAAGGCCCATGCAGCCCAACACTCTGTGTCACACAGTGGCCAGAAATACCAGTGCCATCAGGAGGTCCACCAGTGGGGCCAGGACATTAGAAGCCCTCCCACTGTTGACCCCCCCCCAAGCACCAAGAAGACAGAGCATCACTTGCCCCAGAGCTCCTATCTATCCCTTGTGGCTAATAGCCACTGATGGACCTCTGCTCCATCCTAAGACAAGTCATCAGGTAAACATTTTAAGAAGACTGTCACTTCTGATGGGAAGAAATGCTGTGGTTCCACTGAGGAGCACAGCAGCCTGTGAAAACCCCATTTGCGATGACATAGTTTGTTGGCAGCAAGACTGGATTAAAGGATCCAAGGACTCAATTTCACAATCATATTTGGAGGCTTTGACGTCATCATCTCTAAGCCACAGAGTCTTCTCTGGCAAAAGTGAATGCTTCAGATCTGCAGTACAGAAATCCTGTTCTCATGGTACAGTGAACACATGCACATCCTGCATGAACGTGTGTACATGTAAGAAAAAGCCAACGTGCCTTCACTTTACAAATGAAACTAGGGACCACTCCTAGAATAAGTACGGAGTTTAAATCACACGTTGAGCTGTCCATGCACCGAACATGACATGAGAATTACTCAATAAATGTATAAAGAAGAAAGTGTATATTGTACACAGGTTGTACATGCACACACTGTGACTCGTGGACAGAGAGCGGGTGTTTTTATTCTGCTCCTTATACAAACCAGTCTATACTGTTTCACATTTCTCCACAAAAAGGGCTCACAGTCACACTGCTGCGGTCAGACGGTGAGGACCCTGCCCCTTCCTTGGATGAGAAGAATTTTAAAGGAACCTAGATGAGACAGCAACAGTGGGCTCTGTATTCCGATGGATCACACTATAAGATACGTGATGGTTAATCCAATCTCGGCCTGCAGAGCCATTTGCTATTACGCCACAATAATCACCAAGCCTCACCCCAAGTACTTAACATGCTTGTTGCAGGAATGGAGACCATAAAGGGCATATCCATACAGGAACTTCCCATGTTCCTAGTTCAATGCTTAAGCACCCAGCTTGGAAGATGAGAAGCCGACCATGAGAAAGAAATCTGTGCTGTGCCGGGGACACACATTCCTTACCCCAGTATCGGTCCTACCAGTTTATACAGAGTCACACTTCTATTCTTTGTATCAGTCATACAGTGATATTTAAGTCAGTATGTTTACTCCGAAGAAATCCTACTGGGGTCAGTGGAAGTATTCTGAAGTATATATTTGGAGGATTGTCATCGGACGTAGTTTGAGGCCATCAGCTTGCCACTCCAGTAGCAAAACACTGTGCCAGTAGACTTGCCTGTAACCACAGCACAACTGCTTGCTTCTGATGCTGCCCTGGTGCAGTCTGCCTTCACACGAGGCTTTAATGTGCTGGTGCCCAAGACTTAAACTGAAGGTATGGAAGAGTGAAACTATTCCCTAAAAGATTAGGAGGCTTCCTGATAGTCACATTCAAGAAATCTGCCAAAGGAGCTTTGCCTTTTGCTCTCAGAGTCACTTTTTAATTTTTTCCCCCAAACTCTTAGGGTAGCAGAAGTTTCAGACTTCCTTGTCCTCCCCTCTCCACTCCCCCTTCCCACCACCATTCTTAAACCTGCCTGTTCATTCTTTGCTTTAAAGACATGGTTTACATTCACAAAATATATAAAGAAAAATATAGGGTTACTGGGTGACCATATAGCTCTGCAGCCTGACAGCTGTCTGCAAATATTTTCACCATGATTATCCTTCTAAAAGTAAATCACTGGGTAAAGATAGCACAAACGTGACAAGGCTCAAATTGGAGGCAACCATGCTATCTGGAATACTTTTGGCTGCATATGGAAAAAAGCAGGGATTTGGGATGCCCTCTCCCACACTGGAATTATAATACTGAATGAACAGAAAAGTATATGCAGCTTCCATACAGATTTTCTTAAGAAACTGGCTTTAAGAAAGCATGAGGTAGACATGAATCAGTTAGATGATAGGGAATGAGATGCTGAGAGAGTAATCCATAAACCATTTACATCACAGCAATTCTTCAAAGTCAATAGAACTTCTTGAGGAGTAAGCCTACATCTAACACAACAAACTGAGCTGCATTTATACTTTTGCTTCCCCAGAAGCAACTTTGGGAATTCTGACAAGGGGTAAGGGACTGCTAGCAACACATTCTCAGAAAACTACAAGACCTTTTTGCGTTCCAATGCACACAGCCGTTTTGGCATGCCAGAAAGTAGCTGAATTGTGTTTCACGTTACTCGTTGTAGTGATGGCAAGTGGTCATTCAAACAAGTCATCAATGGAATAGAACACCAGCGAGTTTATTTTCAACAGGGGCTGTTTAAATTCAGCTGTAACTATCTACCCTCCTGGTAAATCATTCCGATGATCACTGTACCTCAAGCACCACCACCAAGGGAACACTCTGTTGCAATGGTGTATTCTGGCCCTCCCTTGGGACTCAGACATGTTCTTAGCAGAGGCCATTTCGGGGGGGATCACAGTTCCCCCGAGTGAGGTACGGGGGGCGGGGCACATGACGAAGCCCCGCCCCTGCTTCCGGCCGCCCCGCTTCCGGCCCTCATTCAGCCAGGAGGAGGCAGGAGAAGAGGGAGGGTAAGTTGCTTCCTCCCTACCTCTCCCCACCCCTGCCTGCCTGGGGCCTTGCACATGGGGCTCGGCAGTGGAGCTGCAAGGCCGGCGGCGGCCGGGACAGTTGGGGACGGGGTGTGTGGCCTTATGACACACTTTCGGTGATGTCAGGGGGTGTGTCATATGCTAATGAGTTATGCTAATGAGTTCCCCTAGCTCTTTTTCTATGAAACGACCCCTGGTTCTTAGTGAACATACGAAGCTGACATATCAGGCATAGTCCATCTAGACCAGTATTGTCTTTCCTAGTCTATTAACTAGAAATGCTAGGATTGACTTTGAGACCTTATGCATGCAAAATATGTGCCCTACTATGGAGCTATGGCTTTTCCCCTACTGGATTGTGGATTGCAGCCATGAAAGCAGCAGCATGTTCCTCCTTCCGAATATTGCGTTAAAAATAATAAATCCTTAGAGGAACTTGAATCATCTGGCTGTGTTGAAAGAGCTTGATCTTTTTTTAAAAAAAAAAAAAGATATTCTTGAAGATGCCTTATACATTGCCTAAATAATACATTTGGGGGGAGGAGCATTTAATTCATGATTGTTTTCTTAACATAATCTAAATTGTTAACTGTAGCCTATTTCACAGTGTGAGAGTTTGTAGAAAAGGGAGAAAGTTTATGCTGTTCAGAGCAATGCTACTTGAACCCAAATTTATGCTTCAGGCATTGTTTAAAATAATAATACTCTTGGAAATTTGTTCAGCA
>NW_015174844.1:200305-209079 GCF_001447785.1 Gekko japonicus | reverse complement strand
AATTTCAAGTGGGGGGGGGGGTCTTAGGGGCTCTGAAGAGATTGACTGCAGGGAAGTTCAGAGTTCAGCAGTAACAGATCTAAAAACAGCTTTGCAGGGTGGTACTTCAACACTGCATTTTATGTACCCAAAGTAAACTGATACTATTTCAATGAAATAGCAGTGCTGCACAAAAGGAGGTCATACATTGTATGTTGCTACAAGCTGGCATCGGAACTGAGGAAGGTTTGCCCAGTTCATTTTCAAAGACTAAGACCTTATCTGGCAGTTATCATTGGTTTCTTTTCTTTTAAAATAGAGAAAGAGAGAGAGAGAGAACAATTTCGTGTCCACTAACAAACACTGTACAACACACAAAACAGTGCAAAACATTGTAAATACGGGAATTGAATTTCACTTTTAAAAAACACATAATAGCAGCACACCTGTGATAACTTAAAAAAAAATGTTAAATAAACCACAATGCAAAAGTCCTCAACTGTTGCATTGTACAATGAATAGCTTAGGTTGGAAGTTTTTGTTTTATGTTGGGGTTTTCTTAGGAATTAAAAAAAAATGGAACTATAAATAACTTTCTGGCAATATATACAGACTTAAATAACTTAAATATCTTACATCTACTCTTGCATAAAACTCTCAAAGGAAAGTGCACCATATGACCCCTCCCGGTCTCCAACTGGGTCTTGCCTTCTCCCCCTTCCCTGAGGTAGGTCTTCAAGGGACAGCTCTCAAATCCTTGGAAGAAAATGTGTCACTGTCATGGTGGGAGAGACCTTATTGCCTTTCTTTGTTCTTCCATTTTTGCTCAAGGCTATGTACATCCCTGGGTAGATCTGGGACTCATAAGCATTGTAGTTGTTTGGCAGCAGGATCTCTTTGAATTTACACTCATCGTTGAAATGGCTCTGAAATGAGAAGGGGGAGGAAGTTATAAGTTAAGGGTAGGAAATACTGTTGCAAACAGGTGTAGAAAGGGAGTCCTTAAGCAGTTGCTTTCTTTCCATTTTGTTTTTCATATTTATCATAAACCTGAGCCTGCAACCACCTACTTAGACAAACACTTTTATCAAAAGCCTTGATGTAGAAGCACCTGAAAAGTGCTTCCTCAAAGAGATTTTGAAACCTCTTGCAGATACTTATTCAAGCTCAGCACACTGAAAGCCTCAAGCATATTCCTTGTCCCCCTCTTTATGAAAATGTTGGAACACGCACAGGAATTTGCAATACTTCTGGTCTGCATCCAGGTTTTTGTGGCCTGTTTTACAACAGTGTCTCTGTGGGTTCCCTTGTCTGGGGAAGGGTGGAGGGGCCAGAGGAAATATGCCCCAGAATTCTCTGGTGGCCCAGCCACCCCATTCTTTTAAAGAAGAAGAAGAGATTGGATTTATACCCCACCCTTCACTACCCAAAGGTGTCTCAGAGGGCTTACAAACTCCTTTCCCTTCCCCTCCCCTCAACAGACACCCTGTGAGGTAGGTGGGGCTGAGAGAGCTCTTGACAGAAACTGTTCTTTTTTCAAGAACAGCTCTTATCAGAACTATGGCTTGCCCAAGGTCATCCAGCCAGGTGCAAGTGGAGGAGTGGGGAATCAAACCCGGTTCTCCCAGATTAGACTCCGCGCACTTAACCACTACACCAAACTGGCTCTCAGTTTTGCTATTCTAAAGCCCTCTGCTTATGATCTCTCACCTTATGTTGTTTATGTGGGAAACTCAGAAGGAGTGTGAAAGACACTCACAGACTTCCTGAAGCTCTACCTTCTCAGACCCCCTCCCAAAGTGTCAACGGGAGCTCTGGACACTCTCTAAACCCTTTTTCACCACGTTGACTTCCATAAATATCCTGCCTTGCCAACCGCTAGCACTGGTGGCAATGCTGTGCTTGGAGAAGTGGAGTGCAATATTATATCTTCTTTTCCCTGAAATTATTCTTCTGTACCTAGTTGCACAGGTGACTTACTAGGATGTTTGGCCATCCTGAATGATCTGCATTCCCAGTCATATCCCCAGCATGAATTTACAAGAGCATGTTCCTGAGCTTGGCATATTTGACTCAACCAGCACCAATCAGCTTGAAGCTCAGGATTTTGATTTCTTTGGACTGGTAGTACACTATTTGTTCTAGCACCTTCACTCATACAGAGGCCCAGTATATGCCTATCTATAGGAAAGTAATGAGGCTGCTGTTGATCTCTGCCGTAAGAGATGGGAGCTCCAGCATGGGACAATAGAGCTCGCAGCCTGCAATATATCAAACTATACTAAAGTAAAATTAAGGTTTACAAAGTGGTGAAGTATTGTTGTGAGGGAGTGGAAGAGTCTTGCTAGTATTCCTGGGTTTTTTTTAAAAAAAAATGCTAAATGAGGGGTTCCTGGTATATAATATAATATAATGACACAGGGAAATGTTCAAAAACACTTTAAAACAACTTTTCAGAGTTTCAGAATGGCATAGGAAAAGAGCTGCATTGCTCATCATCACTCACGCTCGTGACAAAAAGCATTAGGTGGCCATATTGTCTGTACATTGATTACAAGGATTTGTCGTTGGATAGACAGCAAATAGAGAGCTGTGTTGGTTCACAGAAAAATTCCAAGGACAGCAGTTGTGTAATACCTTTTAGAAGGCCCAACCAAAACACAAAAGAGGGTGCAATCTTTCACATTCTTCAGAATGCTTCACCAGGCTAGATATTCAGTACAAAACAAAATACCAACTGGTGGGGAGGGGAGAAAAATGTTTCATGGTGTGATGGAGAGGCCTTAAGTTTTTAGAAGCCATAGATTTGGCATGTCTCCGTCATCCCCTGAAACACTTTTTCCTCTTCCCCTTCTTTGTTTTGCTTTGTACTTGAACATCCAGTCTGATGAAGAGATTGAGTAGATGACACTAAAATGGGTAGCTAGAAGGCTTCAACAGAATCTTCTGACTCTGGTGCATTGTAGGTATTAAGCTCCTCCCCTCTGAGGGTTGTGATCTTTGGCCACATGGCACGAGCTCCTTCAGGAGCTGGCTTCTTCCAAGAGTTCTGAGTCTCCTTAACAGGCTGAATAGAAATCCTAGTATATAGCCCTGTTAATGGAGATACCAAATAGCTGGTCTTTACTGTCTTTCAGCCCAAATTGTTTTGGCAAAAGGTACATCATAGCCTGCTTCTTCCACAGCCAGTGTACTATGTTGGCTTGTGTGGAAGACTATGAAGAAAGGATGAAGAATCAGTCTAACACTCTTTGAACCCTTCTTTGATCTCAACAGCGCAGGACCATGTGCACGACCCTTCTGTGCACTGAGGTTGCATGTTTAATTTGATCCAAAGATTGCATATGCTGGCACTTAATCCTGTTTAAACACATGGATCTTCAATGTATAATCCACAAGCCATTTTATTAAACTGAAATGGATAAAGTTTGTAGTTGGCATGTTCCTGAGAATGCAGCCTGTGGTCAACCACTAAAAAAAAAAAACCCTGCAGACAAAAGGAGATAAGGGGACTTGCTAGCAAATGACAATAGAGAGAAGAAATAAAAAGGCTGTACCAATTATAGACCAAAAAGTAAGGATACATCCAAGGTTACAGAGCCTAGCCGTTACAATGAAAGCATCTAGCTTTTTCCACTCCTGGATTTTTCCCTGCTTCCTTTTAGGCAAATTATGTGAAAGTGATCTGCTTCCAAAATCATTAGGCTGAACATTCTGCCCACACAAACTTACACAAACAAGGAGTCCACAATAGAAGGACAGCTGGAAATGACCATAAACAAGATGTGCATTATTTTTAGCAACCAAGTGGGTTTTAAGAAATGAAATGCCTTTGGCTATTTCCATGTATTGGAAATTAAATTTATTTCCCTCCCCAAAATCCAGTCTTTCCATAGGAGATCAGATTTACATATACATGTCTGAACTGATTGAACATAACCAATTAATGGTTATTAGTTATCTCTGGTGGTTACATCACTGAATAAAGCAGCAGCCAGTAAGCACATGGTGTGACTGAACATCAGGTTCTAGTAAGTATTCTCCAGGCTTTACAGTGCAATCCTAAATGGAGTTACATCTGTCTAAGCCTATTGACTTCAGTGGGTATAAAGGTAAAGGTAAAGGTTCCCTTGCTTGAAAGCCAGTCGAGTCTGACTCTAGGGTTGCGGTGCTCATCTCCGTTTCAAAGCCGAAGAGCCAGCACATTCCGAAGACGTTTCCGTGGTCATGTGGCCGGCATGACTAAACGCCAAGGCATACGGAACGCTGTTACCTTCCCATTGAAGTGGTACCTATTTATCTACTTGCAATTTCTTGCTTTTGAACAGCTAGGTTGGCAGGAGCTGGAAGTAGAGACGGGAGCTCACGCTGTCATGTGGCACCCGGGTCTCGAACTGCTGAACTACTGACCTTCCACAGCCTGCAGTTCAGCGTCTTAACCACTTGAGCCACCGCAGCTCCTCAGTGGGCATAGAAGGATGTAATTCTGCTTAGAATTGTACAGCTGAACCATGCTTTTTTTCCTGAAGTAAAATTGGGATCACGCTTCTTAACAAGTGATTCCTCGCTCTCAAGGAAGTCTATCCACTGGACATGCCTCCTCTGATGGAAAATAATTCTACCATATCTCTGCATCTGGGAGCTAATCCAGTCATACCCACTGTGTCTGCCTGGAAATAGGCAGGCAGGTAGGAAAATAGACTGGCAGAGTGCACAGCCACCTGTGTTTATGGGAATGCCAAACTTCCCAAAAGTATAATTATTTAAACTAATTTCTCAAAACATACTAGTATGTCCCAGCACACTATTTGGAAATGTTTCTTCTCGTAACTTGCAGAAATGTGTACAGGTGTTTAAATGTCTGAAGCTCTGTAATGGTCTTCTCGTCTTGCCAAACTAGAAGAAGTTTGTGGACATACTGGGTACTAAGAGCACTTGCTTGACTTCCCCATGCACTGTCTGCATGGTGGTTTCTTTCTGTGAGTTTGAAAGTGTTCTGTGCTTTCCCAGGGGCACTTCCAGTGCTCTGCTGCAGCATGAGATAACTATTCATTAATAACCAGAGAGTTGTCATCTCGCTATGGAAGCCTAATATTGAGAGTGGCTCGATATTACATATATGTTGTATGTTATATTTTGAAAGTAGTCAAGACATGAGATTGGTAGCATCTCTACCATTTCATATAAAACAAATCAAAGACAGTTTAAAAATATAAAAAAGGGATTAAAGACTATGTCACTAAACATGACATAATTGCTACTTACAGATCCATAGAGTTTGCCTTTACTGTTCATGGCTACAAACAGGGCACTTTTAACACCAAAGATGCTCACCACTCCTCTTTCCACTGGAGAGATTTCAAGCAAACCTGTAAAACAAGAATAATGCAGAGGAATCATGCTAAGAAAGATGTGTGTGTCTCCTCTTTACCATCATGAGTCCTCTTCAGCCACAAGACAAAAGGTTTTTATATCCATCCAGATGTTGTTCTAGTGAGGTCAGTTGGGCGATACCAATTTGATGGCTATTCTGACACATGACCCCCGGATAGAATGTTGAATCCATTTTCTAATGCAGTTAACAAGAGTGCTCAGAAGTAATAAACCAATCACCCCACCAAATAAGCAGTGATATCTTTTCTAGTCCTAAGCACATTGTATATTTTATTTCAGAGCAAGTAGGTTAAGAGCAATTTAATTTACATTTCTGAGTAGTCCAGTACAAATTATTAGGAATCAAAGTCTTGCTTAACTTCTTTATTTAGTACATTTTTACTGCCTTTCATACAAGGAGCTTAAGGCAGTGCATACGGGTTTCTCCTCGCCTCCATTTTATCCTCACGGCAACTCTGTGAGTTAAGTTAGTCTAAAAGTTAGTGACTGGCCCAAGTTAATTCTAGCAAGCTTCCAATGCAAAGGGAGGATTATTCTTTTGGGACTTAATGGTGAGAAAGCTTAGGGCTGATCTACCAGTTACAGCACCATATGGAAGCAACTTTCAGTTGCCTTCCAAAGCAGCTGTTATCACCTGGTAAGCTGCTCGTATTGGGTGTCTATGCATCTGTGCATGTGTATGGTGGGGAGCTACATGCACTTCCGAGATACTGCCACTGTATCGTGATGAGGGATACAGCTCCCTGTTCTTATTGGAGGGTATTGCTTGGTGATGGCAGCAGAGGAGGAGGCAGTGGCCAGCAGTTGCTGCAAAGCCCTTCCTCGGCTTATCGAGAGGCTAGTGGCCAGCAGTTGCTGCAAAGCCCTTCCTCAGCTTATCGAGAGGCTCGTACCACCCTGTATAGACCAATAATCTCAATCAGTCCTTGCTGCTGGTCACTCTCTTCTGCCTCCATCACAGCCATCAAGGTGGGCACTTCCCAAGTCAGTTTCCATGGAGTGGCTCTCTAGTGTATTGGACCAATGCATGGCCCATTACTGATTTTCTTACCAGTCCAAAGATTGGGGGGGGGGGAGATTTGTGTTAGCGTGGATAAAAGCATATAGTCCACATGGTCAAAAAGCTGCACACAAATTTACTTTCCACATGCTGCCTAGGGAGGGCTTAGACGTGGCTCTGGGTGGTGACTCTAATGCACAGCTTGACCTTATTAAGTTTGCTGTCTAATCATATCAACTTAGTCCTCAGCTCATGCTTTAATGCTGGAGTCCCACAATCTTTTGTCCCAATGAAGCTGCTATTCTACGCACTTGATGCTTTTAAAACTTAAAGAGACTGTACAAGGCAGCTGACCGAAACAGGCAGATACAATCAGAAAGGTGGGTGCTTTTTTAAAAAAAAAAACAAAAAGCTTAGCAGTGATCTCCCACATCGTCCAGGTTAAAATAAGTAACAATATGTTTCAGGGCACATGAAACATTTGTCATGGTGCTGTCTGTAACTCCTCCTCCCCAGTCCTATTGTTTCAGTTGGATAGGAGTTAGAATTAGAGCCCCAGGGCCATGGGGTTAAGTCACTAACAGATGCTTTTCTGGTAGACTGTCCTAACTTCTTGGCAGAGTTACTCTTGGGTCTGGAATGCCAATTTAACTATTTGTAAACCTGTTGCAAGAACAGGGGGAGGGACCAATGAGTAGCTTTTGCTGCAGCTCTGGGGATATCCAGATGTTGCACCTGATTATTTTGGATCTTGTCTTGGTTTTGGGTCATAAATCAAGTGCTCAGAAGTTTCTATATTCTGCAGTGCTCTGAATAGGGACAGTGCATTTCTTCCTTTCCTTCTGTGCATCCAAATATTAGCAAGACCGCTGGGAGAGACTGCCTGAACACTACAAGTAACATCTAATGCAACTAAATTGCCAAACACATGGTTTTGTAATATGATTTTAAAAAAATAGATTGCAGTGCTCTAATACCCTACTTTGTAATACCAGTAGCCAATTCCAGTCATGGGCAAAGTACACTACTGCTTGTATTTTACACAGATAGTGGAAAATGCCAACAACAACAACAACTATGGGCCAAGGGATGCCACTTTGCATTAGACAGTTTCCATATCTCCCCCTGTGCCATGAGCATTACTAAAATATTTTAAATGAAATTAGTTCCCTCATTACTCTTCTGCCTTATTGGGGGAGTGGGGAAATCAAGTACAAAGATAGAATTTTTAAATATGTCCCATTGATGGACAGGGGCAAAACCCCTTCTGTAAAGGAAAAGATTATGAAGCTGGCATGTACATCATAGGGTGGGGTGATCTGACATGTATGCACAGCAACTTGCACACATCTAAGATCATCATACCTGACCGTTTATAGGCAAATCTCATGCTTTTTCTGCACAAAAGTGTTTCCTAGGTCGGAAGCCCTATAGTATAGAACCTGAGTCCAACGGACTCGAGCAGCCCTTCTTTAAAGTTCGTTGCATGAGGATCACGCGGTCTCCACCAATCTACCCTTAGAAAAGCTTCATCAGTGCTGTTGATCCGAGGGGCCGGATCGCCCAGTTCAAACTTCATCTTAAGCCATCGAGGTTAGCGTTTAAAACTTTCCTTTCCCATCCTTACCTTGATTTCGGGCAGCTTTTGCGAAACACATTAATTTGGAGGTGTGTAATGGGATTTAATTGCATAAAAGATGCTCAGGACTGGGAGGCACATTATTCCCATTCCACACCCTTTTTTTTGGGGGGGGGCGGTTGGTTTGTCCTAGGAGCGCACTGGTAGACGCGTGAAAAGAGGAAATCTGGAGGGACCCGGCCGCGGGCTTTCCATCCCCCCTGCTCCCACTCCGGGAAGGCGTCCAAGATGTCAGGCATCCTGAGGGGAAGGGCTGCCCTTTACGGTGGCTCAGCTGACGCTCCTGAAACTGACAAGGTGGGAGCGTGAGCGCAGGGCAGGGTGGCGAGGCGAGGCGAGGCGAGCGCCGCAACTTACTGTATCGGTTTTCGTTGTGAATCCCGTGGATTCTGCCGTCTGGCAAGACTTGGATGTGAAACCCGATGCCCACGTTGCAGTAGAGTCGCCGCAGCCTCTTGATGCCCAGCAGATAGTCCCCGTCCCGGCTGGCCTCTTTCCTCTCCCCCGGGAGCCTGGCCATGGAGCGCGAGAAGAGAGTCTCCCAGCGCCACTCCAGGGTGTCGTTGTGCTGCCGCTGGGCAGAGGCAGGCACGCAGCGCCCCGCCAGCCAAGGCGAAAGCAGTCCCAGGAGCAAGACTGGCAAGAAGGCCGACGAGGGGCCCGTCATCCCGAGCAACATGGGCAGCACACGTGGTTCCCAGGGAGGCAATCGCTCTAAAAATACACCCTTCCGCAGACTTCGGACTTGGATCGCCGGAGGAA
>NW_015174844.1:147913-200102 GCF_001447785.1 Gekko japonicus | reverse complement strand
CGTCACAGAGGGCTTCTCTCTCAAGTGGGGCTCTTCTTCTCTAGCGGCTCAGCCATAGCTCTTCACCCCCCAAACCACGATATTTATATATCCCTGTGCCTTGGTACCTATTACATCACCACCTACTGCTGGAGGCAGCCGCGTTCAAGCCGTTGAGCTCGACTCGAAGTGATCATCACCCCCCGAGATGATCCACCAGTTCCAACTGGGTCGTGGCGGGGGGGGGGAGAGGAGAGACACAGAGAGACCGAAGAAGAGACAGAAGAGCGATTTTTTTTTTTAAAAAAGACTCAACTCTTTGAAACGGAGACCCCCTTGAAACAGACAGTGAAAAACGCTGGCGGGGTAGGCGTTCCGCACACGCAACTTTGCCCTGCTTTTTATCCCCTCCCGTGTTCCAGGCGTTTGCAAGCGCGACTAAGGCAAGGGCGCAAAAAAGAAAAGAAAGCCCAACGCGCCTCCCCCCACCCCTCTTTTCTCCGTCTCCCAACAATGTCTCACTTTGTGGAAATCTGTGGAATTTAAGCTTTTGCCGTTTCCAAGTAACATGCTTTAGAGTTTGCAAAGGGAGGGGAAAAAGTCCCTTCATGAAAGGCCAAAATAGTTGTTGCATGGGAGGTTTAAGAATTTTTTTAAAAACGAGGACTTTAAAAAAAAAACCCACATCGAGCAAAAAGGCTAGAATGTTTTAATAGAAGCAAGGGGGTGGGGGGGTGAGGTCCGATCCGGACTTTAAAAGTGGTGGTGGGGGGTGTAAGGGAAGGGCAGACTTTGGTTGACGGTGGGGGTGTGTGTGTGTGAGAACCCGGCGTGGGTTGGCGAGGGGAAGGCAGCAGAATTCTCCAGCGCGCACAAGGATCCGCTGGAATGGGATCTGAACGATACTGTTGGTATCTGATCGTTTTGGGTTACACAGCCACTTCTTCGAGTGTCGGTCTCCCAGCCCAATGGAGGAGCGGGTCTCTGGTTACATAGAGGCTCCCTGGAGTCATTTGTCGGCCTATGGAAAATATATACTGGGACCATTCTGTCTCCGCGCATTTTCTTAGAAATAAATCCCGTCGCTTCTCTCTGGGTTTGACTTCCAGGGAAGCTGGGCCGGTAGGATCTCACTGCAGGCAACGCGTAGATTTGGTGCCTGCTGGACCTTAAGCAAGCCACACAAGACCACACTGACCAGCAGTTGTATTCCCGGGTCCCACATAGTCGGAGCTCGAGCATCCTTTTGTCGTCGTCGTCGTTGTTGTAAAGGGCAACGGCCGCTGCGGTTTCCATTGGATGAGGAAGTTTGCTCGGATCCTAAACGGATTGGCTTTCGTTTTTAACCCTAAAACTTCTTTGGCGTGCACCTGAGCTCTGCGGGTGACACAGCGGAGGGCAATTGTTGTAGGCTGATGTGGGGACAGAGAGCGGGGGTGGAGTCGGTGGCAGGTCTTACCCGGTGTAGGAGGGGAAAGGAGTTGGGTGAGAGGGTCTTCGACGACTTTCCTATTGTCCTTGTGAACCAATTATACTTTACGTTAGAGAATTATTTGACTGATGATCCGCCCTGAGTATTTGACTGGGACAAAACAGGTATAATTCAAAAGGTTTACCTAAAAGTAATACACACACACCCGCGCGCGGTTTTAGAGATATTGTGTCGTGGCTGAGGCTGCAGTCTTACGAATCCTTGCCCGGGAGAGAGACCTATGAAATAAAGTGGGATTTACTGGATGGCTGCCTCGACTGGGGCACTGCGAGAATCAGAACCCTCCGATTCATATCTCTCCTGAGGCAGCCTTAAGCAAGACAACATCTCCCGGCTCCTCCCGAATAAAGACACGGGCTAACCTTGCAGGGTTGTTGTAGGGCTGACTGAAACAAGGCCCGCGAAGCGCTAGGCTTGTGTGTGTGTGGCGGCTCTGTCCAACAGGGTTTTCCTTTGGAACCAACGAGGGCCAGAGATCCGCGTCTCACTCGTGGTGGTGGTGGTGGTGGGGGCAATGTTCCCTCTAAGCTGTGGGGTCTTGTGAGCAAAAATTCTATTTTGTGAGCTACTGGCATTAAAGTTGTGAGCGAGCGATTTGGCTACTGCATAAATTAGTTTGCTCTGGAGCCCTCCTTCCTGAGCTAAGGCAAAAATGTGTGAGCTGGAGGCTAAAAAACTGTGAGCTGGCTCACACTAACTCAGCTTAGAGGGAACACTGGTGGGGGGCACCTCTCTCCAGCTTCTCCCTCCGCAAGTGGGGGAGCCAGAAGACAGTCCCTGGATGCTCTTGCGCGAAGGCACGCGGGCCAGCCGCCGACTTCTCCTGGTGAGTGACTCAGGCCTGTCTTCGCCTCCAGCAGGACTGCGTTTGTTTCACGCCAGCGAGGCTCCCCGCTGGTCCCGCACCGAGGCGAGAGGAGAAAGGGAATCGCCCTGAGCCAGATGACAGCTCACCTAGGTGCGAAAATCGCCGACCTTCGCTAAATCGCATCACAAACCGAGGATGCCCCCCCCCCCCCACACACACCTTACAGTGCTCTGTGTGTCAACCTCATATTTAGCTTGTTTCCCTTCGCCTCTCAGGGCAAGTGAGTAATCCTCTTTAAAAGGGGGCTATTTTGGCAAGGGGGCCGATAATCAACACCCCTGAACCAAGTTGGGGGTCCATCAGAGTGGCCCAGGGTGAGTTTGCCTCACTCTTCCAATGCACGCAGGTGGGTGAGGTGGGGATTCATAACAGGACCTCTTAGACTGCCATGTTAAAAAAAGACTGGACACTTCCCTTGAAAGCTCGGTCTACCCTCCTGTGGTGGTTAGGAGCTGCGGACTCTAATCTGGAGAACCGGTTCTGAGTCTCCACTCCTCCACATGAAGCCTGTTGGGCCAGTCACAGTTCTCTCAGAACTCCCTCAGCCCCACCTGCCTCACAAAGAAAGTGACAGTTGTGGGGAGAAGAAGGGAAGGTGATTGTAAGCCGCTGTGAGTCTCCTTAGGGTAGAGAAAAGCTGGGGATAAACACCAGCTCTTCTGCTGCTCTTCTCGTGACAATGGCTACCAGCCACTGACAGGAGCTCCATGTCCAGAGGCGGAATACCCTTGATTTCCAAATGCTGAAGACAAATGAGGGGAATCGATATCACCATCCTTTTCTGTCTATTCACTGCTGCTTTTGGAGTCCTCTCTTCATACCAGCACTGTGGATCAATAGTGGAACACATATATTGCATGCAGAAGGTCCAGTTTTAACCTGTAGTATCTATAGTTAAAGGATCTCAGGTAGTTTCTCCTACCAGTAAGGAGCACCTACCCACTAGGATGCAGAGCTAGAGAGAACAATAGTGTCACTTGTGGTAAGTCAGCCGCCCTGAGCCTGCTGGGGAGGGCGGGGTATAAATCTAATAAATAAATAAATAAATAAATAAATAAATATGTTCAAGGACCCAAAAATCAGGAGGACCTTCCTGGGGTTAGAGCCAGAAGTGCTGAAGGCATTGGTATGTTGACCAGGCATAGACAGAAGACCAAGCACCTAGAAAACGCCAGAACTGGCCATTTCAGACTATCCATACTGCCTAATGTTGCACACCAATTCCCTTTGGGACTGAAGAGGAGAGTCCAGATAGACCATTAGGGTTGGTATCAGGCCTCAGGCTGTGGTTCAGACTTCAAAATACATGACACCTATATCATCATCAGGGCTTTCAAGAGGAAGGAGGACTAAGGGTTCAATGTGCTTAATGACCAAAATTGCCCCGGGAGCCATGCAAAGGGCCACTGATGAACAATAGCAATATGTCTGTTCTAATCAAACATCTTGCTTGTGTTCATATTTTTATTTGTATTATTAGTCCAGCTTTCTCACTGATTACACAGATGACACAGTGCAAATCAATGCAATAAGTAGAATGAGAAAAGTATTAGACATGATACTGTGAACAATGCAGAAAATGGCATGGAAAACAAATACAGTGAGATCAGGATAATATAAGCAGCAAATGGATAATACATCCTATTCTCAGTGGTATAGTTCAAAATCCCATTACCTTTATAAAAGCATTTCCCTGACTCATTTCATTATACCGTAGCCATATTAACTTCGTAAAAATCCCCTCCTGAACAATTATTCTCAATGCTAGTAGCATCCAACCTATACTTTGGGGGGGGGGGAGGACTGTGGTGGCTGATCATCATGTCGGTGTGTAAGTTTCAGCACCTAGATCTCCCAGATCTGTTTGACAGCTGACAGATGCTATAGACCAGATCCAACCAGTTTAGACTTGTCTGGGCAAAGACACAGTCACAATGAGTCAGCACTGTCCTGCTTGGCTGACATATGTATATATGTAGAAATGTACCCATGTACTGTTCCCCTTGTTGGTGGATGGAGATGGCGAAGCACTTTGAGAACTGTATATACTGTAAATAAATTCCTGTACATAGTTACCACTGGACTGAGAAAGTGTGGTTTACTATTGGAAGCCTCTGGTGAGAAACAGTCTGCTGTGCGTGCAAAACTGCTTCAAGGTGCTGGTTCACACAAACACACGCACTGCGCAACACATCATTGGCACTAGAATCTGTTGATCACAAAAAAAAAATATGGCAGTATTTTCTGTCTACAAAGCACTACAGTTTGGAGCCCCACCATTTGCAAGGGAGAGGGGAACGCATCAGGGGCACATGTAGACCTCAGTGGAAGTGACTGAGAAAGGCCTTGCATGCTCAGACATGGCTCTGAAATGCACTTCACGTAAGCCATGCTACAAGCTTCAGCAAATTATTCGACGTTTGCATGGTATAATTGTGAGTTTAAAAGAACATTCTGCACATTCTGATTAGAAATTCCAGGGTGTAGGATATACACCTGACATGCATGGAAAACTACTTGTGTTATCATCGTGTGTGTGTGTGTGTGTCTTAATTTTATATATACACACACACATATATAGTTTATTAATTCTGCTAAATTGACGTTAAGACTGCAATTGACATAATTTGATACTGAAGGAAAACATTGTCCCAGCACACTTTGATCTGCCTCAGTGAGGAGTGGGGCAAGCAGGGTAAAGGGATCAACTTTTCATGAAGTAAATTGTTGAAGAAATTCTCCCCCATATTTGTATGTAACTAGGTCAATGCAAACAAGCGGTCCCGTTCCTCAGCTCCCGTCTCTCAGGCCTCTAGCGCACTCCCCTTTTGATGATTGTCATTTCGAAAGCCACCAGGCAGCAATCGGTTGACGAGACTCGTCTGCCAAAGCTTTCTCACGTTCACGTCTGGCTGATTCTCTATGTCAAAAGTAGTATGGCTTGAAGAGGAGAAGAGGCTGGAATGCAGAACAGCACTGGGGCCTCAAGCCTGGAATGGCTTGAATTTGGCCGGGACCTTCAACAACTAGGCCTCTAGAGGCTGTACAACCTACGAACACACACACGCTCATATACACACATATCCTGACCATCTATGGGCACACAAACTCCTTTCTTCCTCTTTTATTCACACTGCTGCCCTATTTGATCTCTGGGCTCCTTTGTTGCTGGCTGTTGCTAATGTCTTGCCCTGATCAAAACCATGTTACCTCAGACGATGTTGTGCTATAATATGTTGGACGGGGGCAGTGGAGGATAGCAATGGCTGACCACAATAGGGCATTGAGCAAACAGACAGCAATTAGATGGATAAAATGTGTTTAGGCACACAAAACCTTAACTGGAGTCTGACTCTCACCCCATTTTTTTTAATTGTGATGCATATAGACCCTCAGTAGATATTACCTCATTCTCTACTTTGGTGAAAGTGAACTTGTGCAGATTCATGTCTCTTTCAAGACATCAGTTCTACAATGCTGTGGAAAACTAGTCTCTGCATAGTTCAAAGCCTTGTCTGCAAGTCTAGTGGCTTTTATAATTGACATTGTGGTTAGGGAGAATGAGACTCAAATTTTCTTGTGTCTGTGGGACTGTTGTGGTTTCAAGCAGTTCTACATACCCTGCATGATGCTAGCAAGGGTTAAACACCTGTGCAAACTCAGTCAATCCTTATGGGCTTGGAGCACATTTTATAGTCTTATACAAATATGTTGAGGAAAAAATCTCATTAACCTCAGGGAGCCTCACTCCCAAGAATACATATATCCTTAATCAGGAAATTGAATCATTTGCTTGTTATCTTCTAACTCTGTGATCTATGTTTCTCCCAACTGCTTCCATAGCACTTTCAGGACATTATTTGTTTCTTGCAGAAAATTAATGTGGGTTGTGGGTTACATATGCTGACTATGGCTCCGATCATACACAGAAGTTGCAGCGGGATACTCACGGATGCCAGGTGGATTTAACGGGCACGATCACACCAGCACATCTGGCAAGCATCGCGCACCCGTTGGCAAGGGGTGGGGTGATCCCGCCGGAGATCCGTAGATAAAAGCTACTGAAGAAACAGCAGTATTATCCGCTTGCGATGGGCCACAGACAGACGTCCTCTGTCTGATTGCTCCAGCGCCGCATGAAGCACGCCAGAAACATGTGCCAACAAAATGCTACCCCCAATTCCCTGCCGTCACGTCTGATCGCGTTCGGCCGTGTCACAAATGTGGTGGAGTGAAAAGCCATGCCTCCCCTCCGCGTTCTCTGGCCAGTGTGACCGGGACCTGTGAAAGCCTGAGCTAGAACAGAATTGTAAAGTCACGTCTGTTTGATTCTATGTCCTTGTTTGCTGTAGTTCAATTTCCCAAGAATTAGCCTGTGAAAATATATGGGGAGTGGGAATGAGATGACAAGACCAGCATGGAGGAACTACAGTGCATTGAGACAAGATTCATACAAGCAAGGGGCCCACTAATACTTGAAGGGGAGAACATGGCATTTTCCCCTCCCCCATCACGTCACATCCGGAGGACGTCGGCGGAAATCGGGCCTCCAAAGCGGGGGGGAAATCCGCCCCCAGGGGGGATTTGGCAGCCCTATCATCTGCTGCCTTCTCTCCTTCCCAGTCACCATCCAACATAACTTTTATCTGCTCCCCCATCTTCAGCTGTATTTATTTATGTCATTTATATCTAACCTTTCTTCACAATGGGGAGCCAAAGCAGCTCACATTATTCTCCTATCTTCCATTTTATCCTCAGAACAACTCTGCGAAGTAGGCTAGGCCGATAATGTGTGACTGGCCCAAGGTCACCCAGCAAGCACCGGGACAGAGTGGGGACTCAAACCTACGTAGTTTGAAACTCTAACCATTATGCCGCACTGGTTTTAGTGAGGTGGCTGCTGAGGAACAGTTTTCCACTAGTTTTCCACTAGCAATGATCTCATCAGATTAACCTCATTAGCTATGATATTTCCACTGCTATGGCAAATTTGTGTTCCATATTTTTGATGCTGCTGAACAGTACAAAGCTTGGGTGAAAGTCAAGTGGTAGTGAGCCACCTGATGGTAGCTGGTGGTAGTTGGTGGGCCTGGCCCCAATAATTTCTCCCTCAAAGGCCAAAACAACTCTGGAAAGGGCCCTTCCCTTCCCTGTACATTTTACTGACAGAAACATAGGCTTCACCCATGACAATACAGCTGTGGTTGCCTAGCAATGATCACTGAGGGAATTTGTTCCTTAAAACTATAGGCAGTCCTTCTATTATTTGGGGTGGGTTTTTTTCCCTACCCTCTCCATTTTTTAAGATTTCAGGTTCTTTTGCAAATCTGGGGCTTTCCTCAGGTTTGAGGGAAGATTCACTTGTCTGTTCATGGCCCCAGTCTCTGAATTTAAGTACTCACAGATTTAGCCACATTGAAAATCAGATATAAAATTAGAAAATTAGATATACTGAGAAGCAAGGGACCCTCAAGGACTTCTAATCCCATCTCATCTCATTTCTCCCTCTCCCACTATCCGCTCTTTCCCCTTCCTGGAAGCCCCCATAGCCTCTCTCTTTTTCCTGCCTCATCCCACCCAACCGCCAACCTACCTTTATCTGCCCCCCTGCATTCAGTTTACCTCCTTCCCTACCCCTGACAGCCTCTGCCTGGGAAAAGCTCACCAAGTTGCATGGTACCACAATCAGGTTGGGCTCAGTTTGTGGTGGGGAACCTGAAAGGACATGTAAGGAGCACCTCACTTTCCCCTGTATCTCTCTCCCTGCACTCCCTAAGCTCCTTCCTTCCTCCTGGCAACTCTTATATCTTTACCTTTCCATTTCCTTCTTTCCTTCCCACCAAGCAACCAGCCTCCAACTAGCCAATCTTCAGTATTCTGTCCACTGACCGCCACTAGGCGCCAGCGGTATGTGACCAGAGCTTGGCTCCAAAAGACCAATGGGGACTAGGATACTGAGACTCCTAGTCAGCACCTATAGGAACTGTGGCGTGAAGTTCAAATCCGCCAATGGGACCTGTGGGTGGCACCTGGGGACTGTATATAGTTGGTCGTTCGACCGTTTGTTGGTTGTTGTGTTGTGTGCCAGTAAAGTATGAGCTGCTAATCACTACGCATCGAACCCAGTACACAACATTCAGCTATCTTTATTATTTATTTACTATATTTATATCCTGCCTGTCCATCTCTTTTGTCACAGAGCCAGAGTCTGGGGCCATGCTGCCTTCCAGCATTCCCCCCCCCCCCAGCAGGGCCTTGAAAGAGCGTCAGTTACTAGAAGGAAGGGGATTTACTCACACCTGACTTCATCTTTTCTGACTGCCACAATCCTCTCCCTTCTAGTCTGGGGCCTGGCTTGGCCCTTCCTCCCTGGTTCCTTCTAGGTCTGCCTCTAAAAGGGTTTCTGTGGGAAGGGATGTCCTAGGGCTGTCCTCATCTCCTTATCCTAGGGACAGAGCTTGATCACCTTATGGGGCCCAGGGCCAACGGGGCTTCCAATGGGGTGCCCACCTCTCTCGTCTCACTCTCCCACCAATTCCAAAAGAGTCCTCCTCCTGGCCTGTGTGGGCCTAAGGAAGGTGAGGTGAACTTGTACTTCTTCTCCCTCCCTTCTGAGAAGCAGGCCCTGGACGAAGTTGGCCGTCCCTTCTGGGGAGCAGGCCCTTCTCACCCCTTCTTGTTGTTGCCTGGGCTCCTACCTCCTGGGAGTCCTCCCAAGATTGCAAGGGGCTGGGGGAATTCTCTGCCTGCCTGGCTGCCTTCCAGGGAGCTGGATGCCCTGGTGCTGGGCTCCTCCCCACTGGCTTCAGCAGTATCCCTGCTGCTTCCTCTGGGCTGGGCAGCTTTCGGTGGGTTGGGAAGTAGCCATACCAGACTCGCCTGTGTTGCTGCTGCTGCTGACACTGCTGCTGTGTCCTGCAGCCACCTTGCTAAGGCTGCTTCCTCCCAGAGCTTTCCTGACAATGTCCCTTGCTACTGGCTCACTTGGGGCTGGGCTTGGCATGATTAGTCTGGGCACGGCTTCACCTTCAGTGGAAAGTGCAGTATCAGGAACACCAACCCTGGACTACACCTTTCTCCATATTGGGGACCCAAAGCAATTGACAGCATCCTCTTCCATTTTATTCTCACAACAACCCTGTGAGGTACATTAGGCTGAGACTATGTGACTGGCCCAAGGTCACTCAGCAAGATTTCACGGCAATGTGGGGGATCTGAACCTGGGTCTCTCAGATCCTAGTCTGACACTACAACACACTGGCTTCTATGTGGTGGCTGCTGTTGAACAGTAGTGAGTAGCTGGGCTAGGGTTGCCAGGTCCTGCCTCGTCACTGGCAGGGGACTTTGGAGGGACATTCCTGGAGGGGGAGGGGATGTCCCCAACATGATGACATCACACAGAAGTGACATGATCATGTTAGGGACACAGCCCCATGGAAGGCACCATCGGCACCGGCTTGCAAGAACCATTTAAATGGTTTTTGCAAGTGGGTGCACCAGTGCCACACATACCTGAACTCCAAGGGGTGAACTCACTGCTTGGAATTCAGGTGCAGGCAGCTTTTTGCAAGCAGGGGCCCTGCGTGCCTGAACTTCAAGCAGTGAATTCGCTGCTTGGAGTTCAGGTGTGTAGACAGCAGCTGCCCTTCTCCTTCCCCTCCCCTCCTTCAGCTGATCAGTGGGCCATGTGCTCCTGCTGATCAGCTGGAGGACCCTTTAAAGCTCACCAGAGGAGAGGGAGAGGGGTGGCTGCCAGTGGTCACTGTTGGGAGCAGGGCTTGGGGGCAGGGTTTCCTTATGCTGGCCAATCAGCTGGTGGCAGGCAGGAGCCCATGAAATTGGGGGAACCCCCCACCCTGGAAAGGACCCTTCCCCCTCCCCTTTACTGACAAAAACTAAGACTTGAACCATGGCAATACTGTTGCGGTTACCTAGGAATGGCCACACAAGGCATTTGTTTCTTAAAGCTGCAGGTGATGCTTCAATTTTTGTTAACTCCACAAAGATGTTCTTTTTGTTTTTTTAAGATTTCAGATTGTTCTGCAAACCTAGTGCTTTTTTCAGGTTTGTAGACAGATCTGTCTTCCCTGTTTATGGCTCCAGTCTCTGGATTTAGTTATCCACAGATTTGGCAACCCTGAGAATTAGATATAGCAAAACAAAAGACACAGAGTTGCTGATGTGAGGCAGGAAGTTCTGCTGTGTGATGCCATCCTGGGTACTTCGGAGGCCTTATTCAGTAATTCAGCCTTCCTCCACTTTGTTGTTGAGTTCACTGTAGCTGCTACCCATACTTTTATGAGCCTTTTCTCTAAATTCATTCTGGAAGCCAGAACTATTTTCATTTTGCAAAATAAAAGCTAGACTGTGCATGTGCCAGAAAGCCATGGATACATGGAATATCAATTTTGAGTCACATATAGTACCTGAAAGATGTTGTGCAGGGAAATGGCAATGCCATTGTCAAGAGACAGAAAGTGGGTTATTACAGTTTGGTGAAGAAGGATTGCCTGAAGCAGAATGGGGCAGCGTTGGAGACAGCAGAAATGCTTCCTCCCATTACTGAGTTAAATATTTTTAAAGCCCAGTTTCAGGTACTATTTCCTAACCCTATACCTCTGTACCATTTAATCACACCCTTTCTGCAAGAAGCGCAAGACAGCATAACAGTGTCCCTCATCAAATTTATCCTCACAACAACCTTGTGAGTGGATTAGACTGAGAGATAATAATGACTGGTCCAAGCTCTGACCGAACTTCATGAAAGAGTGGGAATTTATGCCCAGGACTCACTGTTCTAGTCCAGCCGCTATTCTACACTAGTTCAACTCTCTATTGATCATTGGATACAAGTCTCTGCACCATTATTTCTTGATGTCTTGCCAAACATTTTTAAGTAGGGATGGGCACAAACCAAACCATGAAGCAAAATTCTTCACAAAATTTGCCCTGTTGGTGGTTCACGAACCAAAGTTAGTGACAGATCTACCTTGCCAAACATTTTTAAGTAGGGATGGGCCCAAACCAAACCATGAAGCAAAATTCTTCAAAAAATTGCCCTGTTGGTGGTTCACGAACCAAAGTTAGTGACAGATCTACAGTCATGAACTTCCACAAACTTTTAAAGCAGTTTGTGGTGGTTCATGAATAGAGCAGAAAGCAGGGGGTTAAAGGGACTCCAAGTCTGCTCCCCGCCACTCAGCTGTTTTTGCGGCTTTTGTGGGGAACAGAAAGCGGGGTTTAAAGGGACTCCAAGCCTGCTTTCTGTTCTCTGCAAAGCGGCAAAAACAACTGAGTGGTGGGGAGCAGCCTGCTTCCTGCTGCCCTGCTGTTTTTGCAACTTTCTTTTGCAGTCCCTTTGAAGTTTAAAGGGATTGCACAAAAAAGCTTGAAAAACAGCTGAGTGGTGGGGACCAAGCTGCTCCCTGCCCCTCAGCTGTTTTTCAGGCTTTCTGTAAACCCCGTTTAAAGGGGCTGCAGTCCCTTTCTATGGGGTTTGCAGGGCCAATTACTGGTTTGGTTCAGGAATGAACCTCCTGATTCAATTCAGTTCATGATTCCGTTTGTGGTTCGGCCACAAACCATGAACTGACACGAACTGTATTTTTCCAGTTCGTGCTCATCCCAATTTCTAAGATCTTTGAAGGCTGACTTTTGGGTTGAGAATAGATTATAAACTGGAAAGAAATATAAACAAATTTGGATTTTTTTAATCACAGAATCGTTTAAAGGGGCTGCAGTCCCTTTCTATGGGGTTTGCAGGGCCAATTACTGGTTTGGTTCAGGAATGAACCTCCTGATTCAATTCAGTTCATGATTCTGTTTGTGGTTCGGCCACGAACCATGAACTGACACGAACTGTATTTTTCCAGTTCGTGCCCATCCCAATTTCTAAGATCTTTGAAGGCTGACTTTTGGGTTGAGAATAGATTATAAACTGTAAAGAAATATAAACAAATTTGGATATTTTTTTTAATCACAGAAGTTGGGGTTTCGTGGTACAGAATGAATAGTCCTGAGCAGTTTTGTGGAACTTTTGAACAGCTAAAAATATCACACCAAATAAACTTTCAGAAATATTGACAGTGAGTAAAATATTTGCAATCAACTCCCAAAATGGAACTATGGACTGAGTGGTATAATGGTTAGACTCTGGGAGAACTAGGTTCAAATCTCTACTCTGCCATGAAACTTGGTAGGTAACTTTAGGCCAGTCACTCTCAGCCTAACCTATCTCACAGGGTTTTTGTGAAGATAAAGTGGAATGGAGAACAATCTGCACTGTTCTGAGATCCTTGGAGGATGTGTGGAATGAAAATGTATTTATTTATTAACTTCCTTTATACCCTGCCTTCGTCTCCAATGGGAACTCAAAACATTCTTCTCCTGGTTTCCATTTTATTCTCACAACAACCTTGTGAGGTAGGTTAGGCTGAGTGTGTGTGACTTTTTCCTGAAGAGGAGCCTGTGATGCTCCAAAGCTTGACTTTTACATACATAACAGGCACTTCCTTATTTATTTTCAGTACAATCCTCTCAGAAGTTCTTTTGTGTTAGCCCATTACAACATACCTGAAGAGTTCCATTCATTTCAGTGGTGCTTCAGCAAGAAACCTTTCCAGTGGGTTGTGCATTCTGTCACTTTCCTTCTCAGTAAACTCGATTCTCCACATATTCTATTTTGTTACTATTTTGCCAAACTGGTAAGGCTAATTTCCGTATTCTAAGAGCGGGTTCCTGGGGTAGGTTGATTTGTCTTTGGGTTTTTGTTCTGTGTTCTGTTCCATGTACTCTTTTCAATAGCTTATTATCATATTGCATTAAAAATATGCTTGCGATTCTTATCACCTTTGTTGATTTTCTTTCATGTCTCTTGCTTACATTCTTTGTGTTCTGGCCTTTTAAAATTAATGAACAATTTCAGCATTCATCCTTGCCAGCTTATAAAATGTATGCTTTTTTCTGTCCTTTTGTAACTAGAAATCAAGGGGGGACAGGGGGAAATATTATAAAATACATTTAAAATATAGCACCTTATAATTATATTTACTTATTGTTCTTGCTGTGGGAAACGGTATACAGAGCTGCTTGGCAAGATTTTGTTTTTTGCAAGCTGACCTTAGAGTGCAGAGTACGCACCTTCCATGAGTGATGTTCTCCACATGTGGTGATCTCTGCTTTATGATTCATCTTCATACACTTACGCAGCCAACTAGTTGCTGTAAGCCAATGACGTGTATGGCTGATTTGGAAACTTGCACCATATACCTTAATGTAAAACCTGTCAGTATGCATAACAGTGTAACAGCTATAACAGTGTAATTCATAACCACCTTGAACAGTACAAAAAAATAGGTTTTCCAGTTTACATTTATTGCCATAGTCATGAACAAAACCTTTGAGCTGCTTCTCTAATATAATGTGTTTATTTGTCCATCTACCTGCACCTCTGCAATGCCCATTAGGAGAATTAATCATAACAGTTGAAACCCAGTCAAACAACTACACTATGGTTGGCCTGTGTCTTCATGTTCAGAGGCTGCTCAGTTCTTTGGATTGTGGTCTGAGGCACCAGATATGCATTTTGTAATTTAACCTGACCTGGAAGATCCCATGGACCTGATGTGGACCTCATTCCATTGGTTAACCATCTCTGATGTGGTATAAGTTGAGAAACACACAACTGCAGCTTCCTAGCAGGTTTACCTGCGACCTAACAGACACATATGCATTATTTACATAAAGCTATATGCACATTTAGCCTTGACCCAGATAGTCCAGGCTAGCCTGATCTCATCAGATCTCAGAAGCTAAGCAGGGATGGCCCTGGTCTACTGGTTCGAGACCACCAAGGAATAACAAGGTCATGACCCAGAGGCAGGCAATGGCAAACCACCTCTGAACGTCTCTTGCCTTGAAACCTGTATGGAGTTGCCATAAGTCAGCTGTGGCTTGACGGCAAATGCTGCAAAAGTTCATACAATCAAGAATGATAGACAATAATAAAGATGATGAGCTTCGTAGTGTGTATAATTCCTTGTTTTAATCAATAACAGGACGCCATCCAGAAGAGGTGATGACATCAAGAAGAGCTCGGGGGTCGCATAACTAGTTAGCATGGGCATGCTAACTAGTTATGCGACCCCCAAGTTCTTCTTGACGTCATCACCTCTTCTGGATGGCGTCCTGTTATTGATTAAAACAAGGAATTATACACACTACGAAGCTCATATCTTTATTATTGTCTATCATTCTTGATTGTATGAACATTTGCAGCAATTTGTGTTTTGATGTCTATTGTATTGCCGTTCCCTTAATTGCTATTTGTTTTTGACGGCAAACGCAACAACAGTACGCACATTTGCTCCACTATTGATATGATCTCTCTGGGGGGGAAAAGTCATGGATGAAACAGCCCTGAGTTCTCTGTGGAAATATCCTTTATGTTCACAAGACAGAATAACTGGCCATGCCACAGACTTTCTCACTTCTGCTGGATGTTTGTGCATTGGATTAGAAGGGGACAATAGGGTGTATGACTCCATGTACATCTCAGTGATTGTGGGAAGCTATGAGGGAAGGCACATGTAGAAAGTAAAGCTTGGAGCTCTAAGATATGGTTCAGGATAGGAACCCCACATCATTTGATTCAGTACCATATTGGGATAGTATTTTAACACCTTGCATAGGCTCCTTACAAAAAATTTTGGGAGAAGAATGTTGCAAGTCCAATTGTGAGGCTCCCCACCACCAAGACAGTCTCCTTGCCATTTGCTGTCCCACCACCAAAGAGGGCAACTGGCCCACTGGCCTCAGAACTGAGAAGGAGAGGGGCTTCCCAGAACCTACCAACTCTTCCTTTCCTGGACTCAGTCCCAGTCCCTCCCCCCTCCCTGGTCTGAGCTCAGTCTGCTGCTTCCTCCCCTATACAGGTGTGGTGTTTTCCGTTTATAGATTTCCTTAGCTCCCCCACGCGCCTGTCTCTAATCTCCTTCCACCTGCTCCATCTAGGACATTATAAAAGGAAAGGGAAGCATTTCTTGTCTCTTCCCCCTGCTGCCTGTCTTCCTGACCTGCTCCTTTCTCTTGTTGCCCAGGGCTGCCTCTTAATCTCTCCCATTGTGGCCTTCACCAAATCTGAGTTTTGACTTGCCCTCTGACCACACACCTCCCCACCTATGCCTGGCTCCCTGCCTTAATCTTGGCTGTATCAGAGTGATTTGCCTGGGTCCCAGGCACCTCCCTCTCCTGGCCTTCCTTGCATGGGTGAGTCTGGGCCCAGGTTGTCTTCAGGTCAGCCAGCGGGGTGAGGTCAAGTCTGGACCAGGCATTGGCTCTTGGCACCAATTATTGTTATTGTTATTATTTATTTATTTATTTGATTTATATATCACCCTCTCCCCGATTGTGGCTCAGGCTGGTTAACGTCATAAATACATTCTCATAAATACTATATGTAAATAAAATTTAAAACACAAGAAAACCAGCAAGAATCAACTAATCAGATGTCACTTGATATTCTGTGGGATAGTCTGTATTTTACTCTAGTGGGAGGAGACAGGGAGGCCAGGCTTGATGGTAAACGGTTGCTGTCCTCAACCATAGGCCTGGTGGAACATCTCTGTCTTACAGGCCATGCAGAACTGCTTTAGGTCCCACAGGGGCCAGATGTCATTAGGCAGAGAGTTCCACCAAGCTGGTGCCAGGGCTGAAAAAGCCCTAGCTCTGGTAAAGGACAGCCGGATATCCTCTGGGCCAGAGATCTCAAGGGGGTTCTCATCTCAAGAACGTAATACCCTTTGGGAGGTATATAGGGAGAGGCTGTCCCGAAGATACACTGGTCCCAGACTGTTTAGGGCCTTGAAGGTCAGTACCAGAACCTTGAACCTGATCTGGTACTCAACTTGGAGCCAGTGCAGCTGGTGAAGTACTGGTTGGATAGGTGCTGTTGTTGGGGTTCCGGTAAGGGTCTGGACAAGCTGTAATTTCTGGGTCAGTCCCAAGGGCAGCCTAGCCTGGAGGTGACCGTTGCATGGATTACTGTGGCTAAGTCGGGGTGGGACAGGAAGAGGGCCAGCCCAGTTGCCTGATCTGGCACAGCTGGAGAAATGCCAGTCTGGCAACATTTGTGTTCTAATTCAGTTAATTCAATTTTTAAATACGTGCATGCATGTGTGCGCATGCGTGTGTGTGTGTGTGCACCTGGAAGTCATGGCAAACTCTGGTGACTGACCCCCTACTGGGGACCTGAAGGATATTCAGAGAGGTGGCTGAATAAAGCCTGACCTCACCTCCTGCCTCTGGTATTTCAAGGAGGTCTCCCATCCAAGGTCTTGCCAGAGTTGACCCTGCTTAGTTTCCAAGATCTGACAAGATTGGGCTTACCTGAGCTATCCAGGTCAGGGCAGTTAATTCAGTTTTGACAAAGTCACCAAAGACTCCTGAGCAAACTCCATAGTCATGGGATAAGAGGACAAGTTTTATGGATTGGAAATTGTCTAAAAAACAGGAACCAGAGAGTAGGAATAAATGGTCAATTCTTGCAATGGAAGGATGTGAGCAGCAGAGCACCTCAGGGATCTGTATTGGGACCAGTGCTTTTCAACTTGTTAGTTAACCTGGAGTTAGAGGTGAGTAGTGAGGAGGCCAGATTTGCAGATGGCACCAAATTATTTATGGTGTTCAAATCAAAAAAAGATTCTATAGAACTCCAAAAGGATCTCTTCAAATTGGGGAAATGGGCATGCAATTCAGTGTAAGTGTAATGGGGCAAACCTCCCCCCCCCCCATTCACATATACACTGATGGAATCTGACCTGGCAGTTACAGACCAAGAAAGGGATCTTGGGGTGGTAGTGGATATCTCAATGAAAAGGTCAACCCAGTGTGCAGCTGCTGTGAAAAAGGCAAATTCCACACTGGCCGTAATTAGAACAGGAATAGAGAATAAAACTGCTGCCATCATACTGCCCTTATCTACGATGAGGCCACACTCAGAATATTGAATACAGTTCTAGTCACTGCACCTGAAAAGGGACAATGTAGAGCTTGATAAGGTGCAGAAAAGAGCAACCAAAATGATCACAGTGCTAGAGCAGCTGTCCTATGAGGATTGGTTAAAACACTTGGGGGATTTCATTACATTTGACTACAGAGTAAAGTATAGACCCTCCATTCCACCCAAATACCCAAGTAAGCATAATATCTGTTTCTATATAGGATTATTTGTGTACATTGTGCTCCTGTGAGTGAATGGATGCAGAAGCACTGAACTACTAGAGTCACTGTACAAGGGTGAATTCTCCCTGCCTGGAGAATTCAGACAGTGACTTGCAGTCGCTGCTGTGCTATTTGCCACATGCTATATACAGGCACGAAATATTCCACTCAGAGACAAGGCCAGAAAAAGCCCTTCAAGCCCCAAAGTCTCATCACAGTCTTAAATAACTTAAATGTTCCACTCCCTCTGCCTCCCGGGAAACAAATACAGTGGAATAGCAGTTTGTTCAAAATGAACAGATTACTTGGGATTTGGCTGTACTGGGATCTGAGCAAAGTACAGAGTTTTGCTCAGAAGAAGATACACATACCCCAGAAGAAGAAGAATCATTCTCAGTGGAACTATGGAACTATGTGCAGAAATGCAGCCAAAGTAGATTTAGACCGTAATAGAAACCTTTTCACTATAGATTATGAAGCCAAGCAGTGAAACCAAGGAAGTAGTGCGGTACTAACACTGTAAATACTAGAACTGGTATAGTATAAGGCAGGGTTTCCCAGTTTGGTACCCATGTGTGCCCATGTGTACCTGCCACTACTTCCCCTGGCCAAGCTTTTTAGAAAGTGGGCAGGGCCATTATAAGGCAAGGCTTATTATTAACTGCTCTGGGTTTGCCATGGTTGCAATACCAGCTGCACCCACTGGAGGATCAGGAGGACTGGTACTTACCCAGGCTTTCCTTAGTGTGTGATTCCATACCCCTTCTGGCCTGACCAGCTGTTACTATGAGCTTCTTTCACAAAGCACAGAGGGGCCTTTGTTCTGATCTTAGAGTAGGACGCTGGACAGTTGCATGGGAGGCAAGCGTTTGGAGATAGCAGCCTACCTCCTCCTCCTCCAGGTTTGCTGCCCTCCCAGTGGTCTGAATGTCCTCCAACCAAAGTGCAGATTACAGACCAATGACCAGATTCTGAATAAGGCAGGTGAATTTATTCTGTATGACTTAACATCACACAAGGCGCCAACTATTTCTCAAATATACAATCGTATTCAATACATGAAATACAAGAAATACAATAGATAGGCTGGAGATTTCAAGCAATATCTAACATTTACTATTTGACACTCCCAAAAGAAAGACACCACAGATTCCAATTTCACAATTTCAATGGACTGAAAAACATGATTTTCAAATGTCCATAAACCAAAGCAAATACATCCACTTCTTAAGACTTAAGATAAACAATATAAAGTACATTGCAATCAGCAAGTAGATCCAGTCCTTAGGACTTGAGACAAACAGTAAGAAATAGGCTGCAGTCAACACATCCTCCAGATTATTCAATGAGTTTTCCATGCCTTCATCAGGACTGCAAACGGGGTCTCCCAGAAAGGCACAGCCACAGGAACTTCTCAGCCAATAATGCCTCCAAACTGTCTTATTGTACAGCAATGTCTCAAGACTGCCTTATTTTCCTTTATTCATGATGGATCCGTGTAGCCTGAGTCTGTAGGTGCTCTTCCATCTAAATGAACGTTCAGATGGAAGAGCAGCTACAGAGTCAGTCTACAATTCAGGGGCCATCATGGCACAGATGTCATGTTCCCCCATGTCTCTGCCTCCAAAGCTCTTGTTGGCAACCCTGTGGCTCTCTACTGCAAGTGGCTAAATTATTATTTAGTTGCTCTTAGTGGCACCTGTATTTGGTGCCTTCATATTCACTTTAGGCTGAGTTTTGTGTGGCACTAAATGGTGTGGGGCTAAATAGGCCAGGATGCTGAAGACTGAGCTGCAAGAACACACCCACAGCAATTCTGACCTCCCCACAACACTCATGAGAACACATATAGATGCTGATATGCTGCATATTCTGGTCTGTCAGTCCATTTTGAGAACTATAGATCATTCTGAGAGTTTAAGTAATTTTGGTGCCACCTATGGGAGAAGAAAAGACACTGGGTAAATTGCTACCTGATCAGCATATGCAGGGTATCTTAAATGCCTGGCTTTTCCCTCACTCCAACCTCTAATGATACATTTATTTTTAATTTAGGTTTGTTATTTTTGTTAAGTTTCATGTGGTTAATCAGTCTTACAAGAGGATGTAGTAAGATTTGATTAAGCCATCAACCATCAGGTGCCCTATGACTGCTGCTATGTTATAGGTTACATTTCTGTTTTGTTTTGTTTCATTTTCCACTCCAGTATTCCTAGTGCTCCTAGCTAGTAATTGTTCTGAATAATTATAAAAACGAGGATCAGAAATAGGAAGGCACATTAAAGAACACTTCGATAACCGACTCGGATCTCCTGAAATGGTTTTGCTTTGCATTAGAGCATAAACCATGTCACCCACATATGGTAACATTTTAGATACTGCTTTTGAGCCATAATAGGACTTTTGCACTGCCTGGTGCTGCCATACTTTAGTAGCTTCATCCAGATGTAATGAATCCAGATGAGTCTGTAACTTCCAGCCATCAGTAGTTCCACTGGTGACTGTCCTGTTGTGTTCTGTGGTGTGATTCGGTCTCCTCCCATATCAGATCCCCAGCTGAACTACATGAGCTTAATTAGCAGGCATGGATGGATGGCCTTGCCGAATATCTAAAAAAGCTGTGTGTTACCACTAAAAAAGGTAGTGGTAACACTACCAAAGCCAATGATTACAAATTATATTATCATAAAGTACAAAGTCATATAATATGTGCAAAAAAGGTCCAAAACAATGGTATTTGCTGGATTACAAAGTCATTTTGCTGTCTTCTTCCAAACAGGACCATTGTGTATCTTTTAAACTATCAAACTGAATAAATACAAGTTACAAATGTACAATGTACCATTTTAACAATCTGTGTTAATTTTAAAAAACTTTAAATAAATATTTAATGAATATTGTCCCCTTGCTTATTTAATTTATAGGCAGAGTACATCATGCGAAATGCCGGCCTGGATGACTGAGAAGCCAGAATTAAGATTGCCGGGGAAAACATCAGCGACCTCAGATATGCAGATGATACCACTCTAATGGCAGAAAGTGAAGAGGACCTCAAGAAGTTCTTGCTGAGGGTAAAAAAGGAGAGCGCAAAG
Source organism: Gekko japonicus (assembly GCF_001447785.1). NCBI lineage: Eukaryota > Metazoa > Chordata > Lepidosauria > Squamata > Gekkonidae > Gekko > Gekko japonicus. The sequence continues at coordinate 179,452 of NW_015174844.1, read as the reverse complement.
GTTGGCTTGAAACTCAATATCAAAAAAAACAAAGATCATGGCATCCAGCCCCATCACTCCTTGGAAAACAGAAGGAGAAGTTGTGGAAGCAGTGACAGACTTCACATTCCTGAGATCCAAGATCACTGCAGATGGTGACTGCAGCCATGAAATTAAAAGACGCCTGCCCCTTGGGAGGAAAGCGATGGCAAACCTAGACCGCATAATATAAAGTAGAGACATCACCCTGCCAACAAAAGTCCGTATGGTCAAAGCAATGGTATGTTGGCATGCAATGCCAGTAAGACATCAGGCTTGGTGATCTTAGTGATCTAGACTGACAAGAATGACAGCCACTGTAACCAGCTCAGGCAAGAGAAGAACTGCTTACCAGGAATGACTCAGCAGGCACTGCTGACTGGCTGTAAGATGTATATATGTATACATATGCTGTATTACTGTTCCCTTCTCCTGAATAACTTGTCTGGTGAAGCACTTTGTGGGTGTATACCAGAATAATATAAATATTGTAAATAAACTGTATATAGTTAGCACTAGACAGTGTGGTCTGTGTTGCTTTCTATTGCTGGCACATTATCTGTTCTGGCCACAGCAGCACTAATTCCCTGCGCAACATGGTATTCCCAGTAGTACTGTATGGCTGCGAGAGTTGGACTATAAGGAAGGCCGAGCACTGAAGAACAGATTCTTTTGAATTATGGTGCTGGAGAAAACTTTTGAGAGTCCCTTGGACTGCAAGGAGATCAAATCAGTCAATCCTAAAAGAAATCAACCCTGACTGTTCCCTGGAAGGCCAGATACTGAAGCTTTGGCCACCAAATGAGAAGGGAGCACTCACTGGAGAAGACCCTGATGCTGGGAAAAATAGAAGGTCAAAGAAGAAGGGGATGGCAAAGGATGAGATGGTTAGACAGTGTCATCGAGACAACGAACATGAAATTAAGCAAACTCCGGAGCATGACAGAAGACAGGAGGGCCTGGCGTGAGGTAGTCTATGGGGTCATGAAGAGTCGGACCCGACTGTGCGACTGAACAACAACATACATTTTGCTATTTTTGATTTATGTTGCTTATTAAAATAACAATACTTGTAGAACTCATTTTTCTGCTTCTGTAAACAGTCAATCAATCTATAGAAAAAACAGTGCTCTTCAGTATCAAATATACAGTAATAAAATATTATGAAACAAAAACACTCACCAACAATTTTCATTGTATTAGAATGCAACTATAACAGGAATCTGGAGTCAGGCCATCAGCATTAGCTGATCGAAGTAAAGCCTCAAAACCTTTAGCTGCTAAGAAATCTTATAGTATAGGCATCCATTAGCAACCGCCTGCTACTAAGGAATCTAAAGGCATACCTCCACAATATTTTCAACAGTAATCTTCGGTATTCTGTTGAAACTTCCTTCAAGTAATCCTATGGGGAAAATCTAACTCAAAAGTTATTACAAACAATAACCCTAAAAAAGTCCTTAAAGCATATGGGCTTTATTAAGATTATAAAACATATTAACAACATAAAAAACAAGAAAGTTCCAGAGATTAAGCCCATGAGGTTGATATGTTTTAAGCCTATAAATCCAAAAAGCTTCACATTGTAGAAGCTGCTTCTGTATATCAGTTTTATTGTATCTGATCATACTACTTCCAAAAGTAAAAATCTGAATTCTTCATTACTGTGTCCCTTATCTAGAAAACTGAACCAGGGGTGCATCCGTATATTTATGTGTAATACCTTTTCCTTAAACCACTGCTAATGACAACCATGACTTCTGATCTTCATATTTCACTTCTACATTAATGGTACCTCTCACTGGAATGTTTTGCCCTGCATATGTATGCAGTACCATTTTTGTTGTTCCAGACTGTCCTCTTTGGCTATAAGTATTTATAAGTGGCCTCAGTGATTCTCAGACATAGAAATTCCTGTATCTACTTCCATGATTATGCTTTTCCCATTAATGGTAATTGTCATGTGCAGTGACTTTTCCTCTTGGCTTTTGGTAACACTGAACATCATGTACACTTCATCCATGCCTATAGAATCTTCTACCCACCGTCAACTTGATAGACCTCCATCTTGAAACCTTTCTGAACTTTTTGCTCTGCATTTTTGTATGGCACATCTTAGCTAGGTGACCTTTTTTCTGGCATATCCAGCACTAGTTATTCCTGGGGGGGGGGGCATAATTGACCATCATCTTTCCCCCCACTATGAAAATAGGGTCATATACCTTTGGGGGAGCTTTTCTGTTCCCTTGGATATGTCTTTGTAGCAATCAAAGTGTTGGGCAACCTATGCATTACAGCTGTCAGTGCCCGGAAATCTCTAGGTTGTTTAGAGCCATGCAAATCTAAGGCATTTTGAGCTGCCAATTCCATGCAATGTGCAATGTCTAGGGATTTCTTAAAGTCTAAACTGGATTCTGCCAGTAAATGTCTCTGAATCTTCACATGGTTGATTCTACAGACCAGCCTATTCTTCAGCATGGCATTCAAGGTGTCCCTAAAACTACAGTGCTCTGAAAGATACCGTAATTCTGCTACAAAAGCAGCTACAGATATTCCAGGTGAACGTGAAAAACTATTGATTTTGAAATGCTGCATAATCTCTGATAGTTTGGGGTTATGATAATTTGAAACCAGTTCAATCAATTCCTCGAAGGATTTGGCCTCAGGCCTTTCAAGTGCTACCAAGCTTCTAATCACAGCCATAAGTCTTTTCTCCACAAACACTTAGCAATATTGCCCACTTTTTTATTTTCATCAGTCACAACATTGGCAGAGAAGTACTGAGAAAGTCTTCCTACATACTGGACCCAGTCATCTGTATCCGACTCAAACTCCTTAATGGTCTCATAGGAGTCATTCTGTGTCCCAAAGCAGCTGCACTGTTACTTACACAGTGTGAAGATAATGGATAATCCCCCCTTTGTTGCCAGTGTAATGTTGGAGGTCCGAATCAGCCAAGCAGAGTGGGTATAACTATATTTATTGCTGATGTATATCATAAGGCCTCAGCTAGGCCTCCATCTTAGAAGAGTCCGGAAACAGTAATAACCACACTTCCTCCCCCTCCTTGGACATGCCCAATGAGATTCCCCAACAAAAACTAAACTAGGCCACTAGGTGGCAACACTGAACATATAGTTATGGGTACCACATGACCCCACACTTTGCGAACATATTTTTGGCAGACCTAGAGCAGTGCTTCCTCAGCTCTTACAAACACTCCTCGGTACTTGAGATTTATCAGTGACATCCGGATGCATAGATGCATGGGAAGGAAGCTCTCAAGAGATTCTACCAGCTTTCCTCTCATCATCAACCTGAACCTGGACCAGTCTGTACAAGAAGTCCATTTTCTGGGCACCTCAGTACTACCAAGTAATAGATAAATAAACACCAAGAACCCCACTGATAATTACACACATCTACATGATTCCAGATATAATTTTAAACATCCCGCACAATCTGTATTCTACAGCCAAGCATTAAATCACAGTTACATCTGCTCCAAGAGGGACACACTCCTAAAGGTTTACAACAGGCACCTAGTGAAGTAAGGAAACAGATCTGCAAAGCTAGGTAGGTACCAGAAATAGCCTACTACAAGGCAGTATCAAAAGAGAGAGGAACAGATTATGACCTATTACCTACAGCACCCAGCTCAAATCACTCCATCAGTGCTCTACAGCATTTTTCTCTCTCACAGGCATTGAGTAGCAGAACTCTCCTTGCATACTGACAGCCCTCTAACCGAAGACAGCTTCTTATCAACAACTTTGGGCCACCTAACAGTGACACAAACCCACAGACCAGATCTTGCAACAAATCAAGATGGCAACTTTGTTTACAAGGCAATACTATTAACGTTCAGACAGTACTAATATCAGCTATATCATCCTGGGCTCCAATATGCTGACAAATGCTGACCCTCCAATATGCTATGTCAACAATTCCTTTTTGCTCTCTGCTTATGACAAACTGGCTATGAAAGAAGAGATGGACACATATCTGATATTAAAAACCACAATAGAAGCATTTCAGTCTTCTATGACAGGAAAACATTAACATTTCATATTATCTCCTCCCCCTAGGCTGAACAAGGACTTGAGATTTCTTACTCACTATCTTAAAATAGTATTAACTACCTTAGCACAGCATGGGACTTCCCACCCACTGGAGGTGTTAACTAGCTTAGCATAACTAGTTAATGGCTTCTGTGTTTTTGTTGATCACATTTCAATTTTACATAATTACATTTCATGACCACTTGACCCTGCTGTTCGCATATTTGTCGTACCTATTAAAATGTCAGTGTAGTGCACCTGAAGAAGTGGATTCTATCCACAAAAGTTTCTGATAGAATAATTTTTTTATTCGTCTTCAAGATGCCACAGACTGTTTAGGTTTTGGTTCTTATCTTTAAAGCCTTTGATGGCCTGGGACTAGGGTTGCCAGATCTTGGCTGAGAAATACATGGAGATTTTGGGGGTGGAGCCTGGGGAGGGGAGGGTTTGGGGAGGGGAGGGACCTCAGTGAGGTAAAATGTCATAGAGTCCACCTTCCAAAGAAACCATTTTCTCCAGGAGAACTGATCTCTGTTTATTGGAGATCAATTGTTACAGTGGGAGATCTTCAGGTGTCACCTGCAGGTTGGCAACTGTCAAACTCGGGGCCTCGTTTGCCATGGGATCTTATGTTCCATCTTCGTTTTCTTGTAACCATTCTGTATCTGGGCTATTGGAGGGCAGTTGGGGAGTGTGTGGATGTGTGAGTGGGAACCTGCTTTGCTTGGCACTGTGTAACTGTTTTCTTAAGGAGTCTCCTGCATGGGAAGAATGCGAATGTCCTTGAACGTCTCTGCTAGCTGGCAGTTGTAGATAATGGAACTGTTAGGTTCGCAGGTGTGGGGGTGAAGGAGTGTACGCTAGTTTAGGTGGGATGCGTGAATGGATTGATTGGACAGGTCACGGGGGGTTGTTTGAATCATGTATAACACCAGAGCTGGTGCCAACTTTGGCAGTTCTGACGCAAATGCTCTCTATTTGTCACAGATACATATCTCAATAAACGAATCTTTGAACAGAAGAGTGCTGTTGGGAGTGATTTTGTGCAAGAGTCTGACAGCAACCCCATCTGGAACCATCAAACTTGCAGGATCATGTCTCCTCATATGAGTCTACATGAGAGCTGTATTCCCTCCAGCAGGGTCTGTTAGGTAGTTAGTTAAAACATTTTCATCCTGCCTTTCCACCAGGTCAGGGTCCATTTATCAGCAAACATAAAAACATTAAATCATTAAGAAAATCAATCAGTCCCTTTACACAGATCTGACAACATTTCCAATGCTTATTCTTGGGTTTTACTGTGGTTGCCCCTATATTAAGGCACCTGTCCTTTCTTTCAAAAAAGGTTGCAGGAGGGTATTTGAAAACAGATAATGAAGATTCTGGTTTTATTGTTTTGTTGTTTTGAAAATTATATTGTTGTTTTCTTTACAAACCAGCTCAATTCCTTCTTAAGAGAAAGATGGGGAAGTATTTTAAATAAATGAGTTTTTTGGGGGAAAACTCATAGGAAATGAGGAATGGTTTCACCAGAGACATCACAAATGTAATCTACATGAAAACAAAAGTTGTACTTCAATGGCTGAGAGAATGGGCATTTCCTACAACTCAAGACTCAAGGGAAGATGTCTCCAATCATACATCTATTGAATAACAACTATATCACTATTTAGCAAGCCTCTGGTTTTGTAACCTTTGAGTAAACTGAAGAGGAAATGTGGCATGGGAGAAAAAGAAAGCATGATATAAACAGGGACTCTGATATTAAACATGAGAATTAAGAGTATTAATGTTGCATTGTTGATTGAATTATGTGGGTTGGCATTTGGATGTGATATGTATATTTGGTACCTTTATAAATGTATACAAGATATTTTTATTGTTCTGATATCCAACATGTTTTTATTTAAACAGTGATCTTCAGTTCATTTCAATACAATCAGTAAATACTGCTGAAATCATGCTGAAAACTCAGTGGTACCTGAGGATTTCCCCCCCTCCAACCTGTAAGAAGAAGAAGAAAAGAAGAAATTGGATTTATACCCCGCCCTTCACTACCCAAAGGAGTCTCAGAGTGGCTTACAAACTCCCTTCCCTTCCCCTCTCCACAACAGACACCCTGTGAGGTAGGTGGGGCTGAGTGACAGAAACTGCTCTTTTTCAAGAACAGCTGTGCCAGAACTATGGCTTGCCCAAGGTCATCCAGCCAGGTGCAAGTGGAGGAGTGGGGAATCAAACCTGGTTCTCCCAGATTAGAGTCCACACACTTAACCACTACACCAAACTGGCTCTGAGTCCTAAACACTGAGTAACAGCACTGAGTCTCAAAAGAACAATAAAGAGTACAGTATAGAAATATTTATCAGGGTTAAGAATGTCATATTTCTGCCACCTTTAAATAAATTGTTAATTTTACTCTCTTCAGATTATTACTGCACTTTTTGTAGAATGACCTTCCTGGGGCTGCATACCAAGTACCTTCCATGTTAACTTTCAGAAGGGCATTTAAAACTGTCCCTTCTGTTGGACATTCTGTTGAAGTCTAGAAATGCGTTGATGGTGTAATGACAAATGGCTGGTTGATGCTTAATATTATATTTTATGACATGTTATATCCGTTTGTTATACTTGATGGGTAGGTTTTGTTTGGGGATGGGTTATGGTATTTCTATTAGTTTTATACTTTGCATTACATAGTTTTTGTTGCAAGCAGCTCTGAGTACTTTTGAAATAAACAGAGTATGCATTTAATTTTTTTTAAGCTAATTAGGCCTTCCATCACTGACAGCCAACCCCCATTCACTTCAACCTCTAATGTAATCCCAGGTCCCTTTACCCTATTCACTGCTGCCTCCAAACTGCGAACAAAGGCCCAGATCACCATATCTCTTCTCTGAATTGTCACACTGCTAAGTTGTCCATCTCTTGCCATTGCTCTCAATTATTGAAGTAAAAGAGAAGTTTACAATTAACCAAAGAATGCCTATAAATCTTTTTTTGAGGAAAATTTCAGCTGTTTAATGTTTCTTTATTATTATTTATTATTTTCAATTTATATCCCACCTTGCCGAGGAACTAGCTCAAGGCAGCGTACAAACATTAAATGCAATAAAATAGTAAATACAATAAAATACACACAAACAACCTACAAATATCGTAAAGTGCTAATAAAAACAGTGCAAACGATGGCAGCATTCAGTATACAATCCCATAGTGGAAGATGGTATCCACCGGTGTTTCATACAGGCCGTAGTGTGTTCTGGTGGCTCATTCGTCAGTGGCGGCTCCTAATCGAAAGCCTGGTGAAAGAGCTCCATTTTATAGGCCCTGCGGAACTGTAAAAGGTCTCACAGGGCCCTGGTGTCATCTGGGAGCTCATTCTACCAGTGTGGAGCCACCACTGAAAAGGCCCTGGCTCTAGTAATGGCCAACCTGGTTTCTCTCAGGCCAGGGAGAGTCAGACAATTCTGTGTCCCTGACCTCAGTGCTCTCTGGGGCACATGTGGAGAAAGGCAGTCCCTCAAGTAGGCAGCCCCCCGACCATATAGGGCTTTAAAGGTCAAAAACAGCACCTTGAAACAAATCCGGTAAGCTATTGGCAGCCAGTGCAATGCCTTCAGCACAGGCTGGATGTGGTCTCGTATAGAGAGACCCATCAACAGCCTGGTTACCACATTTTGCACTAGCTGCAGCTTCTGGATCTGAGACAAGGGCAGCCCCATGTAGAGAGCATTGCAGTAGTCTAATCTCGAGGTGACCATAGCATGAATCACTGTTGCCAGGTCATTGCATTCTAGGAAGGGAGCCAGCTGCCTAATCAGCCATAGATGGTAAAAGGCTGCCTTGACAGTGTCTGCTACCTGGGCCTTCATTGTTAAGGCGGCATCCAGGAGCACTCCCAAGCTCTTAACCCTTGGCACTGGCACCAGTACTGCCCCATCGAAGGTCGGTAGTGGGATCCCTACCCCTGATCTGCTCCAACTCAGGCATAGGACCTCCATCTTTGTTGGATTCAATTTCAATTGGCTCAGTCTAAGCCAGCCTGCCACGTCCCGAAGCACCCACTCCAGGTCATCTGGGGTAGAGTCGGACTGACCGCCCAACAACAAATATAGCTGGGTGTCATCTGCATATTGATGGCACCCCAGCCTATGCCTCCGGGCAATATGGGCGAGGGGGCGCATGTAGATGTTAAATAACATTGGGGATATTACTGCCCCTTGAGGAACCCCGCAGACCAGCAGGTACCTCTGGGTCGTCTGTTCCCCTAACGCCATCCTCTGTCCCTGACCTTGTAGGAAGGAGATAAGCCATTGCAAGGCAAGCCCCTGGATCCCAGTGTTGGCGAGGTGGTGGATCAGTAACTGATGGTCAACCATGTCGAATGCTGCCAACAGGTCCAACAACAACAGCACCGCCGTACCACCTTGATCCAGATGCCTCCGGAGGTCGTCTGTGAGGGCAACTACTGCCGTCTCCGTCCCATGGCCTGGCTGGAAGCCGGACTGAAATGGGTCTAGCATGGAAGTGTCATCCATAAAGCTCTGCAACTGAATCACCACCGCTTTCTCAAGTAATTTGCCCAAATATGACAAATTGGAGACCGGCCAATAGTTGGCCAATTCGTCCGGGTCCAAGGATGGTTTTTATCATGGTTTCTCTCGAAATAAGGTGGCAGTCAAGAATGTAACAGATTTCTAATGACAATAAATACTTGAGACTTGCAACATTGGAGGGAAGGCGGCATGGCATAGGCCAGTCTTGTCAGATCTCAGAAGGTAATCAGAGTCAGTACTTGGATGGGAGACCACCAAGGAAGGCTCTGAAGATGAAGGAGATGGCAAACCACCTCTGCTGCTCACTTGTATTGAAAGCCCATCGACGGGGTTGCCATAAATCAGCTATGACTTGATGGCACAAGTGGTGGCTGGAGATCTCCTGGGATTACAACTGATTTCCAGGTTACAGAAGTCCGTTCACTTAGAGCAAATGGCCACTTTGGAATGTGGACTCTACGGCATCACACCACACTGAAGTCCTTCCCCTCTCAAAACCCTGCCGTCCTCAGGATCTACCCCCAAAATCTCCACGCATTACCCAACCTGGGGCTGGCAACCCAACCTGGGAGCGGTGGCGCAGGCAGTTAAATGCCTGCTTCAGTAACATCATATGAACAGCCCTATGGCTGTTTGAGTACCACCGCGGTCGAGGTGAGCTCTTGACCCCTGTCCCAGCTCCCGCCCACCCAGCGGTCCGAAAGCAACTTAATTGCAAGTAGATAAATGGGTACCCACCCTTAGTAGGGTGGGGGGCACCCTGCCTGTGTGGTGGTTGAAGATAGATGGCGACAGCAGCGGCAGTGAGACATCAGCTCTGGCTTCAATGAAGACGGCGGCGGCGAGCGAGCGGCGGCAAGCGGGCGCAACCAGAGGAACGATCCCTGGTGGCTAGAAGGCAGAACATCGAGCGACCGCCGCCGAGGAGAAGGCCGCGATGACGTCAAGAGCCGGCACAGCGGAGCCGGAAAGGACACAGCTGAAAACCGGAAGGAGACGGGAGTCGCGCACCTCGAGAGAGGAAGGTTACTGCCAGACGCCGAGGAGGGCCCCCCACCTGAGGAACCAACAGGACCAACTACCAACCACCACCATAGGGGTGCCGGTAGGCTTCCCTGCCCCTTACAAATATATATGTGGCCATAGTTAGGGTAGTAAAATGGTGACTAGCACCGAATTGTAAGCCGCTCAGAGACCCCCTGACAGGGGGTTCGAGCGGGATATAAAGTTGAATGTATAAATAAATAAAAATAAATAAAAAACCCCATTATGCACACATTTACAACATTAAAGATGACATTCTGTTCCCACTGAAGTTAGCAGCAGAATTGCTTTGTAGGCACAGGCCAGGAGTTCCTTACAAAATCTCAGCTCCACTGTCAGCTGCACCTAGCCAGCACAGGTGTAACTTGCAGGCTGAGTTCAGTGTCATAAATCATCCTGGAAGGATGACAAAAGACGGCTGATATAGCATTACTTAGAAACTTCCTGTGTGAAATAGTAACGGGGATTGTGCTTTTTGTCTCTCTTGCGCAACCTTACGAACCTCTGCAATGTTCCTGCCCTCTGCGCTGGCCGGTTACTTTTGATGTTGCTCATTAAACAGCAGAGGCCTATTCCAATGTTCATTCCCCTCATTCCTGGGAACCTTTGGAGCTGGACTTGTGAGCTATTGAAATATCATCTCCTCTGCTATTTGCAAAGGAAGGCCTCTTTTATTTTTGTGTCTTATGGAATCTGAAAAACAAAAACAAAGGGGAGCAATTCATTAAATGACTGAAAGCACTAAGCTAAATACTCATCAGTGCTGAGCCTGTCATGACAGAAGATAAATGCACCATCCTCATTCCATTTATGTACAAAGATGGTAGTCTGTCTAATAACACAGTGCTGTAGTATCTTCTTTAACTCATTATCATAGGAAGTAGGCAGCCTTAGAGCTACAATGTGCTTTATAGAATCCAGTAGTCTAGAATAGCATCCGGTGACATGGATATACCCAAATCATAGGAAGTGATGGGAACTCTTTAATAGGGAGTGGATGGAATAATAACACACACACCCCTTTACACAGCTGCTCTTGTCTTCACTCCCTCGTGCCCCTTCCAGGCAAACCCATCTCTCTCATATCTATAGCCATAGTGAGTTGTTCATTGCATCTAAAGGATGAACTTGAGAAGGACAAAATTTAAGGGAAAAGGCATACAGCAGATACTATAACAGCAAATGAAACCAGAGGTTATATAATGTGGTGTTAGAATTGGCCATAAGGTGAACCTAAGGGTAAATCCTCATTACCCAATGCTACAAAAGTTCAGTAATTGGGTCTTAAGTTTTAAATTCAATGTGCTGTGTTTCTAGCTGAGATCAAAAGATATTATGAAAATTTTAAAACATGGTTCTGTGATGGAGTGGTAAAAGTCTTACTCCTCAAAATTTAATCATGTTTTTCTAGCTGAGTTTGACTACTTAGTCCCAGCGGTCTTTTCGTAGAAAAAGAGCTAGGGGAACTCATTAGCAGAACTCATTAGCATATGCCACACCCCCTGACATCACCGGAAGTGTGTCATAAGGTCACACCCCCTGATATCACCGGAAGTGTGTCATAAGGTCACACCCCCTGACATCACCGGAAGTGTGTCATAAGGCCACACACCCCACTCCCAACGGTCCCGGCCGCTGCCGGCCTTGCAGCTCGGCGGGAGTGCAAGGAAGCCCCGCGAAGGCCTTCCCTGGCCCCAGGCAGGCAGGGGTGGGGAGAGGCAGGGAGGAAGCAACTTACCCTCCCTCTTCTCCTGCCTCCTCCTGGCTGAATGAGGGCCGGAAGCGGGTGGCCGGAAGCAGGGGGCGGGGCTTCGTTATGTGCCCCCCGTACCTCACTCAGGGGAACTGCGATCCCCCGCGTTCCCCCCCGAAATGACCTCTGCTTAGGCCAGTGGCACCTTAGAGACCAACAGGATTTTCAGCATATAAACTTTCAAGAGTCAAAGCTCTGTTCATCAGAGCCTTGACTCTTGAAAGGCCATACCCCCAAAATCTTGTTGGTCTCTAAGGTGCTGCTGGACTTGAATCTGATTGTTCTATTGCAGACCAAACCAGCTACCCTCAGAAACCTGACTACTTAAACATCTATTTTAAAAAAACAAACCTATATACTGGTATCTTATCAAAAATATATTGCCATGTAAAAGTGAAAGGAGTGGAACTTGCAAACCACAGCATAAGGCATGGAAAATGTCAATGTATTGATAATATCTGACCACAATATCTCAAAGCAGAGAAACCACAATTGTTCAAAGCTCTTACATGGTATTCACAGATTGCATTCAGAACATTAAAACATCAGTATCGTGGCCTGTCTGGCATGATAATTGCACTAGGAAGACCAAGGAGATTAGGATCCAAACAATTATGAATTTCTCTGAATGACAGTAGGCTAGCTTTACTCTGGTCCTTTCCGGACTTGGATCTCATTCCTGGTTTTATCAGAGTTCAACTCGCAACACAATACCTTGCATTTATCCCTGGTTATAACAGCATCGATTTATCCTGGGACAAGAGTGGGGCGAACCAGGGTGACCTCAATGTAATGTGGAAACAAAACATATTGCGAGATAATTACAGGGGTGTAGAATGTAAGTTCAGGGACAGGGCTGAACCAGGATTTAAGGTCTAGTGCGGAATTACTATCTGTCACATAACCTATCTCACAGGGTTATTGTAAACAGAAAAAATGGAGGGAGGGAACCATGTCTGCTGCTGTGAATTCCTCGGAGGAAGAGTGGGAATCTATTTTTTAAAATAAATGATAATACTGCTGCCAGGCCCTGACCTGGATAGCCCAGGCAAGGCCAGTCTTCTCAGATCTTGGAAGCAAAGCAGGGCTGACTCTGGCAAGTACTTGGAAGGGTGACCTCCAAGGAATACCAGAGGTGGGACGCAGAGGCAGGCCAATCAAGCCACATCTCTGAAAAACTTCCAAGTCACCAGTAGGGGTCACCAGAAGTCAACCATGACTTACAGGCAAAGCACACACACACATACACAATTTTTTTAAAAAAGATAATGCTGCTGTCAGTCCTCTCAGAAGAATCTAGGGTTGCCAAGTCGATCTTCGCCGGGAGCGGGCTCCTCAGCCTTATCTGGTACTCATTACCATAGTCTTTACACTTTGGTCTGATATACAACAGGAATGAACACTACAAACATATGGGTAAGAGTTTTTTTATTGAAATTGTTAAATAACCTTGGCAAATGTGTTGTTAGTATGAAATGAATTATGTACATGACCACAGTGATCTGATATGAAATTTTATTGTAGATTTATGAAGAACCCATTTGAAATATTTGTGACTGTATGAGGGCACTTCTTTATGTATGTATTCAAGTGATTTTTAATTACAATTATGATTGTAGCAAGGTATATTGTTCTGAAATAACTGTAAGAATGTTTCTTGTTAGGAGTTTTGATGTGTGAGGAAGTCATCAAGAAACGGAACACCAACTCCGGGGAATTTCGTCCATCACCTATAGATTATCTGGAATACACAATGTTACTGTATATTTTGTATATTTTGTAATTTTGTACTCACTTGGAAGCTTATTAGTATTACAATTGCATACTTGCAGTAGTTCTCATTTTTTCTAGCTTATTGATACTGCAAACCCCTACCTGCGTGTAGAACAGAGAGTGCAGGCAAACACAGCATATTCAGGGGATTAGCTAACTGAATTCATAGAACAGATTGTAAAACTTATACTATCATATGCTTTTTTAAAAATCTGAGAATACTATGTTTTTTTTAATCTGAGAATATTGTGGCCTACTATGCTCATGCTGCATTTCATCCATGTCCCCAAAATTAACAGACACTAAAGCCTATTTACATACCAGTTCTTTAGTACCCTACAGCTGTTGCATCACCTGATGAAGAAATAGCTCAATACATTTTCATGGTCTACTGCAATGGGAACCCATTCCCCGCCCCCAGAGTAATTCAACTTCAAGTAGAAAATAGATGAACCTGTATTAAAAAGTATTACATTTTCCACTTCTCTCACAGACATTATACACAAACAGTATTACACATATTCATACCTCTATGCTGGATAAATGGGTGGCAGCATTGGCCAGGGGTGTCTTTCACCAGCTTTGGCTGGTTAGCCAGCTGTGACCCTTCCTGGGGGAAATGATCTTGCCACTATGGTGCATGCCCTGGTAATGTCTAGATTAGATTACTGCAATGCGCAATACATGGGGCTGCCCTTGAAGACTTCCTAGAAGCTGCAGTTGGTACAGAATTGCTGTGGCAAGAGTGGGTGTAAGGACCATATCACACCAGTCTTATTCCATCTACACTGGCTTCCAGTTTGCATCTGGGTCCACACCAAGGTGCTGGTATTAACTTTTAAAGATTTAAACAGCTTGGGGGAAGCATAAGTAAAGGACCACCTACTCTCATATGAACCCAGACATCCACTCCAGTCATCTTTGGAGGCTTTGCTTAGGGTGCCTCCACCATCTGAAGTTAGAGAACTGAGAAACTGGGAAAGCGGAGGCAAGACTTTGGAGCTTCCTTCTCAGGGTATGTATGTATGTATGTATGTATGTATGTATGTATGTATGTATGTATTTAGAATTTAGAATTTAGTCTGTCTCCCTCTATCATTGTCTTTTGCCAGCACGTTAAGACTTTTCTGTTTTGTTTGGCATTTACCTTATAAATACTATTGGCCTAACTCCCTGGTTGTATTACATGTTTGCACTTATATGTTTGTTGAATTGTTAAATTATTTGACTTTATATGCTTTTATGTCTCAAATGTTTTCGTGTTGACATGTTCTTTTTTTTTTTAAATAAACATTTTATTTAATTTTTTTAATGTTTGCTGTCTCAGGTACCCTATTTGGGTGGAAAGGCAGCATAGAAACACTGTAAATAAATAAAGAAATGTTTCACACACTTCACTTTGTACACACACACGTGTGAATGGGTTCATCTTTGACATGAATGAGATGGTTGCTGGCTCCCCTTGAATTCTCAGCAGTCTAGTAGTATTCTCATACACACTATATATTGCACTGTGCTTCCATACAATGATCTGATCTTGTATGCAGTTATGATTCTGCTCATATTTTGTATGTGCAAATGAAACAATACATTTGGTATTGAAGACTCCTGTGAGAATATGCACTCCTCTGTTGGGGGGAGGGGTGCTTTCTTAGCTTTTTGCATAGAAACCAGTTTCAACACAGTTTTGTCTCCCTAGGGTAATGTCAGTGGGGCTGATCTTGTTGGATTCTGCATGCATGCCCGAAGATGCGTGCAACTGTTTTTCAAATGCATTGCCAGTGAGGAAGTCCAACAGTAGAAACTCCTGGGCAAGAGCTAGGATATATGGATGAGAGTGGAGAGGATGTGGTAGATGATTGGATAGAGACCTTTATTTTGAAATTTGAAAGGGATCAAAAATAAATTCTGTGACTCAGTTAAAAAAAAAAGGACCCCAGGAAACTATCCACCTGGTTTTTGACCTTAGTATTTTGATTGCAAAGTCATTCTCTTATAGTTTTCAGTAGCAACACAGAGGGGTCCTGAGAAAATGTGTAGCTTTTTATATGTATCAGAAATGAATATTAACTCTTTGGCATTCCTTCCATCTCCATAATTTAAGCAAACATCTGCTTTCTTCCATTGCCTTTCCCTCCCTTTGTTCTTTGTGTGCCAGGTCTTATAAAACAAGATACTCCAGGATTTCATTCTAAAAATCTAATATTACTGCCTTGTGGCACAGCAGATTCCTGCTTAATAAGACTGTCTTACAGAATTCCCACACAGTAACTGAATCCTCAGGGATTCCATCCTGGTAACCATATCTCTCTGGACTTCAGCAGCAATGCTTCTCAACAGGATCATCCCAGCCCAACCAGATGACAAGTAAAAAGGCCTTTTTACCAGATAAGAAAAAGTAGACATAAAGGGAGTTCACTATATTCTTTCAGTATTTTTCAGGTTTATAAGAATATTAATCCTAGTATTTTTATATTGCTTTTACAGACCAGAGTTTAGATATCAATGCTGGGGGGGGGGGGGGGGGGGGTGTTGTTCTGTATGACTAGGTGGACAGGTGTGCTTGCCTTTAGTAGCTTAGGGACTTCATCCTCACCCCAGTAGCACTTGAGCACATGCTGAGATTCCACAGTTAATACTAATTTCTGTGGAAGAGGTGGGGGTGGTTGAGACCTAGGAATTATATTGAAGCTGTTTAAAAGATGACCACATGTTGCCCTGGCCTGGATAGCCCAGGCAAACCTCATCTCATCAGATCTTGGAAGCTAAGCACAGCTGACCCTGGCAAATATTTGGATGGAAGACCTCCAACGAATACCAGGGCTGAGAGGCAGAGGCAGACTATCAAGCCACTTCTCTGAACCTCCTCCATGCCCCAGTAGGAATTGCCAGAGGTCACCATGACTTCAAGACATGGGCACACACACACACAATGCAAAACAAAAAGCAAAAAAAAAAGATGATCACATGGTGACAGTACCTGGTGAGGTGGTTGCTTCCAATCAAATGTAGCTGCCAACCACATAGGCAGGCTGATTATCACTACCATCCTTTCCCCCAGCTTTCCATGCTGTGCTAAAGATAGTGGTTATTCTGAGCTTAACTACTTTTAAGCGGCTGCAGTGTGGCTCATCAGAAGCTACGCACTGAAGACGAGTTCCTGCACAGGCAGATTGCCCTGTATGTCATGGAGTCCTATGGAACTCTGGGCCATGATATTTGTGTGTATTTGTTTTATTGTCTCCTGGTTAGTAGCCATTTTGAATAAATTCTTTTCTCCATAAATAGGATGAAAGATGTGAGTTATGTGGTAAATGAGTGAAAACTGATATGTAGGAAGGGGAAAGGGAAAGATATATTATTTGCACTGATATAAAATAGAGTTGGACTCTCCTTACATGAGTCATTAAATCTATTCAAGGTCCACACACACACACACACACACACTGGGGTCTTGAATGGGTTTAATGACTCACAGGTTACAGAGGGTCAATTGTGTTAGTCTGCTGGAACTCCCCCCCCCTCCAAGATTTACAGCACCTTAAAGAGCTGCGGAGCTGCGGTGGCTCAAGTGGTTAAGACGCTGAACTACAGAAAAGGGGGAGGGCTATGGAAGGTCAGTAGTTCAGCAGTTCGAGACCCGGGTGCCGCATGATGGAGTGAGTGCCCGTCTCTAGTTCCAGCTCCTGCCAACTTAGCAGTTCGAAAGCAAGAAATTGCAAATAGATAAATAGGTACCACTTCAGTGGGAAGGTAACAGCGTTCCGTGCGCCTTGGTGTTTAGTCATGCCGGCCACATGACCATGGAAACGTCTTCGGACAGCGCTGGCTCTTCGGCTTTGAAACGGAGATGAGCACCGCAACCCTAGAGTCGGATTCAACTGGCTTTCGAGTAAGGGAACCTTTACCTTTACCTTTAACGTCTGAATGTATATGCATGTACATTGTGCCATCAAACCGTAACTGATTTACAGCTACCACAGCAAGGGGCATACAAGGCATTTGAGAAACAGAGGAGGATCACCATTGCCTCCCTCTATAGAGTCTTCCTTGGTGGTTCCCCACCTAAGTATCGATGTGCTTAGCTTCCAAGATCTGACCCTGGATCTGGAATGGAGCATACACTTCCCCAAACCAGAGCCCACTTCATCAGATGCATGAAGTGTTTCTCAGTACATAGCTGTGTTTCATAACATCGCAGAGCAAGAACAAGTCAAAATGACCCACACAGATTGGCTGTGAATCACTCCCAACTATTGATGAATTGACAAAGAATGATAAACATCAATAGTGCATATAACCCTGCATTAACCACACCAAGTCCTTTTACTCCCAAGTCTGATAATATCAAATCTGGCTATTAATTCCCACTCAACAGCCATCTACTGTAGGATAGCCAGGCAACTATTAAAAAAATTGCATAGATGATCAGATCTGTAATGGCCAATCAGATGTTCTCCTGAGCAGTTCCCCAACTGGTTCCACCCACTTTTTAAAGACATTGGGTGGACATCAGGAAAGGTGTTTGCTGGTGCCATAGAGCCCATGAATACCATGTTGAGAACCCCTGATCTAGGATGTTTAACAGGCCCAGAGACAAATGTCCTGTCCCTTTAATATAGCCTTAATGGGTTGATTATAGAAAGTGATATTATTTACCTCCATACCATGGAAAGCTTCATCTGCCCAGTTAAATACATTATCACGCTCACATAGACTAAATAATTCACTTTTTTTTTTGAGCCCCCGGAGGGGATTGTTTTATTGATTTTTTTAACACTACAAAAAACTACAACAGAAAAGGGGGAGGGGAAAACTACATATAAGGGAGAAAGTAAAGAACCCACTACTGACTAAAAACCCAAGAGAGGAGATCCTCTAACTAGCTTTTTTTTTTAGCATCCAAACTTATCATCTTTGTACTTCTTATGAACTGTGTCAATCTTTTAGAACTTTTAACCCTCCCCATTTACATTTAATTGCCCAATAACAGTGCCCCCCATCATCCCCTGGAACCAAAGTTCTCAAAGGCACAATTCAGAGTCCTTCAGCCTTTACTTCTTCTTCTCTCTTTTCCGCAGTTTATAGGGACTTTTCGGGGCTGCTGCCCCCGCTCAGACAAAGAGTCCTCGCCAGATGAACCAGTTTCCAGCTCGCCGCTGGACCTGCTGTCTTCTTTTTTCTCTTCCTCTGACCTTCCCAGCTGCTCCTTTAGAAATTCTTGAGCTTTAAGAACAGAGTCAATCTTAACCTTCTTCTCTTTGATCTTAAATGCTACTCCTTCTGGAAATAGCCATTTGTATCCAATTGAATATGTTTGGAGGAAGAGCACAAGTTCTTTGTATTTCTTTCTCCGTTGCCTTACTTCAAATGGAATATCCTTTAGCGTTCTGACCGCATTCTCCCCCACCTTCAGGAGTGTCACAGCCACTGCTTTCAGGATAGCATCCCTGATGTGCCTCTTCGAGAATCTTACTACAATTTCCCCAGTCAGATTATTTTTCTTTATATATCCTGAATATGACCTGTAGCCCACATCCATGTCGTTGAGTAACAATTCCGCCTTTATATCTGTTGCTGGGGCGAGTAAGATTCTCTCCTCTATTCTCTGGCACCCCTTGGAAGTGCAGGACCATGTTGGCCTTATCCATTTGCACTTGCAGCATCTGATCTTCCAAAGAAACAGTTTTCTTTTCCAATTTTTGCACTTTCTTCCTCACTTTCTGCGTTATCTCAGCCATTTCCTTTACTTTCTCCGCATCCTGCTTCATTACTTGGATCAAGTCTGTTATTTGCGTTTGTTGAGCAGTGATGCTTGTTGTTACAACTGCAAGCTGCTTTTGCTGCACTGTTATATTCGCAGTTACCACCAACATCTGCTCTTTAAAGACATTGAGCTGTTCCAGTAGAGGGTGCATGACCTCAGCCATCGCCTTGGTCATCTCACTGGTTGCTTCCGGTCTCAGGGACTCTGGTTTTGTTTTTAAAAGTTTCTCTTTGTCTCTGTCCCTCTTCCCCGCCATCTTTTCCCTGTTTGTTTACTTTCACGAAAACTTTTTAAAGTCTCTGAATATGTGCTTAACTGTATAGCTCGATTGGGTGAGTACTTCTGGGCAATCACACGTTTATTCTTCCGCTCCCACCTCCCTTTCACTCAGTGATTTATGCATGGGAGGCATCCCTCCCCCGCTCGCTTCTGCCGTTTCGCCATGTCGGGTAGGGAGCGTCTTTTCTTTTAAAAATCTTATCTCAGTTGACTCACGTTCATAGTTGGTCTTCCGACCCCGCTACATTCATCATTTCTGACGCCCGATCTCCTATGCTTGAACCGGCTAGCTTCACTTGTACCATTCGGTCTCTCGGCTGGATGAACCACTGGAGCAAGGGGGAGCCTCGATTCTCTAGCATTCAGCCATCGAAGAGGCTACCCCCTCAAAGCTCCTTGGCCAGGGACCCTTTGCCGGGCCCCTGTGGGGGTTAACGAGCCTGCCTACCCCCTCCCTCCGCCAGAGTACAGAGACACCCCTGGGAGGTCCGGGAGGTGAGTCCGTGAGTGTGCCGCCATCAACCGGAAGTTACAATAATTCACTTTCAATCCACTTTCAAAGCACTTTTGAACTGGATTTTGCCAGTTTACACAGTAAAAATCCAGTTCGAAAGTGCATTGAAAGTGAATCGAAGGTGGATTATTTAGTGTGTGTGACTGCAGCCTTTGCCTCTGTTAAAGGGGCAGGACATTGTTTCTCCAGACTTGTTGGCAACTCTTTCTTCACCAGCCTCTGAAGAGCTACCCCCAGTCAGAGTAGACAGCACAGAGGTATGATTCAGTAAATGTCACCTTCCTGTGTTCAGTTAATTCCCCTTTCAGCCTTTGGGGGGTGCATTTTGGAATCAGGTTACTTCTCTTAACCAATAATCCCTTACCTTCCTATCCTTTAAGAATTCAAGGGTTAAGAGAAGTAAACTTTGAAATACTCAAAGGACAGTTTTCATGGCATGTTGCTCTTCTCCCTTGCCAGTATCCATACTAAGTCAGTGACACCCACAGATCCAGATACCCATAGGTCCAGTTACCTATGAATAGCTGCCCTGCATTCTAATATTAGATGGCAACCCAGGTCAAGTTTGGCCAGTGCTTAGTGTGTTGTATGCAGAATGACTGCCAGTCAAGTGCTCTTCATAATACTGTTAGGAAGAGAATGAGAAAAATAATAAAAGATTAGACTCATGACCTATTTCACACAAGAGCTGCGCCGCAGTCGCGCCTCCCTTTGCCCTGCTTCTATTGGTCAATTTCCCACTCAAAGCCACGCAGCAGCATTTTGACCCGCGGCTTCGCCTGATTTTCCCTGTCATTTCGTGACCCTCAAAAAACAGGATCATGAAACTGCGGGGAAAATCGGGTGAAGCCGCAGGTCAAAATGTGTCCGTGCGGCTTCGAGTGGGAAATTGACCAATAGAAGCGAGGCAAAGGGAGATGCGACCGTGGCGCAGCTCTTGTGTGAAATCGATCTCATGTTTCAATGTAACTACAACATGAATCATTACTAGTAAGTCTAAAGACACAACTAGAATTAAAGCTCAAGAAAAATGAAAGGGCATATTTATAATGACGCAATTAATCCAGGATTCAAAGAACTCCTTGCATACAGTAAAGGCATCATGCATGCAAAGGGTTGCTAATTTGCCATTCCAGGTACAGCTGTCTTGTGCTGCACTGAAAGCCAATCCAGAAGAACCTTTCTTTGTGGGTGTGTGCGTGTATAGCCCTGTACACACATTACATGTATGTGTGTACACCTGCATGGATGCATGTACATCTGTAGGTAAAAAAGAATTCACTTTAAAAATAAAACTGGGGACCGGTCCTGGATAAATGTTTTGTTTAAACTGTGTGTTCAACAATACATGTATTGAATATAGCAGAATAATTGCTCAGGTTTGTATAAAGAAGAAGCACGTGTACACTGTAAATGTACTGTATTCACATTCACTGTAACTGTGTAGGTGTTTAAGGAGTATAGTGTACTGAGAAGCCTTGAAAAAAGTTGGTCTGCATGAGAACACCATATGTGGCCTTTGGGATCCTGGTTGTAGTCTAGAACAAATCAATGTTCCTATGTAGAAGTCAATTTGAAAGGGAAAGAAAGAAAGAAAGAAAGAAAGAAAGAAAGAAAGAAAGAAAGAAAGAAAGAAAGAAAGAAAGAAAGAAAGAAAGAAAGAAAGAAAGAAAGAAAGAAAGAAAAGAGAGAGAGGGAATGCCACTTCACACTTCTGCAGCCCATAATGTTACAAATAAATAACCTTGACACAGAGAGTACTCCAACTTTCTGTGATATACCGCTAAGGATGCCAGTCACAGCTACTGGCAAAATGTCAGGTTCTACAATGCCAAGACCACGGCCACACAACCCGGAAAATCTACAGCAACTTATAAATATTCTCATTAATTCCCTTTAGAAGGGACACTCAGTTGAGCACCAAACAGCAAAGAGAGCAAACATAGCGAGGAAAGAAGGATGCATACCCTCAACAAGTGGGGAGGGGGAGAGGCAGAGAGAGATCTCGAATGTATGTAAATCTTAAAGCTTACAGCTGTGGCCAAAAGAGAGTGTTGCTTACACCAAGACTTCCGTGAGCCCCTTAAGGAGCCTCATAACTATCTTGTGAGTCACCACCCCAAAATACTGTGAATACTATTGGCTCAGTGAGGTTAGCAATGCAGGATTGGAAACAATCTAGAGAACTTCAGGTCAGGAGGGAGCAATGGCAGGGTGCTCTGTGGACGAAGAGGAACGATGTCATGATATAGCTCTCAGACACTCTGTGGCTGTTGGATGGTACTGCAATAGTGAACGAATTTTCTTGTAAGCCAAAATGCAAACTATCAATGCATTTTGATACTATCAAGATTTTTTTTTCCTTATAAAGACATATATATGGAGTAGAGGGGGGGAACTCTCATCACCCCTTATCCTTCAAAGATTTGCATAAGTGCATAAGATTGCTAGAATGTTTCATATTGCTAAGCCTGTGTGCAGAAGAAGAGAGAAGCACTTATAGAAGAGTAAATTCATACAGCCAGTCTGCTTGTGACTAAGAACACGAACTCTTTCCATGCTCTTCAATCACCCCCTACCAAAGGGGGATTTGTGCCACCAGCATTATGACCTGGTAAACTGTTATGTTCTGATAACCAGCCTTCTCTGATTCATCTGTGTGTCAAGGTATCCTGAGGGGAGTGGAAAATGTGAATTCATATTGTCCTGGGCAATAATTAGGGGAACAAAGACAAACCACCATCCATCTTGATAGCCATGCACATCAACTGCAAGTTGTATCTAGACAGGGCAATTGCCTTGCATTCCACCCAGGATTTGTCATTGTTCTTTCAAGAAAAATGGAGGGAATTCACATATGTTGCACTGCACTTCTTCGTCCTAGGCAAGCAGTATTCACACTTTGTAGGGGACTAAATTATAACTGCTCTATATCAGTCATTCACAGCTAGATTGTCCTGTGTTAACAAGACTCTTCCATTGCAAAGGATTGCTATAGCACAACGACAGTCTGCCACAAATCCAGTGATGTTGTGGGTGCAACCTAGTGTGGCAGAGAATCTGGAAATTGTTTACACTCCTTCTTTGGAAATAAAGAGACAAATGTTTCAGGAACAGTTGCCACTTTCCCCTCTGGCCCTTGCTTCTGTGCCTTTCACAGACACATGGTATGCAAAAATTAAGCAGAGACAAATTTTTCTCACATGGAGATGAGGGATGGAAAAAGACCTCCTCTTGCTCAGTGTCTACATAGGAAGCTGCTATTAAAGACATGGGAGCAGAGCCAGGAAAAATCTGGCAATCCTATGCAAGCAAACAGGTAATCTCAGCATGTTGCAACCTGACAACTTTATTAGAATGTGTCCTGCTTCAGAGCCACTGGATGCAGTTAGATGCCTAAAGCCTGTAAAAATAGGAAGAATCCATAAAAGTGGCATCATCCCCACATATAACAACCCTCTTCATCCAAGATGGCCAACTAGTTAATTTCCTTAATTAGAATGCTGAATGTTATCACGAGTCAGAGAATATGGACTCCTGATCGAATACCAAGGCAGTAAATCAATAGAGAGCCTTTGCGAAATGCTCCGGTTATACACTTCCAAGGATTACAGTGTCAACAAAACTCTTGATTTGGATCACAGCCCTGCTTTCACTCAGGGGCCACGTATTAGCCTGGAAAAGCAGGAGCTCAGAGCCAAGAAAATGGCTGAGCTGAAAATAAATGCATGATGTAAAGGGGGAAGTAGAGTGTAAAGAATACAGCACCAAAGTTGGGGAAATCAAATCTTTGGTCATCAGTACCCTTGAGACATGAAAAGGCAAGGCAGGGTTAATATGAATGGAACCTGATTTTTAAACTGGCATTCAAGTGTTCACATAATATTTCCTTATGACATCACAATGCATTGGCCAAATTTGCTAGAACAGCAAAAATGCCATGGAGAGATAGTCGCACATTCACAAAACACTATATTCGGAGAGCTTTAAATTCCAATCTTCAGTCATATAAATGCCTTGATTTTTCAAGCAGGCTCAAAGACATGATTTTGGGGTAAAGACCAATGTTCCCTCTAAGCTGTGAAGTTTTGTGAGCAAAAATTCTACTTTGTGAGCTACTTGCATTAAAGTTGTGAGTGAGCCATTTGGCTACTGCAGAAATTAGTTTACTCTGGAGCCATCCCTTCCTGAGCTAAGACAAAGATCTGTGAGCTGGAGGCTAAAAAACTGTGAGCTAGCTCACACTGACTCAGCTTAGAGGGAACACTGGTGAATATATAAACCATAATATTGCACAGAACTTTGTTTGCTTCAGTGCCAGTCAAGAGAACCTAAGTAGTCACAACTCTGCACTGGATTGTGCCCTTAATCAGCTGAGCAAAAGGCTTGACAGTGCTATGCATAATTACTCAGTCGTATTGCTAAGATCATCACCATTCCTGTTTCTCCTGAACACAGACTCTCCCTGTAGCTTGTAACTCCACAGAAATAAGACTGGCATTTACTACAGCAGATCAAGTGATGTGAAACATCAGATGCAAGAGATCAGTTCTGAGTCATAGCCGTGAAGATAAATGTAGCTGGCTTGCATTCAGGGTACAGGTTTTACTTTTGTTTTTCTCAGACACCCATTCCTCAGTGGAGTAAACTTCCAAAAATAAATGACCCTTTTGAGAATTCAGTACAGCAAAGTTCTACTGACTTCACAGAAGCTTCCAAACATATCCTGTGTGCAAAAGATATGTTAATAGACAGGGGTCATTTAATAGAAAAAGAGCTGCAGGAGCTCATTAGCATAACTTATTAGCATATGCCACACCCCCTGACATCACCGGAAGTGTGCACCAGCCCCTCTGACAGGCAGAAGCACCTGGGATCCATTCTTTCCCCCCTCTCCCCTCCCTTCGCCTCCAAGTCGGGTGAAGGAAAGGGGGAGGGGGAGGATCTCAGGCGCTTCTGCCTGACAGAGGTGCTGGCGTGCCCACAGCCAACCTGGGTGAATTATGGAATCATAGACTCATAGAGTGGGTCATCTAGTCCAACCCCAGGGTCATCTAGTCCAACCCCCTGCACAATGCAGGAAAATCACCAATACCCCCACACACACCCCAGTGACCCCTGTTCCACGCCCAGAATATGATTTTTTTAAAAAAACCTCTAGGATCACTGGGGGCCAAACTGGCCTGGAGAAAAATTGCTTCCTGGCCCCACCATGTTTTACAAACATTGAACCAGGGGGTCCAGTTCTACGGGCCACCAAACAGGTTGCCCCCATCCCCTCCATTGGTCTCTATGGTGGGAAAAAAGAACGATGGAGTGGATAGGGGCAACCTGTTTGGGGGCCCATAGAATCGTACTCACTGGTCCAATGTTCTTCAATCTTGGTTGGTATCTTGGGGAGAGGCTCCAGCAGCTACCCTGTGAGTTTGGAGACTCTCCCTCAAACTCTCTCCCCTCCAGCCCCCAGAATATACCGTATGTTTTCGCCATTGACTTCAATGGCCCATAGGATATAATGGGGCCAAAATTGACATTTGGCTAGCCCTTTTTCAGGCCCGGAATGCTAGGGTGGAGCCTGAAAAAGGAGGGGAGGGGGGGCGGCTCTGCAGGCCATTTTTCAGGCCTGGAGCCTGAAAAAGGCGGGGAGGGCAGCTCAGCAGTCGTTGTCCCCCGTGCTTGCAGCTGCCCCTGAAAGCGGCGGCAGTGGGGGCCATAACTTTTTAAAGAGCCCCAAAGGATAGCTGGGGGAGCCAGAATGACCTCTCTCGCGATAGGTGGAATTTGCCCCTAGGAGTCCAAGGCCACCACCCCGGGGCTCAGGGAGGCAAGGGAAAGTTTTGCCCCGCCCCTCCCCCCATGGGTGTCGCGGCTGCCGCCAAGAACAGCGGCAGCTGCCATAACTTTTAAAAGAGCCCCTCCCAAGAGCTGGGGGAGCCAGAATGACCTCTGCCGTGTCAGAGGCAGGAGAACGTTTCGCCCCGCCACCCCCCACGGGTGTCGGAGCTGCCAACAAGAGCAGACATAAGTTTTTTAAGAGCGGCCATAAGTTTTTAAAGAGCCCCTAAGGACAACTGGGGGAGCCAGAATGACCTCTGCCGTGTCAGAGGCAGGAGAACGTTTCGTCCCCCCACGGGCATCGCAGCCCCCCCACGGGCCACCATAACTTTTTAAAGAGCCCCTCTCGAGAGCTGGGGGAGCCAGAAAAACCTCTCCCGAGACGCGAGAGGTGGAATTTGCCCCTATGAGTCCAAGGCCACCACCCCGGGGCTCAGGGATGCAAGGGAACATTTCGCCCCGCCCCTCCCCCTACAGGCATCTCAGCTGCCACCGAGAACAGCGGTGGCGGCCATAACTTTTTAAAGAGCCCCTCCCGAGAGCTGGGAGAGGCAGAATGACCTCTCGCGTGTGATGTCCAAGAGGCGTTGCTGCTTGGACATCACACGTGAGAGGTGGAATTTGCCTCTAAGAGTCCAAGGCCACCACTCCGGGGCTCAGGGATGCAAGGGAACGTTTCGCCCTGGCCCTCCCCCCGCGGGCATCGCAGCTGCCGCCGAGAACAGCGACAGCGGCCACAACTTTTAAAAGAACCCCTCCTGAGAGCTTGGGGAGTCAGAATGACCTCTGGTGTGTGAGAGGCAGGAGAACGTTTCGCCCTGCCGCCCCCCACGAGCATTGCAGCTGCCTCCGAGAACAGCCATAAGTTTTTAAAGAGCAGCCATATGTTTTTAAAGACCCCCTAAGGGCAGCTGGGTCTGGATTTGATAGATAGAGTGCCTGAAGAACTATGGACAGAGGTTCGTGACATTGTACAGGAAGCAGCAATCACCACCATCCCAAAGAAAAAGAAATGCAAGAAAGCAAAGTGGCTTTCTGATGAGGCTTTACAAATAGCAGAGGAAAGAAGGAAAGCGAAAGGCAAAGGCGAAAAGGAAAGATTTACCCAACTGAATGCAGATTTCCAGAGAACAGCAAGGAGAGATAAGGAGGCCTTCCTGAATGAACAGTGCAAAGTAATAGAAGAAAACAATAGAATGGGAAGGACTAGAGATCTCTTCAAGAAAATTGGAGAAATCAAGGGAGCGTTCCATGCAAAGCTGGCCATGATAAAGGACAAAAACGGTAGGGACCTAACAGAAGCAGAAGAGATTAGGAAAAGATGGCAAGAATACACAGAAGAACTATACAAGAAAGACCTTGATGTCCTTGACAACCACGACGGTATAATCACTGACCTCGAGCCAGACATCCTGGAATGTGAAGTTAAATGGGCCTTAGAAAGCATTAGTAACAACAAAGCTAGTGGAGGTGATGGTATTCCAGCTGAACTATTCAAAGTCTTAGAAGATGATGCTGTTAAAGTGCTGCACTCCATTTGCCAGCAAATTTGGAAAACGCAACAGTGGCCACAGGATTGGAAAAGATCAGTATACATTCCAATCCCAAAGAAGGGCAACGCCAAGGAATGTTCAAACTATCGCACAATTGCACTCATATCACACGCTAGCAAGGTCATGCTCAAGATCCTACAAGCTAGGCTTCAACAGTACGTGGATAGAGAACTGCCAGAAGTACAAGCTGGGTTTCGAAGAGGTAGAGGAACTAGAGATCAAATTGCCAACATTCGCTGGATTATGGAGAAAGCAAGAGAGTACCAGAAAAACATCTACTTCTGCTTCATTGACTATGCTAAAGCCTTTGACTGTGTGGATCACAACAAACTATGGCAGGGCCTTAAAGAGATGGGAGTACCAGACCACCTCACATGTCTCTTGAGAAACCTGTATAAGGGCCAAGAAGCGACAGTTAGAACCGGATATGGAACAACTGATTGGTTCAGCATAGGAAAAGGAGTACGACAAGGATGTATACTGTCACCTTGCTTATTTAATATATATGCAGAGTACATCATGCGAAATGCTGGCCTGGATGAATCACAAGCGGGAATTAAGATTGCTGGGGAAAAGATCAACAACCTCAGATATGCAGATGATACCACTCTAATGGCAGAAAGTGAAGAGGACCTAAAGAGCCTCTTGCTCAGGGTAAAAGAGGAGAGCGCAAAAGTGGGCTTGAAGCTCAACATCAAAAAAACTAAGATCATGGCATCCGGCCCCATCACTCCTTGGCAAATAGAAGGGGAAGTCGTGGAAGTGGTGACAGACTTCACGTTCCTGGGATCCCAGATCACCGCAGACTGTGACTGCAGCCATGAAATTAAAAGACGCCTGCTCCTTGGGAGGAAAGCGATGGCGAACCTAAACAGCATGATAAAAAGTAGAGACATCACCCTGCCAACAAAAGTCCGCATGGTCAAAGCAATGGTATTCCCAGTAGTCATGTATGGCTGCGAGAGTTGGACTATAAGGAAGGCCGAGCGCCGAAGAATAGATTCTTTTGAACTATGGTGCTGGAGAAGACTCTTGAGAGTCCCTTGGACTGCAAAAAGATCAAATCAGTCAATCCTAAAAGAAATCAACCCTGACTGTTCCCTGGAAGGCCAGATAATGAAACTGAAGCTCAAATACTTTGGCCACCAAATGAGAAGGGAGCACTCACTGGAGAAGACCCTGATGCTGGGAAAGATTGAAGGTCAAAGAAGATGGGGACGGCAAAGGATGAGATGGTTAGACAGTGTCATCGATGCAACGAACATGAAATTGAGCAAACTTCAGAGGATGGCGGAAGACAGGAGGGCCTGGCGGGAGATGATCCATGGGGTCGCGAAGAGTCGGACTCGACTGTGCGACTGAACAACAACAAAGGGCAGCTAGGGGAGTCAGAATGACCTCTCGCGCGAGAGGTGGAATTTGCCCCTGCGAGTCCAAGGCCACCATTCCGGGGCTCAGGGAGGCAGGAGAACGTTCCCCCCCCCTGCCGCTTTGTAGATGAAAACCTAATTAAAGTTGATTAAATCACAGTTAATCTAATTACCTCCTACTCCCCTTCCCAACCCTTTAAAGTGGACCAATGCAAAAACGGCATCACTGATGGCTCTCCCTCCCCCCCAGCCCCATGTCCTGCTTGCAAAGCATGCTGGGCAAGTCAACAGCCTGGCCTCCCGCCTCACCTTGGATTGCGGGAAGGCTCCTGGAGCTATTGAAAGGCCGGTCCTCTTGCATTAACAGGCATGGAAATGAGAGAACAAGAGAGGAATCCCTCACTCAGTCACCTCTGAGGCCTGAAAGTGGGCCTGCCCCTGCAAAGGCCCCCCCCCCCAGCACAAACCCTTCTGGTGCTGCATCAGGTCTGACTGCAGAATAAAAGTGGGGGAAGGAAGGAGTCATGCCTCCAATGGCAGAGCCAAGGGCAGCCACCTCTGCCCCTCAAGGGAAGGAAGGGTCGGGGTGCCTGTTTTTTTAAGGCTTCTCAGGGTATAGGGGAGTTGCACAGCTCTGCCCAGCCAGGGTGAGGCACCCCCACCACTTCTGTTTCCATGAAGAGCAGCGGCATGGCACTGACTTCCCCTGCCCTCGGCTGCCCTGCAGGGAACAGGCGACGTCCTCAATACCTGTTGGAATGCCTCTCCCGGCCCCAACGCTCAACCTCTGGGGCCTTCCTCTGGGTGCCAATTCCTCAAGAGGTTGGAGGGTGGCAACTAGAGGGAGGGCCTTTTCAGTGGCAGCCCCCCCCCGTCTCTAGAACAACCTCCCTACTGTGGCCTGACTGGCACTAAATCTGCCATCATTCCAGCACCAGGTTAAGACAGCCCTCTTTACAGAGGCCTTTAAAAATCTCCCTGATTATTCAGGGGCCCAGCATGATTAATCAAGTGCCTTGTTAACGGTTTTTACTGTGTTTTTTGGTCTATTAATGTTTTTATGTATTTAGTGTAATTTTTAATTCTTAATGTTTTTATACATTGTATTTGATTGCTTCATATGTTGTAAACCGCCCGAAGAGCTTTGGCTACGGATGGTATACAAATTTTATTTATTATTATTATTATTATTATTATTATTATTATTATTTCTCTTGTCCATCCTGAATCTAGTGCCCATCAACTCCATTGGATGCCCTCAAGTTCTAATCTTTTGGGAGAGGGAGAAATATCTCCCTGTCCATTCTCTTTACCCTGTGCATAATTTTATTTTATTTTATTTGCCTGGCTCACAACTTCTTTATTGTCTGCACAGGGCAGTGAGGAGGGAGGCAGGGAGGGAGGGAGGGACAGGGTGTGCAGCAGGCCAGTCCAGTCCCCCCCCCCGCTCCTTTCCCCCTCCTTGGGTGGCCTCCATCTTCCGTCCTCTCTCCACCGGTCCCTCCTCCTCGCGTGGGTCAAGCACAGTTCATAATTGTATTAACCTCTACCTTGCCCCCCTTCATTGTTTCTTTTCTAAACTGAAAAGTCCCAGACTCTTCAGCCTTTCCTCATAGGGAAGGTGCTTTATTGTTATCATTATTATTCTTTAAATAATAATAACAATAACAATAATTTCATTTATAGCCCACCTTTTCCCCCAACAGGGAGCCAAAGCAGTTTGCATCATTTTCTTCTCTTCCATTTTATCTTCACAACAACCCTCTGAAGTTAAGCTGGCCTGAGAGTATGAAACTGACCCAAGGTCACCCAGCAAACTTCCATAGCAGAGTAGGGTTTCAGACCTTGGACTCCCAGATTCTAGTCCAACACTAACCACTGAAACACACTGGCTGAGTTCAGACTGGCAGTTTGGCCCGATATAGGCACGTTTCACAAATGGATTAAAGGGGTCGGTTCACACAGCCACAGCTGTCAGGCGTTCTCCAGCCACACTCAACCCGTCCTATGATGATTCCCTACCAAGTTTTAAAAGTACCAGGTGAAAGCTGTAGCAAACCCTGGAGAGCTCGTTGATCCCGCTTCCCGGAAGTGTGCATGCTAAAAGCCAGGAACAAGCTGCGTTGATAGTGTGAACTGGCTGATACGGCAGCAGGGATGCGCACAAGCACCTATGCGCAATATGCGCTGGAGTGCACAACCGCCCATGGGGATGCTTCCGGCTCACAGAGTTAATGCTCCTGGCAGGCAGCCTCCTGGGAGACAGACCGGCAAAATGGCAGGCATGCGAGGAGTGTCCTGGAAAAGGGTGGAGACCTTGGACCCCCTGGCAGTGTGGGGTGAGCGGCCAGGGGCAAGCCAACAGTGCGAACGCTCCCTTGCGTCTCCTCCCTGGTATGCTCCCACATCAGTAGCTGCAGTGCGATCGGGAATCTTGGCCTGGGTCTTTTTGCCCCACCTCCCTCGCACTGCATACTGCCAGTCTGTCCTCAGCCACTGGCTGTCACACTAGTTGCCTTCTTCTGTACTTCTTCTAGCTCTGCAATGTCCTTTTTGAGATATGGTGACCAGAGAACTGTACACATTATTCCAAATGAGGCTACACCTTAGATTTATACAGGGACATTTAATTTTCAATCCATGCTCCCACATCAGTAGCTGCAGTGCGATCGGGAATCTTGGCCTGGGTCTTTTTGCCCCACCTCCCTCGCACTGCATACTGCCAGTCTGTCCTCAGCCACTGGCTGTCACACTAGTTGCCTTCTTCTGTACTTCTTCTAGCTCTGCAATGTCCTTTTTGAGATATGGTGACCAGAGAACTGTACACATTATTCCAAATGAGGCTACACCTTAGATTTATACAGGGACATTTAATTTTCAATCCATTTCCTAATAATCTCCAACACAGAGTTTGCCTTTTTCTCTGCTGCAGCACATTGGGTTGACATGAGCTATCCACTGCAACCCCAAGATCTCTTTCTCTCTCAGACTCATCAAGTTCAGACCCCAATAGCAC
>NW_015174844.1:125124-147860 GCF_001447785.1 Gekko japonicus | reverse complement strand
GTTGAGATTCCCCCCCCCCAGTATGTATCACCTCATACTCATCTACACTGAACTCCCTGAGCCTGTTCGCAGGATGGGCGGGGTATAAATATAATAAATAAATAAATAAACTTCAGTTTCTTCCACACAGAAGTGGGATTTTCTGTTTTCCTTGCTGGTGGTGCAGCTGCAAATTAAGTACAGCAGCAACAGGGCTTTCACAAGGCAGGATTCCTCACAGTTTCTCTGCCCCAGTTCCCCAGAAATAACCCCCCCCTCCCTGGGTCAAAAGGATTTTTGCAAATTCAGCACTAGAATATCGTTTTATCAATATACTATGGTAACAATAGGTGCACCAGGTTTCTCCCTTCCTTCCTTCTCTAGTCCTTTCCTTTGGGAAGATATGCCTTTTTCCATACATTTCCACAATGGACTAGAAACTGTAAAAAAAATGAAAGCTGGGAGTTCAGAGAACCTAACACACCGATTGTTACAACTGTGTATCAATTCTGTGAGTACCTTTTACTGATGCAGATATTTTCGATGACTTTTCCTGCTAAAACGTATTTCTTTCTTACTTTAAAATATTTATAAACCAATTTTGTTGACAGGCACTAACAGTGGTTTCCAACTGTCCCCATAAAACTACAAACATGAATATATTAAAACAAACAGCAACAGATTTAAATAACAGAACAGAAGGTCACTTTCCAAAGACTAGAGAGAATAATTCAGTCTTATACTGTTTTCTGAAGATTGTCCGAGGTAATGTTTCCTGTGCTTCCCTAAATCAGTCTATTCCAGAGGACTTTGTCTGCCACCAAAACAGCCACAGTATGGGCCGAGCAGATCCTAACCTCCCATGGTGATGAGACTGGAAGCAGCCCTCACTAGCTGTTATTAGCCCCACTCCTGTTTGTGTGTTTTATGGTTTTGTATGTTTTATTTGGGAGCTGCGGTGGCTCAAGTGGTTAAGACGCTGAACTGCAGGCTGTAGAAGGTCAGTAGTTCAGCAGTTCGAGACCTGGGTGCCGCATGATGGAGTGAGCTCCCGTCTCTAGTTCCAGCTCCTGCCAACCTAACAATTCGAAAGCAAGAAATTGCAAGTAGATAAATAGGTACCACTTCGGTGGGAAGGTAACAGCGCTCCGCGCGCCTTGGTGTTTAGTCATGCCGGCCACATGACGACGGAAACGTCTTCGGACAGCGCTGGCTCTTCGGCTTTGAAATGGAGATGAGCACCGCAACCCTAGAGTCGGATTCGACTGGCTTTTGAGCAAGGGAACCTTTACCTTTTATGTTTTATTTGTTTTAAATATCACACAAACACACACACATATATTATACACACACAAACATTATATACAGGTATTTTAAGTGCTTTTTAATGTTTGAAATGTTTTAATGTTTGCTCTCCTGAGGACCCAGAATTGGGTGTAAAGGTAGCATAGAAATGTTTAAAATTAAATAATTAAATAAATATGTTAACAATAGAATCTAAGAATCTGAATGCAGATAATCTCTTATGAAGCCATCTCTTGTGAATGGAGTGAACTGATATTGTTGCTAAGTTGGTGCCAAATGTATCGAAAGCTTAGTGTGTGTCATAGTTCAGGAAGGTAGAGGTTGCCCTTTTAAGCGGCCAGTTCATGTGCTTCTTAAGTAATTCAGCCAGCATTAACTAAGTACTTCTGTTTTGGTTGAACTGCTGTCTTGCCAGTGATGCTGTGCATCTGTCTAGTGCCCTTGCTCTCATGGTGATAATTCAAGGTGACAATGCAACAAAATCAGTGGTGGTCATTTGTAATATGATCAGAAAACAGCAAGAGGAAGCACAGTTCACGATGGAGGAAATGGGACAAGATGGATGTGCAGTGCCCTGTACAAATAGTCTGTGCTTTGAATGAAGGCAATGATCCGTGATTCATACCGCACCAGTCTTCATGTATGATGAACCACCTGAGTGTTTCAAGTTATCCATGTTGCATGATTGTAATACTGGACCTGTAGCTGATTGCAGCATAAGAATCGCAGAAAACATTACAGAAAAAATCTTTTTTCCCTTAGTATTCTTATCCACATACTAAATTTCCTGCTCATTCAATCCGTTATATAAGCAACAGCTCATACATGAGACAGAATCATATGAAGAAGAGAGTGTGTCCCCCCCCCTATCCTGGAGTGCAGTGCACCATTCAGATTCATGCAGGGGAACCGCACTGAGTATCCCTTACAAAGTTCCATGTGTACAGAAAAGTTAGCAGCTCAGGGAGAATAGCTTTGTGATACATACAAGGATTCTTTTTTTTTTTAATTGCCAAATTATGTGATTCTTGCACCTGCCCTCTAATGTGTTTCTAATTTTCTTTACGTATACTGCCCTGTGGTGTTAAAGAATCAGTATTAAAAAGGTGACTCTATACGTTGCTGCTCTTGAAGACTTCTTAGAAATGTCAGTTAGTCCGAAATGTAGTGATAAGGACTTAGACAATCACACTCAGAAAATATTACACTTTCATTGAAACATACAGTATGTTTTTGGATGCAATTTCAAGATACTGTGGCTGAGTTATACAGTCCATAATGTTTAAAGTAAAGGTAAAGGTTCTCTTGCTCGAAAGCCAGTCGAATCCGACTCTAGGGTTGCGGTGCTCATCTCCGTTTCAGAGCTGAAGAGCCAGCGCTGTCCGAAGACATTTCCATCGTCATGTGGCCGGCATGACTAAACACCAAGGCGCACGGAATGCTGTTACCTTCCCACCGAAGTGGTACCTATTTATCTACTTGCAATTTCTTGCGACGTCATATAAAGAAAATATTTATAAAATGTTCTACAGGTGGCATTGGACCCCTGATAAAATTTCTAAATGTTACCCCAAAGCTTCCAATCTATGCTGGAGATGTGGAAAGAATGTAGGAACATACCTCCATATATGGTGGAGGTGTGGTAAAATAAAAAATTATTGGAAAAAAATCCAAAAAATCTTCCTCGAGGTATTTAAACTAAAATTACCCTTAAACCCTGAGATTTACCTATTAAACATGATTCCGGATAATGTAAAAAACCACAAGCGTATAATAATATATACATTAACAGCAGCTAGAATCTTGGTAGCTAGACGGTGGAAGTCGAAAGCCATACCATCTACAAGAGAACTTAAACAGAAGATTCTGGATAGGGAACCGCACTGAGTATCCCTTACAAAGTTCCATGTGTACAGAAAAGTTAGCAGCTCAGGGAGAATAGCTTTGTGATACATACAAGGATTCTTTTTTTTTTTAATTGCCAAATTATGTGATTCTTGCACCTGCCCTCTAATGTGTTTCTAATTTTCTTTACGTATACTGCCCTGTGGTGTTAAAGAATCAGTATTAAAAAGGTGACTCTATACGTTGCTGCTCTTGAAGACTTCTTAGAAATGTCAGTTAGTCCGAAATGTAGTGATAAGGACTTAGACAATCACACTCAGAAAATATTACACTTTCATTGAAACATACAGTATGTTTTTGGATGCAGTTTCAAGATACTGTGGCTGAGTTATACAGTCCATAATGTTTGGGAGTCAGCTTATCTGAAGGACACACTGCTCCCATATTGACCTGCCCATTTGCTGAGATCCTCTCCTGAAGCCCTGCTGCAGATCTCTCAGGCAAGTGAGGGGAGGAGGATGCTGACTCTACACAGGGCCTTTTCAAATTGTGGCACCACAAGTGTGGAATTAGATTTTCAGAGAAATTCACCTACCTAGAGTCATCTTTGCTGTTGTTTCATCAAGAGACAAGCACACTCCTCTCTCAGTGTTTCATTGAGTTAATATCATTTACTTCTGAGGCCTTTATAATAAATTTTTCTGAGTTTTGTTGTTGATTCTTCATTACTTATACAGCTTTTAAGTGCTATAAAACACGATCTTTCTACTGTGATTTCTGGGCAACCAGTTTTAGGCTGTTTCTGTTTTATGCAGTTGCATTTATTCTTATGCTTCTATTTGTCTGTTTTTATACACTGAATAATTCAATGGATAAATCTCTCTTTTATCACTGTTGAAAGCTTATGCAGCTGGAATTCAACTAGATTTTGACAGCAGGTTTATAGAAGAGACCCACTGTTTAACTGCCTTCATTCCATGCACAATACTGACATTTGTAAAATCAGCTTTTAAGGTGGAGAGGCTAATCGCTGTTGAATGCAAAACATCGATGCAAGTTCTTGGCCTGGAAGCTTGGTCATGGCCCTTTTTCCAGGGAAAAAAACCACTCTTCCATAGGAGCCTTTACAATCAGATTCTTAAAAGCCCATACAATCCCAATACCACCATGCCTTTAGGGGAGGTCTGTTCCAGTTTGTATGCCCTATAGATGTGTCCAGAGTTTTCTATTGAAAAGTAGGGCAACTCATTATTCTCCCCAGTGGCCAGTTCTTTGAAACAGTCTCTGAATTCCTTTGAATTTATCCAGCAGTGCATAATTATACTTTCCTTGTTACACAGGCCAAGAGATTTAGCTGCGTTGTTGGCTTGAGAGTTCAGTGTTTATAACTGCATTAAATCTTTAAGCAACAACATTTTCTCTTTAATTTAAAGCCCCAGGTATACCAATTTTGCATTTCTCTAATTTATATTCTTTATACCATCACGGTTTTCTCTTTAAGACCAAGGTTACATAATATTTCTTTTTTTATTTCTGTGCTCACTGATATACTCACATATTGTTTATGTGTACTAACTGTTAAAGTCTGCCTTTCTAATGATATTTTACTCAACAGGATTTACAACGCAAACTGAGAAATAAGTGAACAAGGAGACACTGAGGAATGATAAAATACGCAGCAATCAATACTTTTATGTCTTGTCTTCTGTGGTGTTTTAAATATAGCACAACTTTATAGTAACCTTTTTGCATGTTGCGCTAAGGTTTTTCCCAGCCCTTTACATCCTCATGTTCCAACTGACAGCAATGAATATTAACTAGCTATTTCTGGAGACCACTGTAATTTTGGGACATAATCAGAAAGGTGAAAGTGACACCGAAACAACTAGCAATCCTGGGCTTTTTTGCAGCTTCCATTTATTTTGAGGGGTCTTAGGCAGGCAAAAAAATCCTGTGGGCTGGGTTCTTTAATCTATTGGATTTGGATGCTGGATTCTATCACCTAAACTCAAAAGAGGGCCATTGTTAGAGATCTTTTGCACATCCAGCTTACTCTCACTCCAAAGCAGGAATCTCTTAAAAAGAAAACCTAGCTTGACATGGGATAATTGTACATTATTGTGCACACACCTTGGGTCAGCCCACCTTTTGATGCCATCTTCCATATTGGTGGGAACCATGTGAGCAGGAGAATGTAGATGGCCTGGCATCATCCATTCTGAAAAAAAGCCCTGTTTTTGGTGATGTGCCCTTAAAGAGTTAGAAGAGCTTCTTTTCTGCTCTGCAGTAGAGGCATCTCAAGTATTGCAAACCTAAAACGGGACAAAGTTTTCTTTTGCCATCTATATTTGGAGGTGGCTTGAGAATGCTAACCAGGACGGGATGGTTACTATCAACTGTTCTTTAATTATAGTCTTGCTTGTTCACCTTCCCAAATCCTTCAGATCTTCCAAAAGGAAACAAGAGACATTTGAACTTGAGCTTTGCTGAAATCTTCAAAGGTCTATTTAAAATAGCTTTTCTTTCTTCCAAAGGAAAAAAAAAAGCCTCAAGCATCCAGTGCTTATTTCTATATAGAAAAGATTTTTACTGGTGGGAAATGCAAAGAAAAGAGAAGAAAGGAAAAGGAAATGGATAGGTAGCATTTAAAAAGCACGTCCTTAGCCTTGTTATCATCACATTTCTTCAGAACAAGACTTTAGTTGCTTTTTTTCTTAAGCAATCTCTTGATTCTTTTTGCCCATTGGATCTCAGTTGTCTTTTGCCTTCACTTTGAGCCTCACGAGCCCAATTCTGATCTCATTCTAGGAGTTTAGAATAAAACCGGATTTTGTGAAAATCATAAGGAAAAAATGCATTTAAATACCAATTTATATTCAAATCCAAATGCACAGCCTTACAAGAACAATGCAATTCCACATTTATGCAGTTACCGGCAAGTTATGGTGGCAGGACTGATATGGCCACATTTCTTCCT
This sequence comes from Gekko japonicus, assembly GCF_001447785.1. Lineage (NCBI taxonomy): Eukaryota > Metazoa > Chordata > Lepidosauria > Squamata > Gekkonidae > Gekko > Gekko japonicus. The sequence continues at coordinate 141,754 of NW_015174844.1, read as the reverse complement.
CCTTCTAATACACTTGCTAGAAAATTAGTTGGCTTCCTTGTCTATTTACATGAAGAGTAAATATGACAGAAGAAGAAGAACAACAACAACAACAGTTCATTCACAGAACTCCCAGAATCACATTTAGGCTGTGATCACCCACACTAAATAATCCACTTTCAATCCACTTTCAGTGCACTTTCCAACTGGATTTTACTTGTATGAACTGGCAAAATCCAGTTGGAAAGTGCATTGAAAGTGGATCAGGGGTCGTTTAGTAGAAAAAGAGCTAGGGGAACTCATTAGCACAACTCATTAGCATATGCCACACTCCCTGACATCACCGGAAGTGTGTCATAAGGCCACACACCCCACCCCCAATGGTCCCGGCCAGCGGCGGCGGCCTTGCAGCTCCACTGCCGAGCCCCATGAGGAGCCCGGCGGTGGACCTGCAAGGCCGGCAGGAGTGCAAGGAAGCCCTGCGCCCCCGTACCTCACCCGGGGGAACTGCGATCCCCCACGATCCCCCCAAAATGACCTCTGAAGTGGATTATTTAGTGTGTGTGACCGCAGCCATTCGGAGCCTGCATCTCAGCCTACAGTCACAAGTTTCCTCATTCAAACCACAGAGTTTTTGCTAGTGGGAATTTCCCCATTAACCTCAAAGGAGAAACCACTCATGTTAACAAACCTATAGTCATACAGTTTTCTATAGTGTGCATTTAAAAGTCAACATTATAATGAAACCTTAAAATCCTGTGTGATGCAGAGGTTAGAGTGTGTAAAACAGTCCAGTGGAACCTGAGCGGAGAGTGTTGCCTTCTGACACACCTCCAGTGATGTCAGAGGGTGTAGCATATGCAAATAAGTTATGCTAATGAGCTCCTGCACCTATTTTTCTATGAAATGACCCCTGGGTGTACACATTAGTAAAACACAGAATAGGTTAAAAGAAATTATCCAAATATCAGACTCTTAAAACTTTTTACACACAGAGATGAAAGTTTTACATATACAATTGATGGGTATATCTTATGACCAGTAGACGATACGCATTTTGGCCCCTTAGGGCCTTCCTCAGTGGTCAATATTACTATTGTAAAACAACACACAACTTGATTACTACCTTTGATGGAAGAGACACACATCCAGACACATTGAATATTTGTTACCAGAACAATTTGGAGAGCATGTGCAGTTACCATGAGAGATTATCCATGGCCTACTATGTAAACTTTTAGCAATTGCTCATCACATGAGAAAGCAACACTTAGCTCTAAAGAAAATCTTTGTTCATATATTTATTTCTGGATGTCTTTTGTTTTACAATAGTAATATTGACCACTGAGGAAGGCCCCAATGGGCCGAAATGCGTATGGTCTACTGATCATAAGATATACCCATCAATTGCATATGTAAAACTTTCAGCTCTGTGTGTAAAATGTTTTAAAAGTCTGATATTCGGATCATTTCTTTTACCCTATTTTATCTTTTACTAATGTGTGCACCATAATAAATATTTGCATTTTTATAATAACTTGTTTTGTTAGTTTGACCCTCATATATCACAGCCATATCTTGGGTTGAGTCCCCCCCCCCTTATTTTCCCGCAGTGTTGAGAGTGTCAGACTAGGATCTCAGAAACCTGCTTTTGAATCTCCACTCTGCCATGGAAGCTCACTGGATGACCTTGGGCCAGTCACCTACTTTCAGACTAACCTATCTCATAGTGCTGTTGTGAAGATAAAATGGAAGAATGGAGAATGATGTCAGCTGCTTTGGGTCCCCATTGAGGAGAAAGGTAAGGTATAAATGAAATATGTAATAACTAGGTAGGTAAGTAAAATGCACATGTTCGGAATCCCTGTGTTGATTGGTAAAATTTTATTGGAGGCATTTTTATAGATACCTATTTTCTATTGGCCTTTTAATTATTGCATAATGAATTGCTCATCACATTGACAATCTTTCTTGACTTTATTTGAAAACGAATAGATCATAGAATTAGCAAATCCACCACAAGGACTATAAACTTATTAAAGGGTAATGAGTTATGACAAAGTAGCATCAATTCCCAACTCTGCAAAAATAGCCATTGGTCACATGAGCATTAAAAGAATTGTTCGGTATGACTGTTCTATGGAACATCTGTCCAAGGCAAGTTAATAGGATATTATTTTAATATTTATATTTATTATCGAGTCATTAATTGATAAAATCAGATCCAATGTAATGATAAGAGGGTTGAGAGTGAAAGGGGAAGAACTTAAGGTACAGGCCTTTGCCGACGATTTAATATTCGTATTGGAAGAGCCAGAGCAGTCCTTGCCAATCTTAATAAAAGATATAAAAGAATTCGGACAACTAGCTGGGTTTAGAATTAATATTCAAAAAACTAAAATAATAGCTAAAAATTGCTCCCCAAAACTGACAAGGCTAAAAGAAATTTCCGAAATGGAAGTAGTGCACAAAGCTAAATACTTAGGTATTTGGCTATCAGATAACACCGCAAAACTGTTTGAAAATAACTATCAAAAATTACTTAAAGAAATCAGTACAGATCTGAAAAATTGGGAACAAAAACATATTTCCTTAATGGGAAGGATAGCGACTATAAAAATGAATATATTACCAAGAGTCCTGTTTCTAGACAAATTAATTCAGAAACTATATTCTAAACTATTGGAAGAAGAACTAGAGAAAGAAGATATTAAAAAACCAATGCTAACTTGGAATAAAGAGATAGGGATCACCCTAAAGGCAGAGCAATGGAATAAAACATGGAGATCAATAAAATATATGAAGGCAACCCCTTATAAAGAAAATATTTATAAAATGTTCTACAGGTGGCATTGGACCCCCGAAAAAATTGCCAAATGCTTCCCCCAAACCTCCAACCTTTGTTGGAGGTGCGGGAAAAATGTAGGTACATATCTTCATATCTGGTGGAGATGTGATAAATTACAACCGTACTGGAAAAAAACTCACAAAATCATAAGAGAAGTATTTAAACTAAATATTCCTTTAAAACCCAAAATATTCTTATTAAATATGATCCCGGACAATGTAAAAAACCACAAAACAATAATAATATACATTCTGACAGCAGCAAGAATATTGATAGCAAGGCGATGGAAATCGAAAGATATACCATCTATTAAAGAACTTAAACATAAGATTTTGGATATTGAGGAAATGGACAAACTAAGTTTGGAATTGAACAACAAACCAGAAAATGTATTCTGGAAAAGATGGAAGACTATATACGACTGGCTAAAACATAAACGAAAAATGTAAATTGTTAGTTAAATGCTAGGAAAACTTTATTTTGGAGCTGAAAGGTTTTTTTTTGGAGATGTATAAATGACCTAATCTTGATTATCTGTGTACAGATTTTGTGGATTGTAAAGGTGAAAACTTGGAAAATAAATTTTCAAAAAAAAAAAGGATATTATTTTCTACAGAAGATGGTGGGTGCACTCTAAAACGGTGAGAGCACACAAAACCATTTTTTTAGACCTGGCTGTCCCAAATAAGACACATTAACTACACATTAGTGTCGCATCTTTTAGGGAGCCAGATTTTCAGTAGGGAAATAGCAGGAAGGGAAAGGGTTAAGCATCCACTTTTCCCTCTCTCACTGTTTCCCTTAAAATCATCCTCTCTGGAGGCTGTTTTTTTATTATTTTAAAGAACATCATCGGGGTTACCTTACATACATTGGCCCATAATGGGTAATCAGTATTGAATACAGGTCTGTTCATTCAAATTGAGATGCTAACCTCAAGGAGATCAGTGCTCTGATTAGTTACTGTAGTTTGGGGTGTTCGAATGTGTGGAGTCAGTTTGGGGCTTTCTTGAAAAACAGAGGCACTGGCATGAGAACTCACATTCTAAAAAGTTCATTGCAATACCTCCCACTACAATTAAGTGAATGAAATTACAGAACCACTTAATTATTTTAGGTGGTAGCCATTAAAAAAAAAAGAAACTCAGCTCAGTTTCAGTTCATCTGGATTTCTAGCCAAGTGCTAGGCGCGCTAGTTTCCCAGAAACCCCCTTTTTATATTATCTCCTGTGGCTCTTGCTAAATCTCCTGTCTGACATTTTCTGGTTAGCCAGCATCGTAGCCTTGATGAGCCTCACTTATGTGACTGTATTTTTAATAGAGACACCTGAAGGTTTCTTCAAACTGAGCACATGTGATTTATTAAGCCACACTGGTGATATAGTTACAGCACCTTTCAATTATAGTTCAGTACAAATATTCTGGCAGAATAATACAAGATTTGGCTGCCATGATTACTATTGGGTGGTAGTGGAGTCAAAGGCAGAACATATTTTCCAGTCACACCAGTTTGTCTGCCTCACTTATATTGCCTTACCTGGATAGCCCAGGCTAGCCTGATCTCATCAGATCTCGGAAGCTAAGCAGGGTTGATTCTGGCTAGTAGATGGGAGACCACCAAGGAATACCAGGGTTGTGACATGGAGGCAGGCAATGGCAAGCCACCTCTTAACATTTCTTTCTTTGAAAACCCTACGAGGTAGCCATAAATCAGCTGTGACTTAATGGCACTTTCCACTACTACCACATCAGAAAATGTAGAAAAGTCTGCCACCAAAGACAACTTGGCTGTGAAAATTGTGGACATTATAACCTATTGAAGACAACTTGGCTGTGAAAATTGTGGACAAGACTGTCCATTTTTTAACAGCATCCCACATGGCACAACTGCTGGCTTCAAGTTGCAGTGTGGACTTGATTGGAATGGCTTGCCACCTGTATGAGCGACAGAGGCCAGACACTAAGAGGTCTACACTTACTTTCATTGAGATGCACTTTTAAGAAACATTTAGCTTCTTATACTTGTGATCAAGTGCCAGCAGCAGTGTCAACAAAGTACAAGAGTCCCAGTAAAATCATTGATACAAGTTCCCAGCTCATTTATATGTTACCCTTCCATGAGAGTGTGCATGCGGTCAAGAAACCACTGCTGAGAAGTCCCGGTATTCCAAAGAACTTTTGCATTGTTTAGATATACTTCATGCATCACATGAAGTCAGCTCTTGCCCAAGAAAATCAATGCCACTATAAAGCTCTTGGTCTTCTTGTTGTTCTAGATTACAGGGCATGTGATGAAATGGATCTATAATGCCATTGTTAAGCCTCCAGTAGTCAAAGTGTATGTTTGACCTCTTGCTGCATTCTGTCTCATATTAAAAAGTTTCTCTTTTAGAACACATAGGGCAAGTATCTCGAGTGCACTTTTTGATATCATGTGTGATCACGGTTGAATATAGTAAATACTCTCTTTCAGTTACATTTTTTTTATTACGTACTGACTTCAAAGCAGTGAAACAGCTACAGTGTTCAATAACCTGGCTTGTGCATTATCCCAAAGTCTTATTTCAAACAGGTTTTCTATGCTTCATCAAGCTTTGCAAGAATCAATGAAATAACAAAACTATATCTTTGAGTTTTGACCTAAGAATAAAATTTTAAATTTCTTTTTAAATAAACACCTAACAGCATCCATTTTTTCTGTATGGTTTAAACTGTTAATAAACTGAATGTGTCAAATTATAAACTCAAGGACCATAAATGATAACATACTTACTGCTCATTAAAATGAAAGTCAGAATAATTCATTATAAGTTTACAGAATCAGTTCTTGTATTACCCCAGCTGGTTGTAATTTAGAGGGTAAAAAGACTATGAATGTATGACCATTGGTGTCTGAATATTGGGAGGTGATATGTTAAAAATGTCACTGGTTGAAGAAGATGACGAAAATATTCAAAGAAAAATGTTTAAAATTATTGCATCAACCTCATTTAAATGTGAACATGCTTCAATTTATTAATTCATATGTTCTTAGCAATAGGTTATAATTCTAAAACATCTATTAGCATGTATGATTAGTTGGATACCCAATTTGTGTGTGAGTGTGTGTGTATGTAAACAGTATGTCATTAGTTTTTGAGTCTATATTGGTCACAAAGTTGTATTTCTTAGTAGCATGTTGAATACTGACTCTTGTCTTCTTTCTCCATCCTAGCTACCCCACCCAGAATGCATCCATTAGTGTCCTCTTCTTCTTCTCTGGTTCTTATTTGATGTCTTTAATAGACTCTCTCGGTACTTAGTGTTTGTATGGAATAGTCGGACCATATCATGGTCTTTGTTATCCAGTACCCTAGGCAAAAAGAGAGAAGATTTCTGTGTCCTGCGGGTTTTAAAACTCCTTCTGGGTCGGCCTTTCCCATTGATGGAGACATACCAGAGTCTCTCAGCACTGGCTTTGCGTTTACTGCTACCTCCATTGGGCACAGTCCGGTACAGGCGTGATGCATAAGTGTTGTAGCCCAGCTCATGGATCCTTTCCACAAACTCACACTCAGCATTGTATGTCTCCTGTAAAGTAATAACAGTAACCATCAGTCCAAAAGGAAAAATCAGCAGCTGGTTGAAAAGAAGCCAGCAGCACAAACCAACTGAAACATACAAAAGAAGGTACAAATTGGGCTCCACCATGCATTAAAAGCTCTGTCTAAATTCCTAATGTGCATGGAGACTGCCTAGAAAAGATGCAGCTCAAATGTGCAAACTCTCCACACAGTGAGTTTTCTTGTACTTAGAATTTTTTTTAGAGGGGACTAACACTGGGCCAAACTAGATGATACTGCATCCCGAAGTCCACCATGTTTTAGAGCTTGGTTTTTAACTATTCAAGATTCTGCAAGGGTCCAATTTTGCTGGGGGCTGTGGTGCAGGGGGACGAGAGACACCTGTCTCCTCGCCACCCCATGCCATTTACAAGAGCCAAAACAGTTGCCAAGCTCTAAAATGGTGCCACATCATCAAGGTGGATTTGGGGCTGCACTATCTTCTAGTTGTCCCATTGTTATGGGACATTGGTGTCCCTTCCATGCAGGCCAGCCACCTTGTACAAAACCTAATACCTTAAATCACCAAAGGCTGAAAGAGAATGGTAGAGAGCAAAGTCTACTCATGTCTGTTCTGTTACACTCACCATTTTAAAATCAGTGCTGTCATACATATGACCATGAAAGCTAGAAAATTTCTGGTGTGAACTAAGGAAGGCATAGGTTCTCAGCAGGCCCGTAGCTAACAACGTTTTGCTCAGGGGGCCTATGTTTTTCTCCTCCTCTTACCCGCCATGATGTGCCAGCAGCAGGAGGGAAAAGAGCAGAATGCCATCGATCTTTTGCCTCTTGAGTCCTTGAGGAGGGGGAGGGGCCGGGAAGAGGAGGGGGAGCAGAGGATCGGGGGAGGGGCCCGCAAAACCCATGGGAGGGCCGGGCCTCGAGGGCCCCACGCAGGCTACGGGCCTGGTTCTCAGCATTGTAAATCTTATGACAGGAACAAATTGTGCCTTTAAAGGGATAGCTTTGAAAATGTCAAACATCAGCCACATTTGGTAAATATCATAACAATAGAGCAGAATCTGTGTTAAAAAGCAATTCTAAGCATGTCTTCTTAAAATCCTACTCAAGTCTACTTAATGGGGCGTACTTTCAGGAAACTGTTTTTAGGATTGAACTGTAGGTCTGCTGCAGAAAAATAAACAGTAATCTTGCAGATGCAAGGTTTTCTTTTTTTAATTCTAGTAAAACCTAAAGGAAGATTTAACAAAAAACATTCAGCCATACACTGCCAGTAGTTGATATACCTCTTCACTGACTTCATGATGGCATGTTGTGATAGCATAGCTAGATATTGGGCATAGGTCAGAGATTAGACATACTTCAATCCCATTAAAATCATTACCTATAGAGATACACAGTTAAATGCTTCATGTCAACCGACTTCACTGGAATATAGGTTCAACTGACTAGTTCTGGAGGGTGCCCAATTAATTCTTCCACAGATGTGTTCTGTTACCTGTCTTGCAATCCTCCACATATTTTGCTCCTCCTACTTGCAGCTTGGACTTCCTGACAACTGGAAACATGACTGCCACTATTCTGGCATGTGAAAACAGGTCGTCGGCATGTGTGGTGTGGATGCAGCACAGTGTCCAGAAACGTTTAATTGAAGTATGAAGAAACAGTGCCAGTAATACACAGAGAAATTATGTTTGATATATTGACAGGAGCAAGAATAGTTTTCAGTGGATGATGGAAGATTTAATTATTACCCAGTAAACAAGAATGGCTGTTAAAAGTGTGGGACACAATGAAGAGGATAAAGCTGACTGTGTCACTAAGTGTTAAGAGTATTTGATACAGGGAAATAAGTTGGATAACCTTAGTATGTTAGTTGGAATCAGAACTGATGCAATACAGTCGAGGCAGCAAGCAATGGATTGTCTGAAGGTTTTTTAAAATTGTTTTCAGCTACAAATTTACTGGAACATGTTTTAACACACATTGTGTTTTAAAAGCTTTTTAAAACAGAAGGTTATAGGAAATTCTCGGTTAGCCCAGCAGAGGGCTGCACAAGGGCTGGGCCCCAACGGAGCCCTTATTTCTGCCTTAATTAGCCTATTGGTAAGTCCAAGATGGCAAACCTCAGAGTTGTAAAGGATAAAGTTGCACAGCATAGCCTCCGTGGAGAAATTTATACTGAGGCGCTTGCATGCAAACAAGTTGCAGTAAAATACATATCCACAGCCTCATCCTACGGTGGCCCTTAAGATCTCAGTTAAACAAAGAGGAATGAGTGGAGTGCTGGGAATGTAAGGAAACTTATTTCTCTTCAGTGAGGATTCTGGCAGGAGAATTTGTTTGGGCTTTGCAGATTATATTGGACACTGAACTGTAATTTTAACTTTGCTGATTGTTGTGAATTACCTTGGTTGTTACTTTTTCCTATTAAAAGCAATTCAGCATAGGGATATAAAAATAAGACGGAAATATTCCTCCCTGATCTGCAGTAGTAGAACTAGAGTAATTATACCAAAGTAGCAATCCTTACTCTTTGAAAAAGCCAACAGATAATAAATCAGACATTTGCAGAGGTAGCAATGATGATTAATTGCTCCAATACTCAGATATCATGGCTAATTCTCTTTCCACTGCCAGTTCAGGCCTGCATAGGTATCATGTGCTACAGTCATTTTTAGCTGTACCACTTCAGATTGCAGGTTGAGTTGTATCACAGATCTGAATGTTTCCTTCCAATGGAAAACTAGCATGACAAGAGCAAGAGGTTTTGCTTTGTATCTCCTCTGCTGCGCTAGGTTTCCATGAACAAGGAGCAAGGAGGTATCCTCTAATATAAACCCTTCTCTTCAGTTTAAAGCCAAGAGAATGGACTAGAGCAGGTACTATTTCTGCATTGCCTTATAGCTATGAGGTGGTATAAAATATTCTTTTTCCAAATAAAATTGTATCAGGGTTCAGTAAGGAAAGTCAAGGGGAACTGTTTTGAGAGAATTTTAAAATTCAAGATCTGTTACCCTCTTCCGTAATGTAATAAAGGCATATTGGCAAGGGTATGATGCACAGGAACCTCTTCCTTCATTTCCTGTTTCCCAGCAACAAGTCAGAATGATTGGAGAAAGTCCCTAAAAAAGAAGAGGGACCTGGAATGGAGGAGGGGCCTTGCTGGCATTGCGTCATGGGCTACCTGCAGCCTGGCAATTGCTTTATCCCTGTCTACTTTGCAGACGGGTGCTGGACAAGCTTGGCCTTAGTTCTAAAGGAAACCCAATCCCCCCCAAACCCCACATTGTTAAACCCAATATGTAGGTTTGTATTACTTAGTGTGTCAGTCATGTGTCTGCAATAAAGTTACAATATGCTATGAAACATAATTTCAGACAACACTGATATCAACAAATGTAGGCCATTATAAAACATTATAAACATTTGACTAGAAATTATACCTAGAAAGATAAAACACATTATTGTATCCATACTCGTTATTTCTGTGTACCAGAGTGGTCAACAACAATCCTAACATGCAAGAGAAATACAGATATCCCCAGGTGGCATATTCATCCATCCCTGTATAGGCAGAGAACGGTCCCAAACTGTGTAAGCCCGATCTGTCAGCCAACATCTGGAGGACATGTGCAGGAAAGGGCGGGTGGTCTTGTAAAGAAGCGGAGTTGACTGTCAATAGCTCCAGCATTTTAATAAGGATTCTCAATGACTTAATATTCTTTTAGTTAATCACTTTCAAATTACCCCAAATAATTTAATATATTTCAATTAATTGGCATATTACTAACACTTCAATATTTGAGCTAGTGAAGAACAGAGATACCTTCCCATTTAATCTATGACCGCTTTTACTTCTTATGTGGAAAGGTAATCTAAAACATTGTCTTTTTAATTCCTTCTCATGATAACACATCAGAAGAAATATAGCCTCGTAATAGAAAGAAAGTGCCTTGTCATCTAAAACATCGCCTTCAGCAGTGTTTTGTCTAACATCAGCTAGAGTGCTAGAATGCAGAGGGATGGGATATTCTAAGTCACAGAACATCTCACAGCCCATCTTAACCCATGCCTCATCAAGGACCGCACTGAAACACTTGAAGAAAGGGTGAGATCAAAATGGCAAAGATGCATGAATGGATGAAAGCAGTCATCCATGTGTTGACTCAGGGGATTTCCTGGGTGGCAGATGCAGGGGGCATTCTCTTCCACCTGCTGCAATAGAGAAAGGGTTTCTCTCACTTTCTCCCCAGTTTAGCCCTCTCTTCTCAAGCATTTTAATATGTTCCTTCAATGTTGGTTGTCAGTGCAATATCTGCTCAAGTGCTCAGTAATGTGCAGATGTGGTACATGAGATGGAGTCTCAAATCAAATGTACCATAAAGCCAGATCAAAGTGCAAGTGCAGAAGCATAATTGCAAAGAGTGGGAGAGAAGGCTCATTTAATTTACACATTCTTTCAGTCGATTAGCAGCTGCTACACCTCTAGCATTAGCTCCCAACTGAAATGACTTTACACATGCTGAGAGCCCATTCATTACCTTGTGCAAATGGGACTCCCATTGACATCCCTGGGAGACTTTTTTCCCCCCTTGTGAAAAGCTTTCTAATCATACTGTCAATAGTAGACTTCCTTAGCTCTTGACACTTACTCACCTGAACGAATTATCATCTCTAAATTGATATCTCTCCATGTTTAAATCTATATGCCAAAAAGATTTGACGGTATCATCTCCCTCCCTCTTTGATATGCAGTCTGGATTATTTGGTGTGGTGGATGGGCTACATGCATAAAAGGAAAACGTTCATACTTCCCACTTACGATTATGCTCCATCTATAGATCTGCAAGTCTTGGCTGCTTAATCCGCCCCCACGCACACCAAATTAAACCAAAGGGCATATTTTTGTTCTCTCTCCATGTTTGTGCATGGCCACCAGCATTTGGGCCCTCAGACTACAATGGAGTTTAAATCCCCATTGAAAATGATTGGCACTCAAGTGGAGGATGCTTCAAACTTCCTTGCCATAGTTAAAATGCTTCTGGCTTAAATGGTACTTACTGAAGCATAAAGTCGGCCTCTTTTGTTCATGGCCAGGTACCTGCCGGAGAAACAGCCTTTGATAGCAACAATTCCAACATCCACTGCAGTTATCTCTAGAATGCCTAGAACAGAAAAGTAAGGATTTATTTTTAGATAAGAAAGGAATCATGTACATCACTATCATCTTCTTCATTATGATTACATTTTCACATCTTGAGCCTACGCATTGGAAATAAGCTCTCTGGATTTCAGTTAGGCTGCTTCCATGTATCTGTAGCTCTGTGGCTTCAGTATTCCCCCAGAAGCTTGGATACACACACAGATTGCATATATCAAACAGTGCCAGCATTGATATGGTCAGGGGAGCATTATACAGGCACTGGATCCATGTGGAGCTTTGGATGCCAACCGATTTGTTAAGATGCCAATGTGCAAAATAATCATCTTCCCAATCAATTTATCGAGTGGACCATTTATATTCCCCTGTAATAAATAGGAAAATGGGGTCAACCATAGCTTGCTCAAGCTATCCATTGAGTTCAGAACTAAGCAAGAATTTCACACCCAGGTCTCCTGGGACTTGGTAGTTAGAGTCTCTGTTTTCAAGCTGTTGATATGAAGTTGTGTAAATGTAACACCGCGGAACTAGTATTTACTAAGCTCATGATCAAATTCTGATCCTCAGAGAAGACAACACAACAAAATAAGGATATGGGAGCTGTTTGAAGCAAACTCTTAACTGGTAAATCCCCAGCTGTTTGATTGAGATTGAACTGCTTGGAAAAAGAAAGATCTGACATTGAACTAGAGGCTCACCTAATCCTATATGTCTATAAAAAGTTTAAATCCCCTTTAATGCCTTTCTTAGGGGCACAAGAGTGCTTGACTTATTGAAACAAACCACAAAGCTGCCCATTTCAAGACAATGCTCTTGCTGAGGTCTCCAGAGGGCAAAATGGAGCAAGACGAGTGGCTGCATCTTAGAGCCATGTATGGAACCATGAAAGGAGGCATAGCCCTTGGGAGAGAACAATATGGCTGTCTGAGCCACATTGAAAGAGAGGAAATATTTCAGCCATCAAAGAAATGGTCTCCTTGCCCAGACTAGGGAAACAAGAAAGGCAAGGATGTTGGAAAGGCTGCTTCACACATTGCAGAGTAACAGACCTGGGTTTGCCATCAAATATGCTCTGCAAAGAGATCCATAGACAATCCCACCTTTCTGATTAGTATACCCATATGAAACATAAATCTTTAACTAACGTTTGAAATTTTATGTAGTGCTTTCCCACTGTATTTAAACACAAAGCAATCAGACTAAAAATCACAAAAAATTAAAATCACACTAGGATATATATTTTCAAACACTTGCTTGACGCATTCAGATTTTATCATTTTTAGGCCTGCTTAAATCTGCCTGAAAATTGTGGACATGACTAATGTCCAAGAAAAAGAAAACCCACCTAGGACTGTGCATATTTATGATATGAGCTTCAGAGTTTGACATAAGAACCTTTGCTTCTCATTATAACTTTATCAGGCTTTACTACAGATTTCGTTTCTCACTTACAAAGAAATATTTTGGCTTCCTTAAGTATAGAATTAGTTTCTCACAAAGAAATATTTTTGCTTAAACCTTTTATAGATCAAGATATACTCTTAGAAAAGCTGCTACCTTTTCATTCAGAGTAAACCTAAAGAATAGGATATGTATTGTGGAGTCACTTTGAAAGTGACATGGCTCATTCACACATGCATGTCTATCACTTAGGATGTCATTGCACAAGGACAGGACTTGACAGTTTTCTGCTGAATGTGTGAACTGCTGCCATTGAAATGTACTGTATTTTTTAAAGCATATGAAAGCTCTGTCTGTTGTGTTTGATCGGTGATAACTGTTCCCTGCCTGCCAAGTCATCACTAGCTTTTACACTTACATTTGTGAATTCACAAGAAGAGAAATTGCAACATGATGCTGAAGCTCTTCCTCTCTACTTTCTATGCTAGTCACAACAAATGATGTCCTGCCTGATTTAGGCTTACGTACAAATTCCATCACATAAGTCAAGGCAGGATACACAATGTTCCCGGAAGGTTCATCTAGGCAATGATGAAGCCTAGCCTTATTGAACTTGCCTCCAGACCACACTCAGGGCCTAAAGACAAAGTGGCTACAGGTATCGGTATTTTGGAGGAAAAGGTATCAGTATTTCAGTATCATTGCATGACTTTTCTCTTTCCTAAGGAAACTCAAATAGAAGAGAAGTTACAAGTTTCATTGAAAACATGATTGGCTAGAAGAATGCTTTAATTCACTATGTATCTATGCTGCTTAGTTCTGTCCCAGGGAATTAATTGCTTGTTCACCACTGGAAGATTGTTTCCTCCCACTGCATTTTTAGGAACCTTAGTTAAACCTTCATATGCTGGATATAAGAGCTGATACCTGTATGTAGTTTAGTTGGTATCTCATCACTTGTGACGCCGCAGAGCCAAAGCTAAGCTTTCTTACATCCTATTGGTTTCAGTGAGATAGGAAATTGCTTAACTTTTGCTTAGTCATGCCCTTGGAGACTTCTCAATTGATTATTTGCAATATGAACATCTTCCACTGTTGGGTGATCAAAATTATGGCTGACTGAAAGCCCTGTCTATGATGGATGCGTGCCATCCTTGGATAATCGCAATCATCAAGTGATGAATGTAAAGACTTGAACTCACCCCAACCTCTGTTCCCCTTTGTACTGGGGAATCATATTTCGCACTGTATTGTATATAGCCAGTCTTTCTCTGATATGCCACACTATTCTGCTTCTGACAGGCTCCGTTTCCTTCCCATGGTTTGTTGTTATTTTCTGAGTCCATTCAAAAAGAGACAAGAGTAATTTCCTCTTCTCTAAATACTCTCAAGTCTCCAAACAAGGTTAACAGAGGGAGAAGAGAGAGTAGAAAACCAAACAAACAGACTGAAGTGCTAAAATCACCCTGAAACGTTATTTACAAAGCCCCTGGATGGTTCCAGTGACAACAACCCCCCCCCCCCCAGGCACCCCCCCCCCCCCCATCCAGCATGGTATGAGGAGAGAGACCAGGCCAGTGAGTCCTGGGAAGTGGAAGCCCTGCTGCACCTTGGTCAGGAGGATGAACGGTCATTATGCCATCCTCCTCCTCCTTTGTAATGCCAGGAGAGCCGGGGATGCATCTCAGTGATGGTCCAAGAGCGGGGACGCATTCCTAGAGGACTGAGAGCACGCAGAGCAGTACTGAAGCCAAGTCCTTGAAAGGTTTTGAGTGGGGACAAAAGAGCCAAGCGCACCAAGGGGATGTCCTTTGGGTTCTGCCCTCCCCTTCTTTTCGAGAGAGGCAAACCTGAAAAGACCCTTTGCTTTGCATCCTTGGCAGCCTGCTCCTTTGTCCCCTTGGCATTCTATCAAAACCAGTGGGGGAATAAGCATTGGGGGGGATGGTCCTCGGGGAGTAATTTGAGAAACTAATTTCCAATAAGTCACTCATACCTACCTCCACTGAGCATCAGCTGGAGATGAAAAAGAACAAGATCAAGGACACCAATATCTGTGGGACAGGCTCCCCCCCCCCCCCCCCGCCCCGCCCGGCAGGCTTTCTGTCCCATCAGATCCTCTGTTTGAATGTTTCATGGGCAAAGGGAAAAGCAGACACTGAGGGGAGTCACCTGGGACTAATCCAAAGCAACTCTGCAGCATGATGCTGGGCAGGTTTACTCAGGAATAAGTTTCACTCTAGTGGAGGAGTCTTACTCCCAGGTTACTCCATAATGCTCGGGCAACACGGCCACGATTCTGACACTCCATGCTCTGCCTATGTTGCACTAAATTAACTCGGACAGGATTGAAAGCTGAGTAAATTAGAAGGATGCTGAGAATGAGTTTTAAGTGTAAGGCTGTTCAACAGAAATAACATTGCTTTTGCGGGCTACAATTTCCTAGGGACTCATCACCTCACCTTGAGGGGTCGGCAGAAACATGCCTGATCCTGAAACAGAGACGGCCCAGAGCCTGAACCGGCCTGCCCACTAAGCTGTCAGTTATCCTATCCCCTCTTTTAGCTGCCATTGTCCATTGGCCAGAAAAAGGCACTTTGCACATGGTCAAAGACGTTCTTCTTTAGCATTATTTTGCTCTTCTGTGGTCCAGCCCTTGCTCATACAAGAACCCCATTTCTCCCGAGCCCTTCACTAAGGGTTGTCAACCATCGTTTAAAATTATGTCGATTCTATGGCTGGTCTGGAGAACTACATTTTCTTTTGGGCAATGTGTTCAATAGGAATGGCAGCACTGGTCCCTCCATGTTTTGCTTAAAGGGCAGAACAATTTCCCTGTCCTATACTGAAAGGTCACTATGTTTGGAGACAGGACCTTCGCATGGCCAGAGCAGAGAGGTTTATTCATGCATTCATTCATTCCGTTCTCAGCACCCACCCACCCACTTGTGACTTCAGGTGTTCGAGGGCTAAACCCTGTTCTGGAACGACACCCTACAGAACCCCGTCTGAAATCTGGGATGGGGGGGGGGAGAGAAACCACAGTTTAGCAACAAAAAACCCCGGACAGACTTGCCAGGGCTAAGGCATTAGAGCATCTAGCGAGGAGGAGGGCCCCAACCCTACTGCGATGTCTCAAGGTGAGCGATGCAGGGAGAGAAGCCCCTCGGAGTGAAACTGACTGCCAGGCAGGCGGCCTTTGCCGGATCTCTCCCGCCCGGCGAATCGGCGGGTTTCTCAGGAGGGACTGTAAACCGCCTGGCGCTGCCTCCGACCGAAAGGCGCTACGTGCCCGGGGGAAGACATCCCATCCCCGCTCAGGGCAGCCCCGCGAGGAAAGGAGAAGGCCTCCTCCTCGGAGGAGCCTAGTCCCACTGAAGTCCACGGGACGGACTTTCCTGTCGAGGTGTGTGGTGGAGGGGGAGGAAGAGGGGGGGAGGAATAGGGAGATCTCGGGGTGTCCCCCCCCACCTCGGGCAGGGGCGACGGGGAAGCGCGGAGGCTACTCACTGAAGACGCTGTTCTTCTCCAAGGTGCCGTTGATGCGCCCGTTGGCGTGGATCTGGAGGTGATACTTGGTGGCGCAGTAGAGCTTCCTGCGCCGGGGCGCTCCGCCGAGATGCTCGTAAACCCCGCCGCGCCCGCCGGCATCTCTGCGCCAGCGCGGGTCACACG
>NW_015174844.1:115494-124731 GCF_001447785.1 Gekko japonicus | reverse complement strand
AAGCGGGGGCATGGCGATTCAGCAAGACAGATTGGGGGGGCTTCGTTGATCGACAGGGCATCGGGGGCGGGGGGAGCTTCCTGCAACAACAGACTGATCTGCGACCAACTGATAGAGAGCCGGGGAGGAAAAGGTATCAGTTTCGTGTGATCTCCCCAAGTACAGCCTGGACAAAATTGCACGGCTCCGTGAACGCGCGTGTGCGCGTACACCTACACACACACACACACTGTGGCCTTTTGTGGACAACCGCCTCTCTCTCTCTCTCTCTCTCTCTCTCTCTCTCACACACACACACACACACACACACACACACACAATCACACCTGAGCTGATTGTTTCTTCGATCCTGGACACCTCCCAAACAAACAACCCCTCCAAGCCCAAACACCCGGGCCAGAGCGACTGAATGTGGCGTGTGAACATTAGACCTCGAGACTGAAGCGCATTCCTGGGCTCCGACCGGGGCCGCTTCGCAGAGCCCTGCTTCCCGGTGGGTGACAGCGGCGATGACTGATGATGGGGGAGAGGCTTTTCAAAACGCACCTTGCAAACGCAAAGGAAAAGCATCAGAAAAGCCCTTCGGTCATCTAAGCGCCCTGCCTTTGTCCGCGAATGCCGCTGAGAACGCGCTCGCTGCGATGCCAGTCAGATGGCCAAAGTTTCGCCAACTCCGCGTTGCTGCTCCCTGGCCAATTACAGCGGGCGGACCGCTGGGAATTCACGGAGTTCTGACGGCTTTTGCCCTGCCCTGCTTGGTCTTGTGTTAAAATCACCTCGTAAAATCTTCAGCCAGGAAGAAAAGTCATCGGTCGAAGCCGCTAAAGACTATCAATTGGCTGCGTACAAAACGAAGAACGATCAAACCCGCTGCGGGGAGGGGAATCCCCTGGCAGCAGGGCGTTGCGCTCAAAGGCCATCTCCCTCGAAATGGCAGGGACCCCCGGCTCCTGTGCGCTTCTAGGGAACTCCGCGGGACTTTCTCCCGAGCAAACGGGTCTAAGCTTGGGCTACAGTTATCGCTATGATTGCTTTTGCCTAAACACAAGCTCACATTTCGGAAATTCAGAATATTGAAAGAAATCGGGCGTGGGGTGGATTCCTCAAGGGAAGCAACAGGAAAATGTCTTTTTCCTTAACTGTTGGCATCCTGCGCAGACGGATGCTATTATGCATGCCTACTCGAAAGCAAGCAACAGGAAGTCCAATGGGATTTGCGGCAACTGAGTAAGCGTCAGATCGCAACCTTAGATGAACTAGCCCCCTACATCTGCCCCCCTCCCTTTCACACCCCCGTCACACCTTTCCTGGGCATCCTGCCTCCTCCTGGCTCCCCCCGGCGAGGCTCCTACCTCACAGGCAGAACTTGGCCGGGCAGAACGGGAAAAGATCTACACGATCCGGTTGATTAATGGGTTTTTTTTCCCCCTTAGGAAAGGAATCGCTTACACACAGAAGTCTTTTTCTTAAACGGATCAGGGGAGTGGCGAGATGGTGAGGGCTGAACTTGGGTGGATCCTTCCTGCGCAAAATGAATTAAAAGCGCAAAACACACCGGGTTCCTTTCGTTTCCTTTCGGAGACAGAAGGAGCCGATAGGACTGGCAGCACAAGTGGCATACAAAGGCACTGGGTCTGCGAGGCAGGCCCTCCGGAGGCTTCGAAAGGGTGGCGCTCCGTCAGTCCCTCCCCCCACACACACACGCACCCCCCACCACGCCTCGCATCGCCACGGATGAATCGTGTCGGGAGGGCTGTCGGGGAAATGGAGCAGGCTCTTCCTTGGCCCCGTAGGGCTGGTTTCCCCTGGCATCCCGCAACCTACCCTTAAAAGTAAACTACAAGCCTAGTGGGAGGAAGGCTTAGGACGTTAATGACTCGGGCTCAAATTGCTTCCATCTTGATCGCATTGTGGTTCGGGTTTTCATCCTTAGCACCCCCGCCGCCACCTCCATCTCCCCATTTCTCCGCCTTGGGCATCGGCCGGAGAGAGAGGGGGGGGGCTTCGCCCAGCACCCACCTCGCCCTCTCGCCCTCTCCCTCCCGCTGCCTTGTGAACGGAAACGACGGGGACCTCCAGGGAACTATCAAAGGGCTCTCGGCGAGCTGCCGTGGCTCTCCCTGGACGGGGCCTTCGGGCGCTCCCGCCGTAGCCAGAGAGGCCTCTCTCCCAGCTCGTGGAAGCCCACTCCCCGGCCTCGGACGTTGTCTGGTGAAAACCAAGCAGGGCCCGTTTGATGTGGTCTGCAGCGCAGCGATGGTGGGACGTCAGATGTGGTCGAGCGAGTCTCTCTGGAAATATTCTTAATTATGCCCAAAGCGCTTTGTGGCCCCAGAGTATTAATCAGAGAGCCCTTTGAGTCTGGGACTTAATCTGGACGAGGAGGCGGCGGCGGCGGCGGCTGGAGACAGCGCTGCGCGGCCGCACGGGATGATCGATCCGTCCCACCACGGAAACGGGCCGTCGGAAGGAGAGCCTGCTGTCGGGATGCCCACGGAGTCGGGAGCCGGACATCCCGAAGGGGGAAGCACTGGAGAGCATGGCTAGAGTTGCCCTCACGTTTTAAAAGAATCAGCCCATCTAGATCCTAAATAGGATACCTGGAAGTAAATCCCCCTTGATTTCAGTGGCAATTGTTTCCACAGTAAACAAGCAGAGAGGGACCAGAAAGGGTCGTCGCGGGCGGCGCCTTCAAGAACTGCAGGTCCCTCCTGGCGTTGCCAAGCCTCGAACACCCCTTGGTCCACACTGCTCTCCTCGCCCCCGTTTTACCCTCAAAGCCACCCGGTGAGGAAGGCCAGGCTGGGAGAGCGCGGCCGACCCAGGGTTAGCAAGAGAGTCTCCACGGCAGAGCTGGGTCGCCCAGAACTTAAGGTCGACACTTGAACCGCTCCACTGAACTGCCTTGCTTCTAGGGTTTTGAGTACATCGAGGATGACCGTCACGCTACACAGTCCTAAGGTCCTAAAATGCAATCCTAGGAAAAGGTACACGGGAGGTGGGCAGCCGTGTGGGCCTGAAGCAACAGACCAAGGTTTGAGTCCAGTGGCACTTTTAAGACCCAACAAAATTTCATTTGAGGCATGAGCTTTCCTCTGCAGGCACACCCCCTCTGATACATTGAAATGGAAGTTCACACACACACACACAGATGCCTCTCACATAGGTGAACAGCAAATTGGCATGCAACTTAATGAAGCTGTTTTGACATACGCAGAGGCCAAACAGCAGCAACAAGCTAGGGAAGAGTCCCACTGAAAACAGGGCCAAAGCAACGGCAGGTCTGCAATCATGCTGGGGAATGACGGGAGTGGTTTCTAGGGTGCTTAAAATCGGGGGCGTCGTGCCTTAACGGCAACCGTTTAAAACATTAAGCGTTGCTTGGCGGCGGACTAGATGCCTGCAATGTTCCCTCTAAGCTGTGGAATCTTGTGAGCAAAAATTCTACTTTGTGAGCTCCTGGCATTCAAGTTGTGAGCGAGCAGTTCGGCTACTGCATCAATCAGTTTTCTCTGGAGCCCTCCTTCCTGAGCTGAGGCAAAAATGTGTGAGCTGGAGGCTAAAAAACCGTGAGCTAGCTCACACTAACTCAGCTTAGAGGGAACACTGGATGCCTATCGCCTTGTTGTGGAAGCGCCGTTGAGCGGGGCTGCGACGGGGACCGTCGAACACGCCGGCACGGCACCCTTGAAACAACAATGGGGGAAAACAACAACAACTCTCCCCCTTTCGATTTGTTGGGTGGCTTAGGGGAAAGTTTCATGCCGTGCTCGGGCTCAGCCTTTGGTGCCCGCGGGCGCCCTGCTTCCACAACGCCGCCCGCCCGCCCGCCGCGGCGTTTCAGCCTCTTGAGCCTGGCCGTCGGTGATTTACAAGAGCCGCGGTGAGATCCGACAGCTAGAAGGAAGTAACAATTTGTAGAGCAATAAATCTCCAGGGGGGAGGCGGAGCCCTCGGGAGGAAAAAGCTGCCCTCCTCCCTCCCGCAATTAAACACCCATTACTAGTTCAAACGTGGAGCGTGGGAAGGCAGGAAGGACGGGAGGCCGAGGCGGGTCGGAGGGATGCTGTTTGGCCCCAGGGCTAGACCGGCAAGGAAGGGCCCCCGCCGTTGCGCAGAGATGCCCCACCGTGCCAGTCAGATGGCCCCCGCTGCGGTTGGGAGGTCCGGGAAAGGTCCGATCCAGCCCGATCCAGCTTCCTCTGTGGCTTCCTCCTCGGAGGATGAAGTCCTGCACCCTGAGAGCAATGTCATTCGGTCTCGGGGACTTTCCGGACCACACAGCCTCACTAGGACTTCTCTGATGCTCAGTATCTCTCCTTATTTATTTTTAGTATACTTCCATCCCACCCTTGCTGGAAGGCTGGTGTAGGTCGGTCCCTCTTCCTCCTTTTTCATCTCCACAACCACCCTGCGAGGTAGGTTAGGCAGAAAGAGAGAGAGTGGCTGTCTCAATGTCACCCAGGAAGTTTTCCTGCAGTTGGAAATTTGAACCCTTGTCTCACGTACTTTAGTCCAGCACTTAACCATTACACCAAGTCGGTTTAGTTTCCATTTCTCTGCTTCAATAGACATCTTAAACTGGAAATACTGTGTGCGGGCAGAAGGGGGGGATGGCTTACATCCCCAGTCATTACGGAACAGTGAAAGCACTGAACACAAGTAGTTTGACATGCTAAAAGTGACTTGTGTAGTCTTAAACAGAGATAATCAATCAATTTATTTCTACAGTCCTTGGACCAGTCATACAAAAAAAAAGTACACCTTTACAAAACAGAGATAATCTTCTAAACCCCCTTCACCTAGATGAAGGATTCACTCGGTTTAGGACTACACCATGAATGTAGCATCAGGTGTGTTGGTCTGAAGCAGCAGAACAAAGTTTGGGTCCAGTGGCACCTTCGTGACCAATAAAGTTTTATTCAAGGTATAAGCATTCATGTGCACGCACACTAAATAAAACTTTGTTGGTCTTAAAGGTGCTGCTGGACTCAAACCATGAATGTAGTACATCCGCAGGACTGCTGAGGGCCCCCATGGATCCCCCGGACAAAGATCCCTCTGGGTTCACCTCACCCTACCTGGATCCAACGGAATCTGGCCCAGCTCTCTAGGCCCCCACTATTTGTCGGAACAGTGAAAGCACTGAACACAAGTAGTTTGACATGCTAAAAGTGACTTGTGTAGTCTTAAACAGAGATAATCAATTTATTTCTACAGTCCTTGGACCAGTCATACCAAAAAAAGTACACCTTTACAAAACAGAGATAATCTTCTAAACCCCCTTCACTTAGATGAAGGATTCACTCGGTTTAGGACTACACCATGAATGTAGCATCAGGTGGGGTAGCCGTGTTGGTCTGAAGCAGCAGAACAAAGTTTGGGTCTAGTGGCACCTTCGAGACCAATAAAGTTTTATTCAAGGTATAAGCATTCATGTGCACGCACACTAAATAAAACTTTGTTGGTCTTAAAGGTCCTGCTGGACTCAAACCATGAATGTAGTACATCCGCAGGACTGCTGAGGGCCCCCATGGATCCCCCGGACAAAGATCCCTCTGGGTTCACCTCACCCTACCTGGATCCAACGGAATCTGGCCCAGCTCTCTAGGCCCCCACTAGTTGCCTCCTCTTGGTGACTCTGCCCATAAGTTTATTTGGTCTCAAGACAATGCCACCCCAGGCTCAGCTGTCCCCAACCTTCTCCTTAGCAGGTTTCTGTCTTGTCTTTGTGTAATCCTGCAAGCAAGTTCCTCCTTACAAACACAATCCGTGTAAATACCCTTTCTTAAAACCAACCACACGACAGAGTGCGCAAGCTTTCGCATTTCCCAAAACTGGATAGATGCTTTAGAAACAATACTAAAGGGGGAAGAAGGGGAGGGAAGCTGTTTCAGGCCACAATCCTGTGGCTGTTAAAGGACCAACGTATACTTTCCCGCACAAGATAGGTTGGGTTTTCCCTCACCCATCTTACATTCTCCTTAAACATATGGTGCGGGGCAGCTAAGATCCCAAGCACTGCAGGGGCCTGTTTTGGATTGGGACCATTGCACAGAGGAAGGGGGAGGGGCTTCAGCCTTCTCCCCTGTGCTGTTTGCCAGACCTGAAAGAACCCCTTGGGGGCAAGAATCCTCAGTCAAGTGACTGTTTACTTTCACATGGGGAATTTCCCCCACATGGTCACCATTGGCACAGTGCCTCATGTGAGCACAACTTGACTAGTTCTCATTTGTGGTACAGCATGGCTGGGAAACAAAAGGGATAGGGCAAAGCCCTCTAAAGGAGATGTTCTGGGTTGTGTGGGAGGAGTGGTGGTGGGCAGTACCAGAGCAAGAGGTGAAAGGATGGAGCGTGTGGATGCCATGCCCCTCTGTCCTGCACGGCCTGCTTCTGCTTCTGTGGTAGAGGTAAAGAAGAAGCACCTCTCTCTCTCTCCCTCTCTCCCCCTCCCCCCTCCCTCTAAAGTTGTGAGCAAGGATTTGGCTACTGCATAAATCAGTTTGCTTTGGAGCCCCATCCTTCCTGAGATAAGACAAAAATGTGTGAGCCGGAGGCTAAAAAACTGTGAGCTAGCGCACACTAACTCAGCTTAGAGGATGCACTCTTGTTTGTTATATACTTGAAGACAGGCTTCATGGTGGAAAGAAGTACCACCTCTGGTCTCCCATTTTGGACTCCCCCTGCCAATAATTTTATTCTGAGGTTTACTGAAGGCAGAGCTATTCCTATGACGATTGCTAGACAAAATGTAAAAAGAGTTAAAGCATGTTTGAATGTGCATTTATTAAAATCCTGTGCATTATTTCTACATTCTCTAGGGATCTGCACATCTGATTTGGGTCATTTTGGGTCATTTTGTTTCTCAGCCACTTCGGACTCCCCCTGCCAATAATTTTATTCTGATGTTTACTGAAGGCAGGGCTATTCCTATGACGATTGCTAACAAAATGTAAAAAGAGTTACAGCATGTTTGAATGTGTATTTATTAAAATCCTGTGCATTATTTCTACATTCTCTAGGGATGTGCACATCTGATTTGGGTCATTTTGTTTCTCAGCCACTTTGGTTTGTTCATTTGATGCCATTATGTCACATGTTCAGATTAGTTAATTAATTTGGTAGTTGTTTGCATTGGTTTTACTAGCAAACATAGTTTTTCCTGTTAATTAATCCCTCTGCCCTCCCCATTTAACTTGGGCATTGCCAGGCATTTTACTCTTCAGCATCAGATCCTCCCTCCTGATAGGCTAGAAGTGAGGAAAGGCACCACACATTTCTGACTCCAACCCCCTTTTTAAACCATCCAACTGGGGTACAATTCTCAGGGATTAGGATTATTTCCCTTACCCAGAGGGGTTTCCCTGCCAATTGTAGACAGAGAGGAAAAAGAATCCCCATTTTACAGGCTGTTAACATTCTCCTTTGTCACCTGCTCCTGTGTGCTCCTGCAGGAAATGACCCCTGGTTTTACTAGCAAACATAGTTTTTCCTGTTAATTAATCCCTCTGCCCTCCCCATTTAACTTGGGCATTTCCAGGCATTTTACTCTTCAGCATCAGATCCTTCCTCCTGATAGGCTGAAGCCTCTTCATGCTAGAAGTGAGGAAAAGCACCACACATTTCTGACTCCAACCCCCTTTTTAAACCATCCAACTGGGGTACAATTCTCAGGGATTAGGATTATTTCCCTTACCCAGAGGGGTTTCCCTGCCAATTGTAGACAGAGAGGAAAAAGAATCCCCATTTTACAGGCTGTTAACATTCTCCTTTGTCACCTGAGCTCATGGAGGTATGGTGACCAGTGCTCCCTCTAAGCTGTGGAGTCTTGTGAGCAAAAATTCTACTTTGTGAGCTACTAGCGTTAAAACTGTGAGCAAGCAATTTGGCTACTGTGTCAGTTAGTTTGCTCTGGAGCCATCCTTCCTTAGCTGAGACAAAAATGTGTGAGCCGGAGGCTAAAAACTGAGCTATCTCACACTAACTCAGCTTAGCGGGAACATTGTGACGTGTTTTTCCTTCCTCTTTTCTCACCACTAGGATCCTGATGAAAGCAGTCAAGGGTTACGTTTAAACAGAAATAGTGCATGGTGTTAAACCTTCACACTTCAGACATTCTGTGCCACATTCATCCATTTCATTGGTTTTCTTCCATTGACTAATTTTTCTAGTTGAATGGCGTGACCTGCTTGTCAGGCAAATAACTTCTGGCTCACTTTCCCCACCACCACAAGTGCTGAAAGCTGCCCTGCCATGCTTTCATCAAATAGGAACAGTATTAGTGAGCAAGATGGACTTCTTGACCTGGCAACACTGAGGGTTTCCAAACTTTTCTGAATGCTTTGGAATGCCAGAAGTAATTATATTTAAATTAGTTACCCTCTTAAGGTTAGCGAATGCATGTAGTGAGGTATATTCAGATTGTTTAATTGCATTCCAAATAACCACCCCTAACCACCCCTGATAGCATCAATCATCATCAATATATCTGATTCTCAACATGACCAAATCTGTGGATACTTAAATCCAGAGATTAGAGCCACAAAGAGACAATACAGATTTTTCTACAAACCTGGAAAATGCTTCAGGATTGCAGAAAAACCTGAAATCTAAAAAAAGGGGGAAGTATCTCACTCCAAAAACAATAGAAGTGGCACTTATAGCTTTAAGAAACAAATGCCCTCAAGTTGCTAGGCAACCACAACAGTGTCACCATGCTTCAGGCCTTGGATTCTGTCAGTAAAAGTGAGGGAGAGAAAGCAGGGCCCTTTCCAGGACTGTGCTGGCCTTTGAGGAAGGACAGGAGAATGGTGTAAGCTGCTTTGGGTTCCCATTGTGGAGAAAGTTCTGGTATAAAATGAAGCTAATAAATAATACATAGAGCTGAAAATGCAGAGAAAAGGTGGCTTAGTTGAGTGAGAGGGAGAGAAGGAAACATGGAAAGGTGAGCATATGGGGGTTGCCAGGAAGAAGGGAAGAAAAAAGAGTGTGGGGAAGGGAATACAGGATTAAATGAGGTCCCCCCCCCCAGTCTTTTTGGGTTCCCAACTATGCAACTGAGTCTGGCCTGGCAGCTGGCACCCTGCAACTGGACCATAATTTTCCCAAGTAGAGGCTGCCGGGGAGAGAAAGATGAAGACAGAGGAACAGATAAAGGTAGGTTGGCTGGTGGGTGTGGAGGAGAGAAAGAAGCAGGGAAATGGCAGAGGGTATGGGTCCTTTTTGGAAAGGGAAAGA
>NW_015174844.1:98445-115484 GCF_001447785.1 Gekko japonicus | reverse complement strand
GAAATAGTGGGGGAGGTGAAAATGAAATGTCCCCTACAAGTCCTTGCAGGTCCCCCACTTGTCAGGGTCTATTTTAGTTACTGATTTGATTCATTAAGATTCTGGTGATATCAAATTTCATTTCTCTTTTTATCCAAGAATGGCTATTTTCCCACTAAATCAGTGCCTTGATCTTGAGGTTAGCAAGTCAGAGAGGGTTTTTGTGGGGTGGTCTTTAAAGAACATGAATTTGCTTTCTTTTGGTGGAACTGCACACTCTCTAAAAGAGCATGTCTGGGAAGGTCTCTTGCATCCTGCATGGTCCATGACATCCCAAGTGGTGAGAAGTGGTGAGGGGTACTGTTAGCAGTTAAGTTGCCTGAGACCTTTGCTTTCTGAGTTGGATTTTATTTGTCATAAGTGCACTGTTGAAGTCTAAGTTAGGTTGTTATAGAACAAAGTTTGAGCCCAGTAGCACCTTTAGGAGCAACAACGTTTTGTTCAAGGTATGAGGTTTCGTGTGTGTACACATGAAAGTTCATACCTTGAATAAAACTTTGGTTGGTCTTAAAGGTGCCACTGGGCTCACACTTTGCTCTACTGCTTCAGACCAACACGGCTGCTCACCTGGATTTAGGTTCTTATAGTATATTAATTAATTAATTAATTAATTAATTCAATTTATACCATGCCGAGGCAGGCTATGCATATAACATGCCCTACAAGAACATTTAGAATATCACCTAGTTTAGTGGAAATTCTGTGGCCCCACTCTTGGTTGGAATAATTTATCAGAAACACATTTGGCCAGTTCTTTACTCATCAACAGCACTGTTTTTTAAAATTAACTTTTAGGTCCAATTCAAAGCACTGCTACTTTTAAGCCCTAAATGACCTGGGCTTCTTTCTTCTAAAGTTTAGGGATTCTTGCGTATGTCTTTCTCTGCACTTTAAGATCATCTGTAGATATGGCTTTGTTGTGCTTCACATTATTTATCATGGAACAGGCCAGGGCTTCTTTGGTAGTGCTGCCCATGCTCTGAAAGTTCATACCGCCCCACAATTGTTCATTTGCTGCTATCATGTTAAGGTGCTTATTTATTTATTTAAGAGATTTCAATGCTTGCCTCATCAGTTGTTTTAGTATGGAATTCTGTTCTTGTTGCTTAAGAAGATTTAGGCAGCTAGTTAATTTTAATAATTTATATTTTTCTTGGAGTTTTGCTGTGTTTTAGGTTAGCATTGCTGCTATATTCTGAGACTGTTCGATCAGTTCCCCCACCCTTTTTTTCCTTTTGGATTTTATGTCATGTATACTTTACTATGTTTTATGTGGGTCTGATCACTCAGCCAAGCCTGATCTTATCAGAGCTTGGAAACTAAGTAGGGCTGGCCACAGTTAGTAGTTGGATAGGAGAGGACAAAGGAAGACAGGGATTGCTATGAAGAGGATGGCGATGGCAAACCACCTCTGCTCATCTGTTGCCTTGAGAAGCCCATGGTCTTCTTGGGTTGCCATGAGTTAGTTGTGGCTTAACAGCACACATTTATTTTATTATTATCCTTTGCTGTTTTTATTTTGGGGTTTTTGTACCTCGTGGGGCCATGGTGGCTCAGAGGTTAAGACGCTGACCTGCAGATCGGAAGGTCTGTAGGTTGGCAGTTCAAGACCCTAGTGCCGCGCGATGGAGTGAGCTCCCATCTCTGGCCCCAGCTCCTGCCAACCTAGCAATTTGAAAGCAAGAAATTGCAAGTAGATAAATAGGTACTGATTTGGTGGAAAAGTAACAGCATTCTGTGCACCTTGGCATTAAGTCATACCAGCCACATGATCACGGAAACGTCTTCAGATGGCGCTGGCTCTTCGGCTTGGAAACAGAGATGTCCCATAGAGACAGATTGAACTGGCTTTTTTGCAAGGGAAGCCTTTAACTTTACCTTTTGTACTTCACCTTGAGTACTTGTTAGGAAAGGCAACTCATGAACAAATAAACAGTCAATATGCTTCAAGCTACTTCAGTTCTGGTATTCCAGAATACAGACTACTTAGTTCCCACAGTCCCTAGACAAGGATGCCCTAGGCTTCAGATGCTTGTGGTCCTGCTTGCAGTTATATTGTCAGGGATGTCACAAATCATGGAGATTATGTTCTCTGTTACTCCCAGTATTTTTCAGTTGTGTTGTATACACTCATAGCAGGATGTAGAGACTGAAGTTCTTCCACTGCAGTGTTGGGATTCCTGTGTTTCCTGCTTTGGTAACTTTGGGACAGTTAGAAGTCGGAAGGAGGGATTCTGGAAACCTATGCAAGGACTTCTGGGGACTAAAAAGGATCTACTGAGATCACCTGGACTCTGGAGGAGTTGCACTCTCTTGGGAAAAAATGATTTAGGTGACTTTACTGGGAATCTGAAGCTTGAAACCTACTCTCCTTTTTTGATCCCTCCGCTTCTCCACTAGAAAGTCAGCATTCAAATGAGGCATGATCGGCCCATAACCCGACTATGAACTGCATTCTCCTTCTGACCTCAGTCTGTGGGGTTGCCTACCAGAAGGTGTTTGGGAAAAGTCAGTTCATGCTAGCAAAGCCAGGCATGTAAACAATCCAAATGTAGTTTTCCAAAGGTAACACAGTAATGGAAAGACGAATCTGACCTTTTGGCTGCACTAAGGTACTCTCTGTACTATCTTAAATGTTTCTAGGCCAATGTAAGTACTTGGGTCATTCTGTTATTTCTGCCCAGAATTGTATCTTATTCTTCAGGGGAAAAGTCAAAGGAGTTCTTTTCAGGCACTGTTAGAATTTGCAAAGAATCAGTCTTGTAATCCTTAGCAAGCAAAAGGGCAAATTCTAGCAACAGATATCTCTTTGATTAATGCCAAGTCTAGGGGAGAGTTTAACATCCTTTGTGAATCTTTTCCTTTTATCCCAAATAGAATTATCTTGTAAGAAAGGGTGCTGGGAGTAAAATGCACTTGGAGAGGCAGTGACATGCTGGACTGAAATGTAAGAGGCCTCTGCTGTTGAGTAACAATGGACAGGGATGGGGTTCTGGTGACCTTAACAACAGGACTTGCAAGATAACGATAGAGGCATGAGGGCTGCTTTATCAGCATCATGCAGGTGCATAGGACCATACAGAACTCACAACTTTCATTTGGGGCCATCCTTGTGTTGGACACTGCTATCCTAGCTTCTCTCAATCTTAGCCACGGCCACGGCTATGATTGCCAGCACTGCCTTAGCAAGTGTGGGAGATATTGAAGGAAGTTTCTGTGGGAGGGTGGAGCTTGGGGAGCACGTGATATCACTTCCAAGTGACCATCTAGGAATTTCCCCCAACCATTATGATAAAGACCATGGAGACTTGGGATGCTTTTACACATGCTAAATAATGCAGTTTTAATCCACTTCAGCCAACGTTTGGAAGTGGATTTTGCCATTTTACAGAGTAAAATCCAGCTGCAAAGTGCATTGAAAGTGGATTGAAAGTGTGTTATTTAGTGTGTGTGAAAGCGCCCCATGGAGAAATTTCTTCAGTGCCATTATGGAAGCCATTTTTCTCCCACTCCTCAAATTACTGAAGATGTAGGATTGGGGCCAAGGGCAGGGATTTATATGCCACAGGTGGGCAAATGGCAACCCAAAGCATGCCTATTATTTATTATTGATTGATTGATTGTATCGATTTTTATCCCGCCCATTCTGGCCAAGGCTGGCTCAGGGTGGTTCACAACCAGATAAAAGTTATCATAATATATAAAACATAGTACATAAAAACATTACTACAATTCTTAATAAATAATACAATACATGACTTGATGAATAATACAATAGTATAAACAATATTAAAATCAGACAATATTAAAGTGCTAGCAATTCCAGTGTTTACTTTAGTTCTATTGGTCTGCTGCAATTGGGGGGGGGAGGGGGGCCGGGCCAGGCAATCGTCACTGGGACCTGTGGCTCAGGGCTTCCACCATGGTTATAAGTTGTTACTAATGGTGCTATCGATGGTTGTAGTTGTACTGGTGGTGGTGATAGTGGTGGTGGCGGCTCCAAAGGCCTGGTGGAAGAGCTCTGTTTTACAGGCCCTGCAAAACTGTAAAAAGTCCTGCATGGCCCTGATCTCCTCTGGGAGCTCATTCCACCAGAGTGGAGCCATCACCAAAAAGGCCCTGGCCCTAGTTGTTGCCAACCTGGCCTCCTTGATACTCGGGAGGACCAGTCGGTTCTGGGTCCCTGAGGTATGTCAGACCCTGGCCATAAAGGGCTTTAGAGGTAAGAACCAGCACCTTGAAGCGAATCCAGTATGCTATAGGCAGCCAGTACAACACCTTTAGCACAGGCTGGATGTGCTCCCGAATTGAGACTCCCATCACCAGCCTGGCCGCGGCATTTTGCACCAGCTGCAGCTTCTGGATTTGCGACAAGGGCAGCCCCATGCAGAGGGCATCACAGTAATCCAGTCTCGAGGTGACCATTGCATGGATCACTGTTGCCAAGTTGCTGCATTCAAGGAAGGGCGCCAACTTCCTTATCAGCCGAAGATGGTAAAAGGCCAACCTGGGCCTCCATTGTTAAGGAGGCATCCAGGAGCACCCCCAAATTCCTAACCTCTAGCGCTGGCACCAATGGCGCCCCATCGAAAGTCAGGAGCGGGATCCCTACCCCAGGACTGCCGCAGCTCAGGCACAGGACCTCCATCTTCGTTGGGTTCAATTTCATCCAGTTCAGCCTAAGCCAACCAGCCACGGCTTGTAATGTCTGGTCTAGAACGTCCAGTTCAGAGTCGGACCAGCCGTCCAACAACAGATAAAGCTGGGTGTCATCCGCATACTGATGACAACCCAGGCCATACCTCCGGGCAATCTGGGCATGAGGGTGCATATAGATATTAAAACGCATCAGGGACAACACCACCCCTTGTGGCACTCCACATTCCAGCGGGTGCCTCCGGGACAGCTGATTCCCCAGTGCCACTCTTTGTCCCCGACCTTGGAGAAAGGAAACAAGCTACTGGAAGGCTGGTCCCTGAATTCCAGTGTTAGCGACGTGGTGGATCAGTAACTGATGGTCAACCATGTCAAACGCAGCTGACAGGACTAACAGCATCAGCACTGTCAATATGCCCAATCCAGATGCCTTTGGAGGTCATCTGTGAGGGCAACCAGTGCCCTCTCCGTCCCATAACCAGGGCGAAAGCCGGACTGGAAGGTATCTAAGATAGAAGCATCATCCAGAAAGCTCTGTAGCTGAAGTGCTACCGCCTCTCTATTACTGTGGAGTACTGTGTCCAATTTTGGGCACCACATTTTAGAAAGGATGTTGACAAGCTTGAGCGTGTCCAGAAGAGGGCAACCAGGATGGTGAGAGGGTTGGAATCCAAGTCTTATGAGGAAAGGCTGAAAGAGTTGGGTTTGTTTAGTCTGGGAAAGAGAAGGCTTAGAGGGAACATGATTGCAGTCTTCAAGTATTTGAAGGGCTGTCATGTAGAAGATGGAGCGGATCTATTCTCTTTTGCTCTGGATTGCAAGACTAGATCTAATGGGTGGAAATTACAAGGGAGTCATTACTGGCTAAATATCAGGAGAAACTTCCTAACTGTAAGAGTGGTTGAGCAGTGGAACAGACTGCCTTGGGAGGTGGTGGATGCTCCTTCACTGGGCATTTTCAAGCAGAGGCTGGATGACCATCTTTCAGGTATGTTGTAGGACTATCTTCGGCTATGCTCCTGCAGAGTGCATTCAAACTATGCTCCTGCAAGGTCCATTCAAACTCTAACATTCCATGATTCTATGATCTTGCCCAAATAGGGCAAGTTGGAAACCGGCCGATAGTTGGCCAATTCAGCTGGGTCCAAAGATGGTTTTTTTTCAGGAGGGGGCACACCACTGCCTCCTTAAGTGCCTCTGGGAACTGTCACTCTGAGAGGGAATTGTTGACAATCTCCCATATGGCATCCCGCAGCCCCTCGTGAGCCACTTTGATTAGCCACGATGGGCACGGATCCAAGAGGCACGTGGTGGGGTGTACAGTCAAGACCGACCTGTCAACTTCTTCTAGGCTGAGCTAGTCGAGATAATCCAGAATGTGACCAGAAGACATGCTAGGAGCCTCGAGTTCATTCACTGTGTCAACTGTGGCAGGAAGGTCATGGTGGAGTGACAAGACTTTATCCACAAAGTAGCTCACAAAAGCCTCACAGCCAATATCCAATTCCCTATGGTTTAGTCTGCCTTGTGGCAGAGCCGTAATAGACCGAATTGTTCTAAACAATTGGGCTGGTCGTGAGCTTGCAGACGCAATCGTGGCCGCATACTGTTTTTTTGTGGCCTTGACTGCCATCTCATAGGATCTCATAAACATGCTATAAGATGCTCTTGAACCTTCACCCTAACCCCGCCGCCACCGCCTCTCTAGCCGTCTCAGCCCCCATTT
This sequence comes from Gekko japonicus, assembly GCF_001447785.1. Classification (NCBI taxonomy): domain Eukaryota; kingdom Metazoa; phylum Chordata; class Lepidosauria; order Squamata; family Gekkonidae; genus Gekko; species Gekko japonicus. Next base: position 109,063 of record NW_015174844.1, on the reverse strand, counting down.
CATCAGTCGCAGCTCCTGAGTAAACATTGGAGCAGGCCTGGCCCAGGGGTGCAGAGGGCGCCTGGAAGCAATCTCATTGATGGCTGTTGAGAGTCGGCAATGCCAGTGCTCTACAAGCTCATATAACAAGACAACAGGGGGTTTAGGATTTTGAAGAGACGCCTGAAGGCGTGCTGGGTCCATTTGGCTCCGCGTGCAAGCCCAAATCAGCTCACTGCCCAAACAGGGTTGGAGTGGAATATTTAGCCGGGCCTTCAAGGCAAAGTGGTCCAACCATGGCACTGCCGAAGCAGTGATCCGGTCCACTGTAACTCCCGCCGCGAAGACCAAATCAAGCATGTGCCCAGTCCGGTGAGTGGGGGCCATTGCCAATTGGGAGAGTCCCAGGGCTGCCATGGACAACACTAGGTTCGCTGCCTGCATAGAGGTTGCGTCATCAGCATGGACATTGAAATCGCCCAAGACTAACAGCCTAGGGTGTTCCAGGGCCCAGCCTGATACAGCCTCTAGCAGGGATGGCAGACTATTGGCCATTGGGTGGTCGGTACACCAGCCAAATTGCCATACTCTCTTCGGCTTCCCACACCAGGCCGACACACTCGATGCCCGTGATCCCCGGAGGCAGGAGCGCTTTGAAGGAGTAAGCCTCCCGGATTAATAACGCCACTCCCCCCCTGCCCCTTAGTCCACTAATTGGTGGAGGACCGAGAATCGAGGTGGGGATGTTTGGGAGAGAGACACTGTCTCTCCCTCTCTCACCCAGATCTCAGTCATGCACACCAGGTCTACATTCCGTTCCAACAGGAAGTCCCAAAGGACTGTGGTCTTATTATTATTATTACTAGTAACTAATACTTTTCTTGGACTATGCCACTTTCAGTAAAATGGGCTTATACTCCTTCACATCCTGCACATTGCCTCACAGCTGCTGCTACTAAGAAGCAAACCTTATTTCATCCATCCATAGTCCTTTCCCAGATTCCCCCATTGCCATTCCAAGTCAGACTCAAAGCTGAGTCTTACCTAGGAATGTACCCTTTTCGTCACTTTTTTTGTTTTCATATTTTTGTTTCATCAGTTTTCATTATTACTGTCCACAGTTTGTTTGTTTCGTAATACCATTTTTGCATTATGACACTGGCAGAAAAGAATGTGTAAATGTTGTATAAATAAAAAAGTTTTGTATGTGTGTATTAAAATTAGACTGGGGGGGGGGGAAATCAGTGTAAGACAAAAAAATGATATGAAATTAAAAACTTGTAGTTTTGATTCACCCAAGACAGAACTGAAATTAACACTAGAATTTTTGACTCAAAATAGTGAGGCCGTGACATTTAGTAGCATCCCTAACCATGCATCCAACAACAGAATGGAAGAGAAGAAGAAGAAGAAGAAGAAGAAGAAGAAGAGATTGGATTTATACCCCGCCCTTCACTTGGAGTCTCAGAGCGGCTAACAAACTCCTTTCCCTTCCCCTCCCCACAACAGACACCCTGTGAGGTGGGTGGGGCTGAGAGAACTCTGACACAAACTACTCTTTTTCAAGGACAGCTGTGCCAGAGCTTGTGACTAACCCAAGGTCACATCAGCAGGTGCAAGTGGAGGAGTGGGGAATCAAACCCGGTTCTCCCAGATTAGAGTCCGCACACTTAAACTACACCAAACGGAGAGATATTGAGGATATATGGAAAGCATTTGTAAATCTGGGCAAACATACTAAACAGGTGAAACTTTATGTGGTTACTACTACTTTGCAAAATTTATATCGTGCCCACAGAAGATGTGACATACCTTGGGAATTTCCATCTTACAGTGCTTTGTCCAGAACATCTGAGACACACATATACCCAGAATTAAACATTGTTGGTCTTAAAGGTGCCACTGGACTCAAACTTTGTTCTGTCGCTTCAGACCAACATGGCTACCCACCTGAATCTAAGACCTTAAACAGTTATTCTTCCAGAGGTGATGTGTCATCAACTGGATCATCTCCATCCCAATCTCAAAGAAGGTTTACAGTCAGTAAACAGTTCCAGTAAATCGCAGAAGTGTTTCATTGAGATGATATCCGTCAGAGCACTTGCATTAAGTCACACCTAGTGGAATTCAGTCTGACCATCCTAATTCCTCTGGGTTATCCCTCCCCCCCCCAGTTGTTTTCTTACATTTTTTGAACTCTGGTGTGTTTGTGTTTGACATCTGAATCTGAAACCAGTTTGGGCACATTATTGAATAAAGAGCCATTATATTTCTTTATAAAGCAAAAAATGAAGCCCAGAAAAATAACAACCCCCTCCTCAAAGAACAATAATGAATCCTCTATGGAACACACACAAGTACAGACCCAAACATAAAGCCCAAGCCAGCAGTCATGAAAGTAATGTTCCATAAGCAAGCCCACTCAAGAATTGCTTATACTTGTGGTTAAGAATTAGTTAAGGGAGCAAAGATTTGGATAAGCGGACCTTTGGTTGAACAACAGCATTTTAATTACAGACAATCTCTGAACAGCGTGTACAAAAGAGTCCCCCACCACCACCCTGGACAATAACAACGGTTATTAGCCTGTTCTTTTCCCTTCTTGGTCTGTGGTTTAAAAGGAGGCACCAACAATCTAAACCAAATAAAACTGACCTTTGAACCTTTTCTGCTGTACTTTTTCTCATGCCATGATTTCTTTAGTGTGTTAGTGATCTGAAGGCTCGTTCTGGGCTACAGCCACTTTCCCAGACAAGACTGCCTTTCGTCCCCTGACAAATCACTGCTGAGCCCCTTTTGTCCTGCACCACTTTGATCTCACCTGCCTGTCAGGAGAAAAAGAACTCCCGTACAGTCAGAATGCATTACAAACAAATTGGCAACCATTTCATTCCCATACACCATTTCAACAAAAATCAAGATAGAGATAGAGAACTTTAACCCTTTCACTGACCCAGAGAGCCAGGAGGAAGCAATGCCTGTGTATAATAAGGAGATGATATGAATAATATCTTGGAGTGTGAAACAGGAAGAAAGAAGGGGAGAGATAACCTAAGTAATAATAATTATTCCATAAACTGGGAAGTATTAAAAATATTTTTGGCACTTTGTGGAGTGGCAAGCTTAGCTGAAAATAAAATCCTTCTAATTAGGTAGCTGCTTGGGCATAAACCATGGAAACATAATAGGTATTCTCCAATGTGAATGAAATTAATCCCATTGTAAATAATCATTGGTGTATTTAGTGTCCCAGTTGAATACTTTCCAAGACCCAACCTTGGTCACTGACACATTGTTCTCCCAGGTTCTTTGTGTTTTGGAAGGGAGTAATAACAAAGGAAAATGTCACTGATTCTATTTCCCATTTGGAAAAATAATCATAGACTACGATTTATTTTCTAGATTTATTTTCCAGTTATACAGTGCTAGAACCTGAGGGTGTTTTAAGCTGTGAATCCTCAAAATACATATATGGAAGTACTGAAGCAAGTGAATGCATTTAGGATCAGGATGTTAATCCTTTAATAAGTCTACTTTGTACACAACTAGTGAAATTGATCCTGCTTCTACTGTACCATATCTTCCCAATGAGCACTAAAATCAACACAAGAACAGGTTAATTCTAATTGTTTGCCTTTCTAAAGGAGCAAATCACTGTCCAGGCTTTCAAAACTTGTGAGATCCATCTCTGTTCTAACATTAGTTATGGGAAGCTAGTATGGTACAGAGTGTCTAACTCCCATGATGCAGCTGAAGCTGGCTATCTTGTTTTGGGCAGAGCACTAACACTGCCTTGCTAAGCACAGTTACACCTTTCTAAATCCACTGAAATCAACAGAAGGGTAAAAGTCTAAATTACAGTGGAATCCAATCTCATAGGATGCCTGGGCGGGCAGCACCTCACCTCTAAGGGTGGATTCACACCAACTTGTGATGAGACCCACATGGAATTGAATTATGTAAAGCATAATTGACTATGGTGTGGTTTAGTATGAAATTCTGCTAGTCTAAAGTATTCTGTTTTATCATTCCATTTCATTTTCATTCTGTCCTTTCCCCAAGGAGCTTGGCAAAGTGCATGCACATGGTTTTCCCCTCCATCATTTTATCTTAACAACAGCATTGTGAAGTAGCTTAGGCTGCAAGACAGTGACTGGCCCAGTGGAAGAGTGGGGATTTGCACATGAAAGTAAAATTCCTACTCATGTGTTTACTTTTTCAATTTTATGATCCAGTATATGTTGTTTCATACTTTCTCACCAGCCATTTTGTTTCTGATCTGAATCACACACACACACACACAGCCATTTTTGTTATGCTTTCCTCGTGCCATTAATTAACAGGGCTACATTTTTATAAAACAAAGCAAAAGTCAGGCAACTCCTCATGCATCTCCCAGGGCTGATCTCTATCACATCAGTTACATTTATTAGAGGGGCACATACTTCCTTTGCATACTTCTTGCGGAAAACAATTAAATGGTCACCACTCTCTCCTTTGTCCAATCAATGTGCACAAAGATTGGTGGGGAGGAGCTACATGGGTTTTCACATTTTCCCTTGTACTAATTCTCATCATTTTAAAGAGACCCAATGTTTACCCAGGAACACCCACAAACACACCAGAGTTTAGATCAATAGTAGTGATCTGGGCAATGGAGATAATGCTCAGATACTATTTTCATTTTTATGATGCTGTGGACAAGGAAAGAACAACTACAGTGGCATACAAAAGCATCCACAATTAGTAAAAGTTATTTCACTTATAGAAACACATTTCATTTAGAGAGTCTGTAGCAGTAAAGAAAAAAGATATAGGCTGCGGTCACACGTAACAGAAACCACACAAGTGAAAGATATAGTTCAGCAAAAAAAATCTAAACCTACAATACTTCAAACTTTCATCAAACCAAATGTGCCCACACTTTCTTTATTTCTTTATCTTTAAATTATCTACATCCTCCCTTTTTCTTTTTTTTAGAGACTGTCAAAAATTGCCAATGCCGACTATATTTCAAGTCGTCATGGCGGGGTATTGGGAAAGGTTTTCAATTAGCAATAATCGCGCCTCGGATTAACCTCATTGGCTACGATACTGCCACTGCGCAAAGCTACATCCTCCCTTTCTTAACAGCCCAAGGTGGTTTACATCATCATTATAAAACACCATCATAAAAACAGAATTTTCAACAACAGCTCAGTCCCAACAAGATACAAATAGCACACCCATCTCAAATTTTTGTGGTTCGGTTCGTGGTTCATGGCTGAAACATGAACTGAACCACGAGCCCATACGAACTGGGAGGTTGGTTTGTGAGCCATTTAAAGTTTAACCCCCTTTCTGCTCTCTGCAGCTTTTCGTGGGGAGCAGAAAGCTGCTTTTTGTAAAAAGCAGAAACCCCTGCTTTCTGCTCTTCACAAACTGCCATGAACTACATCAAAATTCGTGAAAGTTCGTGACAGTTCTGCTCACAAACATGCTTCATGAACCACGAACCAACCAAAATTCATGATGAGCTTTAATTAGTCAGGTAGTTTGTGCCCATCCCTAATCTCAAATCAAAACCATTTACTAGGCAACACCCAAAGAATAATAATAAAGAATATAAACTCAATACCATCTTCTTATGAAAAAGCCCAACAAAAATAGATCATTTTGACTTCTGTTCTGAAATGAAGAATCATGTACACCTTGGGTGGTAACTCATTCCAAAAGGTAGAGGCTATTATTGTAAAGTCTGAGAAATTAATAACCAAAGCTGATAATACTGCTAAATAAAGCACAGTTAGATTATTTTGTTGGGATAAGTGTAACTGGTGCACAGGTTTATACTAGGAGAGCTGATCCTTCAGATATGTTGACCTTAGGTCATGAAAAACTTTAAAGCTAAGAACCAGCAACTTAAACTGAATCCAGAAAAATCCTGGAAGATAGCATCATTGCCTCAGAATAGGCATTGTACAGTCAAAATGTACTTCCCCTCATTGAAAACTGAGCAGTGACATTTTTCATTATTTGAACCTTCTGAGTCATCTAGGGTAACATCATGTAAAACATGTTACCATGCTCCAGCAGAGAGGTTACAGAAGTATGGATCGAGGTAGCAAGGTCAGCCATGTCCAGAAGGGATGATAACTTATTAATTCCATGCAAACAAGAAATGGCATTCTTGGCTACCCCTCATAGCTAGGACATTTCAGAGAGGTGAATTGATATTACCTCCCTCTGCATCGCAACCCTTAGAGGTCACCCTTCCAAGTACTCATCAGGGTTGGCCCTGCTTAGCTTCTGAGATCTGATGAGATCGGACTTGCCTAGGCTATCCATGTCAGGGCAAGAAACAGCATTCTTGACAACCCCTCACACTTCTTTTTCCAAAAATGGAGCTGAGTCCAAAGGAATCCACAGATTCTTTTCATGACTTGACAAGGATAACCTCACACCATCCACTAACAGCAAATCCATCTCTCCAGAACAACAGCTCCCCCCACCCATTATCATCCTCTCTGCCTTAGCTCCATTCAGTTTGAAGTTGTTTCCCCTCATCCACTTGACCAAAATATTTAGGAAATGGGACAGAATTCATAACAGAGAAAAACACTTTGTGGGGCTTAGCCAGAGATATGTATAGCAGAGATATGAAATTGATGAGTAGTAGGTTTGGAACAGATAAAAGGAAGTACTTCCTCAGCCAAAGAGTAATCAACACATGGAATTCACTGCTATAGGAAGTGGTGGCGGCTACATACATAGACAGCTTCAAGAGGGGACTGGATAAACATATGGAGCAGAGGTCCATCAGTAGCTATTAGCTGCAAGGTATAGATGGAACACTGTGTCTGGGACAGTGAAGCACTCTATTCTTGGTGCTTGGAGGCAACAGCAGGAGGGCTTCTGGAGTTCTGGCCCTGCTGGTGGACCTCCTGCTGGTACCTGGATTTGGCCACTGTGTGACACAGAATGTTGGACTGGATGGGCCATTGGCGTGATCCAACATGGCTTCTCTTATGTTCTTAGGTTTCATCAGCACACTGATGATGCCCAACTTCATAGCTCTCATTCAGCAACATTGTGGTAAATAAAAAAGCTCCTCTATAATTTAGAATTTCTCCACAACCCTCTGAAAAATTTATTATTCATTCATTCATTCATTGCCTTTCTTAGTCATTTGATCAGAGAATTAGAAAACAATACAAAGAAAACAGTAGAAGTACCATAAACAGCGTTAGAACACAATGCAGTAAAAACAAGATAATATATGAAATAAACACTACAATAAACTACAACTCTATTCCCTCTATGGACTAGTATTGTTGTTAAAGGGTTATTAAAGATTTTGAAATGCTTTGGATCCAGGGGTGAAAGCAAGCCAGTGTGGGCCAGTACAGGGTGGACCTAAGAAAATGACCAAAGTCATACTTCTCGTGTTCTGCTTTGAGGCCCCTGAGACAGTACTGCTAATATATTTAAGTTATCTTCATACTGGTTGGGTCTTTGAGTTATAGGCCACATTGTGCTGACATTAAAAGATTTAAATTATAATCTTCTCCAGATAAATCTGTGCAGTGGCCTTCAGCTGCCTCTATACGGTTGGTTCTACAGCAAAGAAGCTAGATATCTTTCCCTCAAAATGAAAGGAAGGATTCTCTGACATGTAACTAGATAGGCTTTACTTTACCTTCACCTCTCTTTGATTTTTGATTTCCACTTCCAAATAGCCTTCTGAAAAATTGGAATGCTTTGCACTTTTCAACAGTGAAATCTTTGTATTGGTGCATAATGCAATGTAATCTACAGGCATGCCTGCACTGTGTTATCGCAAATGGCATTGGAAGGCCAAATAACAAAAAACACACCATGAGTAAACTGGTGCTCCCGGGGACTGTCTGTACTAGGAGTATATAGTCAAGCCAAAATAAGATAAACTGCACATTTAATATGAAAATATATTGGTATTAAGGCCTAAAAGAGAGTAACCTGTCTCCACGTAGTTCAAACTGCTGCACTCAGAGGGAGGCACAAAAAATGTGCAGACAGACACATTGCATAACCATGGGATTTGGAAGGATGAGTCTGCCGTTGTACCCTTGCCTGTTTCTCAAGTCTCTTTGTCTCCTACCTTTTGCTCCCCCCCCCCCAAATGTCTCATGATAATTCCCCTGTTCTTACTTTCTCCATCATCATCACAGCTTTTGTCCTTCTTTGGGGTAAAAGTTGATTGTGAACACATCCTACTAGTCACCAATGATATTTCACTATGATATTTCTTCTGCCAAGTTCTGGAATGTGGAAGTCAAAAATATGAAGACATGTAATTCCTATCTGTAAGAACAGTGAGAATCCTAGGCACATTGGGACTTGTTAAACAGCAATACAAGAATAAAAGTAATAAATCAGAAAAATACAACACATAAATAGGTGCGTGCAGGGACTATCCAGCACAAGCATACATAAAGATAGATGATAGATGAGAGAGAGAGAAAGAGGGAGGGAGGGAGGGAGGGGAACATCACACAGACAAAACCTACTCGTATTTTTTGTACAATGGAGTAATTTTTGGTGGCGGGGTGGGGTGGGGGTTACATTAGGAAAAATAGCATGGAGAAAGAGTTAGGAATCTTTTTCCTAGTACCACAGCCCTGACACAATTTGGGGGTCCCCAAAATGCTTTAAAAATAAAATGAAAGATATTGGAGATCAAAGTGCTGATCTCCTGTGTCTCCTGAAGTTCTGTCCTGACTCTGATGCAGGAATTTGTTAACATAAGAAACAAGTTTCTACATATCTGTTAAGATGTCTGTTCTTTGCCCCTTATCCTGAGAGAAGGAAACATTCATGAATGGGGAAGATGTGATTATTACTATTCAGACATGAACAAAAAGAAGACATGCAATAAAAAGTATGAGTGTCTGCAATATAATGAGCATGGATAGTAAAGTTGTGAAATCCTTATGCCACATGTAAAAACAGATTAATATTCTGGCCATGTAGTACTCTGTAGTACTCTGAGCTTTGAAGATAAGATCTCAACACCTCAGAAGACTACTCATTCAAGCAATAGGAAAAGCCATAAATTTGTTCCAGGTAAATTTAAGGCATTTAAAAAAACAAGGCATTGGCTAGGCCAGAAAAAAATCGCAAGACCTTTTATCAATATTTACATAAATCTAAATGTTTGCTTGTAGTTTGGGTTGCTAAGTGAAGAGGTTGTTGCTCTGTCAGTTGCAGCTTACACAACCTGTTGGGATATGTTTAGGATCTTATTGAAATTAGTTTTTTCTGGATTGGACCTGTAGTCATGAAATTTTCTGAAGGGTGCAATATGACTACACTGGATTCCTTCGTTCAGTAGGAAAAGGGACCAGTCTGCATCCATGGACAATGGTGATGGACACCCAAAGATGTGTACATTCCTAAACCCTTCCAGAAATTAAAATAATAGAATCATGGAGTTGGAAGGGACCTCCAGAGTCATCTAGTCCAACTCCCAACTTCAGCGATGGAAACCTAATGATAATGTAATCCAGTTTATGAAAACAATTAAACAGTTCAGTATAGTTTTAAATGAAAAACAATCAAAGATACTGTTGGTAAGGCAAGGCACCAATGGTATTGCTCTTATGGATGGTAGAAGTTTGTAGAATGTATTTGTTAGCAGGTTTAAGGATATTCTTCTGAAAATATTGGCATGAACAAGAAAGAAAGAAAGAAAGAAAGAAAGAAAGAAAGAAAGAAAGAAAGAAAGAAAGAAAGAAAGAAAGAAAGAAAGACTATTAAGTGTAGATGTATAGACCTCTCATTCTTCCTTACTGTTGGCAGAGTAATTAGCACAGCAACAGTGCAAACATACTTGATAGTAAAGAGGACAGAGATAGGGTCTTAACTACATGCCTAGCTGAGAGAGAGAGAGAGACTATGGATGTGATCACACAAGCAGTTTGGCCCAACATAGCTACCCTTCCCCTCCGGATTAAATGGGGGCAGTCATACAGCCACATCTGTCAGGTGTTCCCCAGGCATACTCACCCTGTCGTAGAATGACTTGGAGCCAAGTTAAAAAGGCACCACTTCACAAGTGGTGTTTTCAGTTCCCCATACATTCATTGCATGTGGCCGGATGTCTGAATGTGGGGGAGTGCGTGCAAAATGGTTTGGCAGACTGTACCTGCAGATCTGTTTCCACCATTTTTTGCCTATATGCACATGTGCACAAGTTCATGTGCACGCACATGAGCACATATGTGCGTGCATATGTGCCCACCTGCATTTTAAAAACTGACCGGGCAGCACGTTCCGTGGCTGAGGTGCTGCAGTAATGTGGATGCTTGACCAGGGGACGGCCGCGTTGGTAACCTGCAGCAGGGGGTGCTGTCTGGATTATATGCCCCACAACATTTTAAACCAGTACTATTAGAGGCGGTGCCATATAGCTCCAAGCTGCCAGTGTGACCACACCCTAAGTGTGGAACTTCCAAGAAGAAACAGGATATTGCCCTAAGAGTAGCAATTTGGAAACAAACAAGGAATGACACTTAAAAGGAGAGTAGGTGCTGACCTCACTATACTAATTTTGTGTAGTGGTTTGGTGCGCGGTTAAGTGCGCGGACTCGAATATGGGAGAACCGGGTTTGATTCCCCA
>NW_015174844.1:83554-97544 GCF_001447785.1 Gekko japonicus | reverse complement strand
TAGAATTTGATAGCAATGACGTACCTAAGAGAAATATGGATGTTAATGTCTATTTGTCCTGATCGTATTATGTATAAGTAAAATGAAGATTTTAGAAATCACAAAAAAGTTTCTCAAAAATGTATTTTAAAATCATCTGAATCAATAATGTCACAGTCTCTGTTTAAACTCCAGATGTCTTATTATCATGTTTCTACTGATGGCAGCATACCTGTCTTTTTTCCTCTCCCATTGAGACTTTTCAATCAGGAAAGGGGTGCAGTGGGCAAAAAAGTTAACCTCCAGTGCCACAGATTTGGCCTCCTTGCAGCTATTGTTAACACTAAGCAAAATATTGGGAGTTCTTGTCATGGAGCTGTAACATCATGGGCAGTCTGTGTCCCTTGCAGTGGATAATATTAAACTACATCCCTTCTTCTTAAATTTGCAGTAACATTTTGTGACCGAATGGAGAAGATATAGGACAACTGTGCTCTCTCTAGGGATGTGTGGCAGCTGTGATTTGGTTGCTTGACTCCTCCTGTGTTCCTCCATTCCCTCTGTATTTGGACCTGGTGATAAACAAATTAAGATAGGAGGAGAATAGTTATCAGAATTACTGTTTATTAGTCAGTCTGAAGCATTAGGATAACCCCATGTGTGCTCCCCTGTGGAGGAGGGGTAGGACAGATAGACCATACACTAAAACAAATATGGGCTCAGTATAATAAAAAAGAAACATAACCCACAAACATTTCCTTGTGAATTAGGAAAAGTGGCAAGGAAGTGGTCCTGTGATATGGTGGTAGGGAGGATTCCAGACCCCCCCGGGGCCCTCGCAGGGGCCCCCCAGCCATGGAGTGTGAGGGGTGCCTCTTTGAAGGCAAACTGCCAAGGAATCAAGGCTCCCCTTTGCTCCGAAGGTCCCACCATCATAGACCAGCAATGGTGCTAGACTCGTACACCGGGACAAGCGAGCAGATGGTCAAGCGATTTCACTTACCTGACAGAAGACTTCTGATGAACTGTGAGTTCTGAGCAGTTAAAACAAGATAAACATCAAATTGTTCAAGCATAACATCCCACTCTGTGAAGCGAGGGGGGGGAGGAATCCACCCCGACATAAAGATAAGCTTTTGATACTAACAGCAAAAGAAGGGGACTAAAAGCTAAGCTCTAATTAACTGGGGTAGAGTGTGACCAAGGAAAACCAATCATTTTTATAAATCATAGAGACATTCGGAACTTTTCACTAAAAGTAAACAAGAGCGGCAACGGGAGGGGAAAAAATGGCACTGAAATTGAAACCTTCTTCAGGAAATGCTAATTTTACTGCTACGGTCACGAGACCGGAAGCAAATACAGACATCCCAACCATGTTGACAGCTCGACTATGCTTTCTGTTGGACCACCTGACTTCATTAAACTTTAATTTGGAGATATTACAAAACCATCTAAAAGACACTATCAGCAAAACAGAGCAAATCTCCAAGAACAATGGGAACAATTTGGAAACGGTATCGAGTAAGGCTATGGAACCGGTAACAGATTTAAAGCGGATCTTATATAAGCGAGTTGGATATGCTCTATGGAATGTATCTACAATATATTAAGAAGATTATTCTGCCTGGTGAAATTCTTGTGAGACCTACTAAAAGACATTTCATAAAGATGATAGTATACAAAAACTGGCTTTGTTTCTGTAGAAACAACCTACACTTTGTGAATGGTCTGGACTATAATAGAAGATGGAACAGCAGAAGAGGAACATGAGATGGGAAATCATGGAAGCAATATTTCTACACCATTTGAAGAAGAAACTGTTTTAAGACTCTTAAACTCCCAGAATCAATAGAAAAGCAGACTTTAGAAACAAAAATGATAATTTTTAAGACATATATCTTTGACTTAAGCCTAATTAAAATTGTTAGATTACTTGGCCACTCTTACTCTAGTTAAAACCATGATGTATTATCATCTGATAAATTTATAAGCCTTACTATTCACTGTAACAAAGGTGTTCTAAGTGAAATATTACTGTAAGCATTGTTAAAATTGTTAGACCACTGCTACTTGGGTTCTTAGGAGTAGCTTTCTTTCCTTTCTCCTGTAGATATTAGTTACCCCTTCCTTTGATTTCTGTGTAGTTTTTAGAATAAAAGCAATTAAAAAAATATTGAAACAAAAGGGGAAAAAAGAAAAGTAGCAAGGAAGTGAGTAGCAACTGAGACACTGATAAAGTCTGCCTGTCCACTGAGTTTTCAGAATTTTGAAGCCTGCAGCAGTTTAAACTTGTTTCTCTGGAAATCAATGGGTTTAGGATGGAGTAGCTGTGCACAGGACTGTGCTAAGATTTCATGTATGAGGAATTCCTGATCATGATTACCATTAACCATCACCTCTGTGGTACCCTTTAGTACAGCCTGCTCTATAGTCCTACTTAGGCTGAGTTCAGACTGGCAGTTTGCCCCGATATAGGCACGAGCCAGAAACGTTTCATAACCGGATTAAAGGGGCCGTTCACACAGGCACATCTGCCCAGCATTCCCCAGCCGTACTCAACCCATCTCGTAACACTTCCCTCCCGAGTTTAAAAGATACCAGATAAAAGTGGTATCAAACCCTGGAAAGCACGATTATCCCGTGTCCATCCCGCACCAACAAAGTGTGAACGCCAAAAGCCGCGTTTTTCTTGTGCACTTATGCGCTTCAGGGTCAGCATACCATCTCTGAAGTTATGAGACCACGTGTCAATTTTGTTTAACACAGCAGCACCTGTTGGCTATCCCAGACCCTGCAACGTGCACTTCATTGCTGCCCACTCACAGGCTTTCTGTGCAGCTGCTCCAGCCCTGTAGAACAGCCTCCCAGAAGAAATTAGGAACACATTATTCTTTTTGCAATTTCATAAAAGCTGTAAGATGGAACTTTTAAAGACAGCCTTTGGAGTTTCCTGATGTCTTTTGTAACCTGAGGACAGGGGTCTCATGTGGTTTTTAATCTGTTACCCACCCTGGGTCCCTGTTGACTGGGATAAAGGAAAGTTTATATGCAAGAGGAGGGGGTATGGCTCAGTGGCAGAGTATCTGCTTGCAATACAGGAGATGCCAGGTTCAATCCCTGGCATCCCCAGCTTTAAAAAAATGATCAGATAGTAGGTGATGAGAAAGACTCCTACCTGAGACCCTGGAAAGCTGCTACCAGTCTGAGTAGACAATACTGACCACAATGGACTGATTGTCTGACTCAGTTAAGGCAGCTTCATGTGATAATTCATGTGATATACCTGCTTAAAATGAATAAATAAAGCTATGCTGCCTGTACCTTCTGGAGGATGTTTCTGTCACATATTTTCCCCTGCAAGGCATGATACTGACTGGTGGCACCAGCACTGTGCCAGAGTTAGTAGTATTCCAGCATCAGCATTGTTAGTTCTATTGATTTGATAACCTACAGTTTGGCTAAGACCTTCCAGCACTTCAGAAGCTATTTGAGTCAGTATTGACAATTGCCTTGTCATTATCCTATAAACTTAAATTCAGCATTTTTAACCCTTAGTTCTGTAATATCTAAATTTCTAATAACTTTCACAAGTGGTTCTAGAGGGGAAGGGAAGGGGATTGTAAGCCACTCTGAGACTCCTTTGAGTAGTGAAGGGTGCGGTATAAATCCAATCTCTTCTCTTCAAGTTTTAAACGAGTAAAAGGGACATCCCTGTCTAGTCCCTCGAGACAAAAATTGGTGATGTAAACATACCACCCAATAGACTCTTGACTGAGGAATTCTTATCAATCCCCTTTATATCAGTTTTGAAATGGTATATCAAAACCAAAACATTCTAAAACTTGTAAATTACTATTTTAATGCCCCTCCCAGAAGCAATGTGGAGAGGGAAGGGAGAAAGATTTCACTTCTATTTTATCCTTTTTGTTTTGTGGCACAACCTGACAAATAAACCACTCAGTTATACGTAATAGCACTTTTTAATTGTTTAAACCAAATCTGAACTCTGTATTGAGGTTAGTATATCAGGCCCCTGGGATTCAGAATGACAAATTCAGAGATGAATGATGACATGATTGTTTGTCAGTCACAAACTGGACAGGTGGTTCAGAGAAGGGGATATTCTAGTATTAAGCCAGTGTCTCAAATTGCTCAGATCTTTACAAGGCTGATGTCTCTAGTTACAACTGGAAATTGTCTATTATGCAGTATTTCTAGAGTGATCACACTGCTAAAGCAAAGGTTAGGAGTAGGCGGACAAAGTCAGCAAGAAATAAAGGGGCCTGTGTGGTTGATAAAGGTTCATGTAAAAAAATTGGGTTTTAACTTGCTGCAGATAAATTTCTGGACTCTGGCATAATTGCAAAAGATTCACTGTGACATTTCACAATACAATTTATTAATCAGGCCCTAGTAATTACATTCTTTACAACCATGCATGCAGTATTTATTCTGTAGATGGACTCAGCTAGATTGTAAAGTCAAGATGGGACATGCATTTTGTGGATGCTCTGACATATCACAGCAAAGCAGTGTGATTGTACTTCCTTAACACATTGCTCACCATTTAGGAATAACACACATGTATATAGATCCTATTGATTTCTCATCACCACCTTGATTCCATTGAAAACACCATATTTGGGAAGTGATATGTATACTGCCAGACCTCAGTGAGCAGAAGGGGGTAGAGGGTTGCAGCTGGGGGGGGGGATGCAATGCTGCCAGCATGCAGGGTAGAAGCAAGGGGGGGGGCGACAGAGACAGCAGCATGGGAAGATATGATATTTTCCACCTCTGAGGTCATTAAAATTTCTTTTCAGAAAAAGATATAATTTTGCAAGATAGGATCCCTTGTTATCTAAAATGTATTTATTATATGTTCAACAAACAAGAAACCACTGTGATCAATGACAATGACACATTTAATAATTTAGCACTGAAACAGAGTCCAACTTGTTCATTATCTCAATTTTACATTAAAACAGAGTCCAACTAATCCATTTTTTCAACTGAGTCCAGCATTTTCCTCTCTTTACTCGATGAGTACACCAGTTTTTACACTCATTTCAAAGGTCTTCCTCAAGAGTAATCTTATAAAGTTCCTATAGAGTTGGAAGGTGTTTTCTTCTATGAATTATCAGTTCCATTGCATTTCTTGAATAGGAGCAAGCCAATAATTTAAATATCTATTCGTAGCAGCCAGTCCATGAGTTGGACTCTGTTTCAATGCTAAATTATTAAATGTGTCATTGTCATTGATCACAGTGGTTTCTTGTTTGTTGGCATGTACCTGCACACTGTGACCCCTGTTTGTATCTTGTTTGAATTGGTTTATTATATGTTCCCCACCCTTCCTCCAATGACTTCAGGGTGGCATACACAGCCCCTGTCCTCCCATTTTATCTTCACAACACAGCAATGGTTTGAGGTAGGTTAGCCTGAGACTGACAGGCCATGGCAGGATGGGGATTTAAAACCAAGTTTCCCTGATCACAATCCAACACTCTAACTACTCTTATGTTGGATCCCCAAGCATCGAGAATAAATCCACGTTTTCAAGAAAAGCAAAATTTATTTCAAAGCGTTCCAGTTTCGTTCAGCGTCAGAAAACTTTTTAGACACAAATGCGAGGGGATGTAAACGACCATCTTCCCCTTCTTGCAAAATAGCGGCCCCCATTGCCACATCCGAGGCATCAGTTTGGACAATGAATTTTTTAGTTTCATCAGGGCGCGCCAGCACTGGCTCAGAGGTGAACATCAGTTTAAGTTTCTCAAAAGCCTCTGCGCAAGCAGGGGACCATTTAAGCGGGGCGCCTGGTTTCGTAGCATCAAAACCCTTCCCTTTGGTCTTTAGCAACTCAGTCAGGGGAAGGGCAATTTGCGCGAAATTCTGGATGAAATTTCTGTAAAAATTGGCAAATCCGAGGAACATTTGCAATTGTTTGCGGGTCCTGGGGGGCTCCCAGTCAAGTACAGCCTGAATTTTAGCAGGGTCCATTTCAACCTTCCCCCCAGAGATGCGGTATCCCAAAAAGTCAATGCATGTCTTGTGGAATTCACATTTTGACAGCTTTGCAAACAAGTGGTGTTCATAAAGTCGCTTAAGGACCTGGCGCACCAATTTAATATGCGACGGGAGGTCCTGAGAGTACAGCAACACATCATCAAGGTAAAGGACCACTCCTTTGAATAGGAACTCATGTAGGACCTCATTGATTAGGTTCATGAAGACCCCCGGAGCCCCTTGAAGGCTGAAGGGCATAACGAGGTACTCAAACTGCCCCAAAGGGGTATTAAATGCAGTCTTACTTTCATCCCCCTCCCGGATGCGCACACGGAAATATGCATCTCGGAGGTCTTTGCGCATTTGTGGCCACCAGAACTGTCTGCGGATGAGTTGTAGAGATTTAACAAAACTCCAATGCCCTGCCAGTTTCCATCACCTCCCTCCCGTCAGAAAACTTTTTAGACACAAATGCGAGGGGATGTAAACGACCAGTTCTAACAATATGTTGGACCCCAAGCATCGAGAATAACTCCACGTTTTCAAGAAAAGCAAAATTTATTTCAAAGCGTTGACGACATACTCAAACACGTTCTTTGTTAGAACTGGGGATACACAGTTAGGTCAAGCATAATAAAGGAACTTCAAACAGATACAGGTCCAATGAATAGCTTTCCCGCTGGCGGGCTAATGAAACAGTTGCGCGCCCAGTCCATGGGAACCAGGCAGAACATTAGACAAAACACAGGTGCAGTACTCATGGGAAAAGCAATAGCCAAGCATTACAGCATCTTCTCCCCCACACAACCTCCAGCAGTTATCTTTTGCATTCCAACGCAGGAGCAGGATGATAGAAACCAAGCCGGGTGCAACAGGGAAAGGATATGTACACAGAGGTCACAGAAAACAGAATGGCAGCTTGCTGACATCTTACCACACAGGCTATACAACACTGTGGCGACTGGAAGTGAGGATGAATGAAGAAACATGGCCCTCCTGCCTTAGCAGAAAGAAAGAATGTAAACAGCCCTGGATTAACCACTAAGCAAAATAAGCACATGCTTAGGGCACCAAGGGAAGTGGGGCACCATAGAGGGGTGGGTTGTTTGTTTGTTTGTTTGTTTGGCTTATATTGCTTACTGCTATATAGTGTTAAATAATTTTTAAAAAGAGTAATGTAGTAGTGGGGTCTGGCCTGGGGGATGGCCTGGAAGAAAACTGAATTCTTAATCTCTTATTTCACCTTCAGCACTTGTTGAGTCTCTATGGTCCCTGCCACACGGCAGGGAAAAAACGAGGCGAAGCGCAGCTTTTAAAAGCCGCACCAAAAAAACCACGCCGCGGCGGGATCCCATGGATCCCGTTAGCGGCGCGTCGTTGCTCCCCAGCACGATCAGATGCCGGGGAGGAAGCTACGAGTGGGAGGGGGAGGCTGCCGAACTGCACATGCTCGAGCATGCGCAGTACAGCAGGGGGTCGGGGATGTGGCAGCGGCAAGATGCGCCACCGATCCCATGGCCAGGATAACGCGGCCCAACCGGATGAACCACCGAAGGTAGGTGGTTCATCTTTGACACGCGTCATCGGGGGAAGGACCGGGTTGGAGGCAAGAGCGCGACGCCAGCCAGATGTTGGCGTGGGATCGCGCCCGTTTGATGCGCCTCCAATTCGGCCTGCTTCCGGCCCAAACTGCCTCGTATGAACGGGGCCAATGTCTTGCCAGTTAAGCAGTGGAAGGGCTGAGGGACACCATTGTTGGGCTGTGCTTAGGGCATCAGGTGGCCTTAATCTGGCCCTGTATATAAATACTGGAAATAACTAGGTCTCCGCTTTATGAAGGAATTGCCCAAGTGGGTATTAAGTGCTGAACACAAACTATCCCACAAACTATCACTAAGAGCAGACCACATTATCTCTGAGAAGAATGCCATTCTGTGGTGCCTCACATGTGAGCAACCCTTTCTTGTGGTTTTCAGCCCTGATGGAATGCAAGGTGTGAACAACAGAATGGCAGTTCTACATGCCCTTGTACCAGTTTTCTGAATCAACTGATGTCGGTACAGGAAGGCGGATTTATGACTGCATGTCAGCTTCCTTCCATCAGCACAGCTCTACAAGTGGGATGCAAGAAAGGTGATTTTCCCCTGCCCACTGCAGTCCTCTGACCCACATAATTACATGACTATTACTCCACTTGGATCCTGTGACCATATGAATAAGCTTTCCCTGGGGTTGTAAGGGTTTATCGTGGGGGAGAGGGGAAGATCCACAACTGTTAACACTTTCTGCTGACTGATCACTGGTTCCAACCCTATGATTTGTATAAACCATTCTTTGCCCTGTTCAGACACAGTAGCAAAGAAAGGGATGTTGAGAACTGGAAGACGTGATGGGGGGGGGAGTATGTGAACCTGAAGCTTGATCACATAATGCTAAATCACTATTTGGCATTATATATGGACTAATTCTGACTCCTTATAGGTCAGATGGTGCAAAGGATTAAGTAGTACCATTAAATGCAACATATCAGATTACCAAGAGGAATAGGAAGTGCTTAAAGAAGTGAATACCTCTTTCAAG
Source organism: Gekko japonicus (assembly GCF_001447785.1). Lineage (NCBI taxonomy): Eukaryota > Metazoa > Chordata > Lepidosauria > Squamata > Gekkonidae > Gekko > Gekko japonicus. The sequence goes on along the minus strand of NW_015174844.1, from coordinate 88,973 downwards.
AGATATTGATAAAAACCCGTAGCCCTGAACCTGTAGCTCTGCAATGAGGTCACATTTCATCAACTATTTCCATAGAATCCTAGGACTTATACTGTGAAAGACACTGGGGCAGAAATACCCTAAAATAGCAATAGCCCAAGTTCTGGTTTAATGGTTGATTCTTCTTTCCTCCTTCAAAAAAGCAGATATTAAACTTATAAAACTTATCCTATGTTTTGTTTTGTGATTGGACAGTATACTGTCCACATGTCATCAAAGATTTTTTAAAATTATAAAACATGCCTGTCATGATCTGGGCTGTGCAAGCCAGGGAGCCTGGTTAGCAGGAGGAGGAGGCTGGGCTTACAAATCCCAGAAGGCCTTGGGAAGTTTTGGAGCCAAAATTGACCATTAGGAAAAGAGGAGGGCTTGGAATAAAAGATCTGGTGCAGCAGGAAAAGCTGTTCTTTCTTCCAAGAGGGCAGAGCCAGAAGGAAGGCTGCTGCAGTGAAGAGACCCTCATCCTGAGGGAAGGGTGAGTAGTCTAAGGTAGTGAGCTAGGGACAGTATATATTTAGACACGTTAGGGTGTTTGATTTCTTTTCTTTTCACCCACTTACTGTTATTATTCTGCACCTTGTTGTTTGACCTCTTATAAAATAAACTATTTTCATTGTTCACTCTGCCTGGTCCTCACGCCTATTATTCAGCTGAAAGGGAGGTCAGAAGGTCTTGGGAGGGTGCTCTGGGCCTTCTCAAGGGATCCTAAATCCAGAGTGGTGGCAGCGTCAGGTGACACCCCACCTGAACCATGACAATGCCTATATGTCATATAACTAATTGTTTTTCTTTCCTCCTACCTATGCGCTTGAATTGCCGAAAAGATAATTTTATCTTTGGTTCTATAGAACTATAGCATCTGTCTAAACCATGACAATGCCTATATGTCATATAAATAATTGTTGTTCTTTCCTCCTACCTATGTGCTTGAATGGCCGAAAAGATAATTTTATTTTTGGTTCTATAGAACTATAGCATCTGTCGTCTTCTCTATGGCTGTGGTCACACACACTAAATAATCCACTTTCAATACACTTTCCACCTCAATTTTGCCAGTTCACACAGTAAAATCCAGTTGGAAAGTGCATTGAAAGTGGATTATCTAGTGTGTGTGACTACAGCCTACATCTTGTCAGAACTCTGTAGTAAGCAAACTACTTGGTATTGTCCTTGATGTAGTAAGTAGTTACAAAAATGCATTTTAAATGCCCATGTCCTTCCTAGACCCATAGCCAGGATTTTGTAATTTGGGGAGCCTTTAAAAAAGTCGGGCGGCACTAATGTCTCAAAAATAAAAAATAAAATTTAAATTTAAATTTAAAAATTCGTCCCCACTGCTGGCTTGCTCAGCCTTTGGGGGAATCAAGCAACCTGTCATCATCCAACTGCAGCATGCCCTGCACCCACCCTCCAGAGCTTTCCAGCTCCAGTGAGGTCCCTCCACAAGTCACCAGGCAAATCTGTGCTCCCCCCTCCGCCCACAACCTTCACATCCCAAGCCCTACCTCTGGTCCACATGCAGAGCAGTCGAGGAGAGGGAGAAGAAGGGCTGCTCCAGCTGTGTATCGCCCAGTTCTTTCCTTGGGCTTAGCAGCTTCCCCATCTGTTTCCGATCAGAGAGCTTTTACCTTGGACTCTTCAGCTTGCATCACCCTAGAGGAGGGGCAGGGCAGGGCAGGAGGAAGCAGATCTGTGCCCGCCTCCAGGGCGCACGGAGCAGTAGAGAAGGTCACTGCTCCCGCCCCTTCCCAAAATGCTACTGGGTGGCTTAAGATGCATGCCTATCTCCAGGATGGGATCACACAACGTGCCTCAGCAGAGCTAAAGCTGGCACGCACTATCAGTCCATACAAGGATGTGGTGTGCTGAATACAAGGAAACTGGTGCCTGGCGAACTCCCAAGTGAAGACGGCTGGGAATGACTCATAGCAGAAGGGAAGAGCAGACCTTGTGGGAAGGGGGCTGAGAGTCGGGGGGCCTGGGGGCTGGATGGAAGTCATGGGGCCTTGGCAGGAAGTCAGGGGTGGGCCCCAAAATGCCCCACTGTAGCTACAGGACTGGTCCTTCCACCAAAGGCCAACAAAAACAAAGATTACCAAGAAGTCACAATTTTACAGAGAAAATTTCATTTTTTCAGCTGGCTGCTAGAAGAAAATACACTAGTTTAATGTTGCAAGCATTGATGGTGGTGGAAAGTGCCGACAAGTCACAGCTGACTTATGGCGACCCTGTAGGGTATTCAAGGCAAGAGACATTCCAAGTAAAGTTTGCCATTCAGGTTCAGGTTTGCCATTGCCTGCCTCCATGTCACGATCCTGGTATTCCATGCAGTTCTCCCACCCAAATACTAGCCAGGGCCAATCTTGCTTCGCTTTTGAGATGTGATGAGGCTATCCTGGGCTATCCAGGTCTGGGTGTTGCAAGCATTACAGATGTGTAAGAAAAAAAGAGTCAGATTTAGAGTAAGGCCATATTCCATTTTAAAATTTAGAGTCAGAGTCTTTAGTACTAGAAATAAACCTATTTATATTAGGAATCGATCTGATAGTTATTTCCATGGTAGTTTCAATGTGGAATATTTTGAATTGTAACTTTTCTTATCACCAGCACCATCCAGTCTTAGGGACTCCTCATGAAACAAATACTTCCCCAAATTTCAGGTAGATAGGAGAAAACACCCCCAATCTAAAGGCAACCAAAATTCTCAGTTGTAAAGAGAGTTTTGAAGAGAATCATTACACTCAGGGACCAGAATGTGTGCCAAACAATATTTTAGTCTTTGGACCCTTCATTTAATTTGCCATAACACGGCAAGGAAGGCACGGAGATTAGAAATAGGATACATTTTTTTAAGAATATGTAGGGCCGGTTTAAGCTTCACTTTAGCAATACAGGTAGACAGAATCTCCAAAGCAGTTTTTGGATTCACTTTGGAAATGTTGTTATAGTAAACAAAGCAAATCAATTTTAACAAGAACAAGAGAATGGAGCAAAATGGGGGGGGGAGAGAACAGGTTAAACACAGAAGGAAAACCCTCACACCGAAATTAAATAGCACTCAGGGGAAGAGGCCCTTCTTTCAGCAGGTTTGCCCAAGACATTCTGAGCCATTAACAGGACTAATATACTGCATTGCTTTTGTTTTCCCTTTATTGTGATACCTACTTAAAATATCAAAGCTGCGAGAGGCTCAATGATATATTGAAAGCTGAGTAACCTCGGTTTTATATGACAACCCTAAATCCCTCCCTGTCTTTTTAAGAGTCCTCTACGAAGTATCACTAGATGAAAAAGAAATCAAAAGTCCATGGGTGGGACATCAATGACTGACAAGGCATGGCCAGATCAAAAAGAGGCCTATGTTAATAAATCAAAGAGTCTGAACAAAAGGCAGAACAGAAAAAGTATTTTGAATCATGTAACCTAGACGTAACCTGTCACAACTTGGTGTTATTTAAAGATCTTGGAATAATTTCTCATCTATTGCTTTGCCATCAGGGGAAAAGAGTTTGGGTTTCTTTTCTAAATGTGTAAATTGGGATTCCCCCCCCCCCAAGTGCTGCTAGGAAAAATAACAAGTTTAACGAGAAATAGAAACAAAGTGAGGATGTTAAGATCCACAACAGCTTATCAGAATACTTTGGAATCAACAACAATTTGTGTGCTCATTGTGATATGTAGGGCTGCCAAGTCAGAATCCAGAGAAGATGCCTCTCCCTTGCAACTCTCCCATGCCACAGGAGACAGGGCAGTCCCAGCTCCTTCCGCCCACTCCATGTTCTGATCCTGCCATCTGCCTCTGCCTTACCTCCTCAAAAGAGCAAGGGTTCCTGGAAGGCTGCACAGTGAGTGAAGGACATAAGTAGACAACAGGGATGGAATGATCAGGTTCGTCGCTCACTCTATGGGGAGATTTCAGACTGGAATAAAAGGTAAAACCATTTAGTTTATCCCTGATAATCTGTATGGTGTCTTCTGAACATCTGTTGAAGCCCTGTGACTTTTACCAGTGAAATGAACTTTCTATCTTGACATAGGAAAGCAAGCATAGTCTTCAAATGCCTAGTAGATTTTTGTTTTGTTCTGTAAATTGCATTTCAGAAAGCAGCCATGGTCTCTTTGATGTGGGTATGTCACTTGTTTACTGAAGGTTCTGAAAACCTTTATGAAATGAATTGCATCAATAGAACTTCATTGTGTGCTCAGTCCTACTTTGAAGCATATCCCTTGAAGAATTGCCATTCATTATTCTTGTGCAGGAGGATCAATACATCCAAAGACTGATGAACTTGAACGGGCAAGAACTGAATTTAAACATTTACCTAATCACAGATTTCTGGGATGGCACTAAGCAAGTCACTATCTTTGAGGTATAAGAGCTGTGAGGTAGTTTGGAAATCAAAAATACTATAAAACAAACAATAAGTGTCCATGTTCTGCAGAGTAAGGCATTAGGAAAATAAGGACTTTTTAAAAAGATTAATCACAAGCTCCTTTAATTCAGTATTTATTCATTTGTAACATAATACCCCTATCAACACTAAGGCTGGAAGCGAATGTAATGAAAGCAGTGTTGGAGAGTAGGAGTATTGTGTATTATGGCCTCAACCAGAATAACCAACAAGAAAAGGCAATTGGTACAGCGGATGAAGTGCTGGATTAGGACTGGGGAGACCCCTTTCAATTTTCTGATTAGCTAAGAAGCTCACTGGCTCAGTCTATCTGTCTTAACCTAACCTACAGAGTACTGTGAGGACAAAATAAAGGAATAAAGAATGAGGTACACTGCCCTTAACCCCTTGGAGGAAGAGGAGAGAGAGACAGAGAGCCCAAGTAGATAATAAAACATACCAAGACTGGATACCCATAATCTATGTATATAAAAGAAAGTCCCCTCACCGTAAAATCAACACCCAGGCCAAACCACTGAACCTAGAGACACCAAATTCAGGGAGAGTGCTCTTACTATGGGGTAGTAGGGCTCACTAAGAAGGGATTTTTAGAAATTCGACCCCTAAGTGGGTCAAAAGGGGTAAAATGTGCTCCCCCATTGATTCCTATGCGACTGTCAGGCAGCTGCCTCCCTGCACCCTCCACTCTCTGATTGGTCAGCTGCAGAGCTCAGTGTTCTGAGATTTAAAAAAACAGTTACAGGGGACTGCAGAGAGCTAATGACAGTTGAGGAAATCAGGAGTGGCCAACAACCACCTGTGAGGTGAAGCAAAGCTGCTGGCCCAACGTCTCTGATGGCATCCAACACACTCCCCCCCACCTCCTACACCTAACAGGTGGTTGTCTGTCAGGTGCAGCAGCGGTTGCAGGGTGCTTAAAGCCACAAGGGAGTCCACCCCAGTATTAAGCCTTAGTCATCCTGCCAGCC
>NW_015174844.1:62335-83281 GCF_001447785.1 Gekko japonicus | reverse complement strand
AACGTTGAGCCAGATACACCAATGCTACAAGGAGGAGGCAATTTAGGAAAGCTGCAAAGACATTTGCACATAGTACTCCTGCAGTGCACTGAGCTGCACAGGCCAAGTACCAGCAAGATCACTCTGAGGTGCTCAAGACAACATAGTCTCCATAGGAGCAAAACAATCCAGGAACACAAGTAGAGAGGCCATCGCTTTCATGGAAGGTAGCAGGAGTTGACTTAACAGACGACTGCTTCTTAAATGGACAGTTCTATGTGGCCTGCTCCAGAGTGAGCTCATCAAGCAGCCTGGTGATCCTAGCACCTGAGGGCAGAACCACCAATGTCCTTCAGTAGGGGAGGGGGGAGTGCGTATGTCTCACTTCATTTCTTACACTGCAATCTTCTCCGTTAGAATTCCTACAACAAATGTCACATTTCAGATTTCACAGCATCAGTATTATAACTGGATTTATGGAACTTAAATACCGTAGGGAAGCACGGGTATCAGCCGAGTAAAATATATAAGATACAAACAACAGGACACAAAGTGGCTTGTATAAAATTTATTTATATTCATTCATACCCCTGATGGAAACCTCAGCACCTTACATTGTTCTACTGTCCTCCACTGTATCCTCACAACAACCCTGTGATATAGGTTAGGCTGAGAGTGTATGATTGGCTCAAGGTCAGTCAGCAAGCTTCCATGGCAGAGTAAAGTCTTGAATCTGGGTCTCCCAGATAGGCCACTGGAGACCAGGGGGGTGAGGAATGGGGGGCAGCTGTTGGGAATGGATTAAATGGGAAAACCTGGATGTGAAGTCTATCCTTTCTAGGAATCACCAAAAGCTCCATAGCAGAGATGTCAAATTCATTTGTTATGAGGGCTGGATCTGACACAAATGTGACTTAGTGGGGCTGGGCCATGTGTGTCATAAAATGTAATGCCAGGTACCAGGGATATAAATTTTATAAAGGACAGCAGCTGGTAAGCTCCAAGTTGGTGTGTCTTCACTGCAAGGCCCCATGGGTGCTGCCTGGAGGGGAGGGCAGACCCCTTCCCCAGCCCACTCCCACCACCAATGCTGTGAGCCCAGGCCCCAGGGTAAAAATGCAAAGCAGCTGGATGTTGAAAACTCCCCCCTGCCCTCCAAGTCTCTGGAAGGAGACTGGGAAGACAAGTTGAACTAACCTGCAGAAGTGGGGTGGTGGTGGCCCAGGTCTGAGTAAAGCCCGATAAGCTGAAGATTCCCAGGCAGCAGTGGCCATCTATGGCCAAGGCTGCCAGGTGATCCATGGTGGGGTAATGCTGAGGGTTCACGCCAGAGATCGTTGGCAAGCTCAGTTGTTTACACATGGTTGTTGTTTACACATGGAATTCACTGCCACAGGAAGTGGTGGCGGCTACAAGCATGGACGGCTTCAAAAGGGAATTAGATAAGCATATGGAGCAGAGGTCCATCAGTGGCTATTAGCCACAAGGTATAGATAGGGGCTCTGGGGCAAGTGATGCTCTGTCTTCTTGGTGCTTGGGGGGGGGCAACAGTGGGAGGGCTTCTAATGTCCTGGCCCCACTGGTGGACCTCCTGATGGCACCTGGTATTTTTGGCCACTGTGTGACAGAGTGTTGGACTAGATGGGCCTTTGGCCTGGTCTAACATTGGCGTCTCTTATGTTCTTATTAAGCTGCCCCTCTCCCACATGGTGGCAGCCAGCAAATGCCACAGGCCACTCCATGGGGGGTGCAAATACAGCAGCAGTACTGGCCACCGACAGACCCCAGCAGAGGATTGTCTGCACCCCACCATATGCAAATGCTGATCTGTGCGGCCATCTGAGACAGCGTCCCCTGAGCTGCAGGCCAAGCAGAGAAGCATGAGACCTTGCCTTGGAACCCCGAGCCTTATGTTTGACACCCCTCCTCTATAGTTTTACCATACAGTTTCCTGAAATGTACAGAACTTCTGAAATCTGGGCATGGTAAAGGCCTTCCTCGCATTCTTGGGAACTCCATTCCATATGACAGATACAACCACTGAGAAAGCATTAGTTGGATCAGGGGTCCCCAACCTTTTTGAGCCTGTGAGCACTTTTGGAATTTTGAGGCACTGTGCTGGCATCACTATAAAATGGCTGCCACGGGAGGAGCAGATAAATCCACACAATTACAAGAAGGGGACAGGGACTATAAACACACAAGCACACCAAAGATAATGACCAAAATGGGGAAAGAGAGGATAGGCTACATAGGCACAGAAGACCACTGAGGATAAAACAAACACAAGAAGAAGACGGAGGGAGATAAAACATGCACACAGAAGACTACCAAGCAGGAGAAACGGAGAATAAAACACACACACAGAGCAGCCAAAAGGGTGGAAGGAGCTATTAAATTGCAGTCTCTTACTGCCTTTGGCATCTCTGTCCCTAACACTGTCCCAACAAACTTTGTTGGTCTTAAAGGTGCCACTGGACTTGAATTTTGTTCTAGTGTCACAATAAGCCACCCGGGCACAGCAGGGAAAAGACAAGCACCTCTCCTCAGAGTTGGGGCAGGGAGTAAAGCAGAGAAGAACCGGACTTCCTCTAGCTCCCAGATGGCTGTCAAGGAGACTAGACCATAGCACATCCCTGAGTCCACAGCAACATGGTATCATTTTAGAGCTTCTTTTTTTAACTCAGTCACTTTCACTCACAGAAAGTTTATAGCAGTGGCTACAAACAATAGAGCCTGACGGAAGACGTAGTATTGTAAGACAAAAAACAGGAAGCAGAAGGGTAAAGTTTTGCTGCCTTTTAAAATGATGCAGCAGCTGTTATTCCTGTTTAAGGGTTAAAGTAAAGCTTGTCTGGAATTAAAATTGTACTCAGTTGCTTTATATAACATCATGTAACAAAGAGATCTCTTCCGTCTTTGAGCCCATCTACATCGTTTCTTCAAAGCCCAAGTGAGCCTGCAATTGCCTTCACTGCTTGGATTCTGATGTTTGGTAATTACTTTCTAGCAATTAGTGATACAGAGGTCTCTGAAGTAAGAAAACGTGCACTGTTTATCCATTCCCTTGGAACAGAACGGTAGCATATTTTCCACACCTCCCCTTTGTAGATGATAAATATGATACTGCGCTCACGGCTTTCAAGAATGTTCTCGTGCCCAAAGTGAATGCAGTAGCTAATCAGCTAACCAGCGTGAGCAACGCCGCAGTATATTGCTGTTTTCAGAAATAGGGTTGCCATATCTGGGCTGGAAAATATCTGGAGACTTTGGGGGTTGATCCAGGAGAGGGTGGGGTTTGGGGAGGGGAGGGGCCTCAGCATGGCACAATGCCATAGAGTCCGCCCTTCAAAGCAGCCATTTTCTCCAGGGGAGCAGATCTCTGTCAGCTGGAGGTCAGTTGTAAAAGTGGGAGATCTCTAGGCCCCACCTGGAGGCCGGCAACCCTATTCAGAGACCTGACAGATGAGATTATTAGAGATTGGCTCATTGAGCAAACAAATATGCCTCACATAAGAGAATGGTTGCTTCTAGAGTCAGACTTCTCGATGGAAAATACCCTACAATTGCTGTAGAGACACACAGGAAGCTGGAGGCCAGCTGCAGGTGGGAGGCCTCCCTCCAAAGAGGCCTAGTATCTCTATGAAGTAGTCTTAATTCATTACTGCTGGAAAGTGCCATCAGCTGATTTACAGTGACCCTGTAGGGTTCTCAAGGCAAGAGACTAACAGAGGTGGTTTGCTATTGCATGCTTCTGCGTAACAACTCTGGTGGTCTTCCATTTGAGTTCAAATGGGATCAGGTTAGGCCGGGCCATTCAGGTCAAGCCCTTAATTCATTAGATTATTAATTCATTAGCCTACTTTTATTATCTTTAGCTGCCTGTCATAAAGATAGATTAAGGTGGGCAGCCTTGTTGGTCTGAAGCAACAGAACAAAGTTAGACTCCAATGGCACCTTTAAGACCAACAGAGTTTTATTCAAGGTGTGAGCTTTCATGTGCATGCACACTTTATCAGATGATGAAATGGAATTACATATCATAGTTGTATATATAGGGGTGGCTTGTTAAATTAGCATGCAAAAAAAATCTTGACTATTTTGCATGCTCACACGAAAGCTCACATCCTGAATAAAACTTTGTTGATCTTAAAGGTGCCATTGGACTCTTACTTTGTACATTAGCTGCCTGTGTTAGATAGACAGACAGACAGACAGACAGACCTAGAATTATTAGATAAGCAACGTTTATGAATATGAGAGTTTCTTTAGAGAAGGGGAAATGTGATATTCTTTGATACAGCAGTGGCTATAGTCAACAGACTCTTGTTGGGAGATTGTAAGATAGGAAATAGAAGTGTGGAGTTTTAGTCTGGTCCTAGGCTGCTTTACTAAATGATGCAGCAGTTGTTACACATGTTTTAAGATGGACAGTAAACCTAGTTTGAACTGTAAATTATACTCAGTTGCTTGATACATCTCTCCCCCCCCCCGGCCCCTGGCAATCCACAGAGGCTGTCTTGCCACTACTCAGAGCAGCAACAGAAGAAAGAAATTTAAAAACTGCCAGTGTCCTCTGTGCTGGTATAACAACGGGTAGCTCTAAGAATACTAGCCATTCCTGGAGCTACCCATTAGTCATCAATGGGTTGTACCCAGAAGCAATGCAGTGATGTTGGCAACATCACCAATGTCACATGCCCCCCACGTCCCTTCCCCTCAACCCTGCTGCTGTCTGCCTTCATCTCTTGACTGGTGATCCTGAGTTGGTGCTCCTTCTCCCCCCTCCCCGACAACTGATCCAGGTGCCCCTCCACTGCTCTGGTGCTCCCTTGCTGCCAATACTTCACAACTGATCCATGGGTCCTATTTACAGGAACCTGGATCCTTCTTCAGTGAGCAGGGGGGAGGATCCTAGTCAAAAGCCCATCCATTTATATAAAGACAGTCACTCATCCTGTCTTCACAATGGCCCCACCTACTTTCATGAAGCACATGGTGGGCACCTTGGGGAACCCTGAGTTAGAACAAGGACAATTGTCATTGACCTGAGTGGAAATTGCTAGTATTCCTTGGTCAGGAGATCAGAGCTACCTTGTAAGCCTGTACAGGTGGAGGCAATCCCATACATATGAGGGTCCCAGGGCTTTAAGGATTTACACCAGCACCTTGAATTGCCAGGCAGAGACTTAAGATGGGCATAGATCTTTCCATACTCCCATGTGGATATGACTTGCAAGTAGCATTTCCCCATGGCAGCAATAGCAGCAGTAAAAATTTACTAAGTGCAATCCTATGCAAATTTACGTCGGTCTAAGCCTTTGAAATCAAGTATAACAACCTAGAAAGGAGGTGTTTTAAAAAAACAAAACAAAAAACCTCCACCAAAAGGCCTAAAATTAGGGGGAGGGAGTGAATAGATGAGTAGGAAGCAGTGGAACTGACTCAAAGATCTAATTTAAAACACCGGTTTCTGGACTAATTAACTCAGTCTGAGTCTATCTTTATGAGTAATTCCAAATAACATCCCACAAGGATATAGTCTGTAAAACAAAGAGATGATGTTACAATCTCTAATATTGTATACATGTATTTTTAAACCATGAGTAATGTAACTTCACAACTATTTAGTCTCATGTAACTGCTCTTATTGGTTAGCGTTTTGTGAGCTTCAATACCACACTTCATCCAATACCAGATAATATGCAGAATCCTGATATCTAATGAACCCATTGTGCACAATGATATGACTCTTAGTTATGCTTCTGTGTTTCCTTCTATTTAATATGTTATGTGATTTTGTAGTAAGAGGGGGAAAAACAGTGTAGCTTCCCCTTACAAGCTAATGCCCTTGACCAGTCTTTCCACAAACATATGCATCTTGATCCTAGTTATAACACCCTCCAATCATTTGAATCTTGCTTCAGGTCACTCCTTTGCCCAGCCAGTTTGGTGTGAGAGCCAGTTTGGTGTAGTGGTTAAGTGTATGGACTCTAATCTGGGAGAACCGGGTTTGATTCCCCACTCCTCCACTTGCACCTGCTGATGTGACCTTGGGTCAGTCCCAAGCTCTGGCACAGCTGTCCTTGAAAAAGAGCAGTTTGTGTCAGAGTTCTCTCAGCCCCACCTACGTCACAGGGTGTCTGTTGTGGGGAGGGGAAGGGGAAGGAGTTTGTAAGCCGCTCTGAGACTCCAAGTGAAGGGCAGGGTATAAATCCAATCTCCTCCTCCTCCTCATTTACCACCTGTCTATTCCTCTTCTACCTTAAGAGCCCCATAACAGCTGCTAAATCCTGTGACCCTTTCCTTCCATTTCTACTGTCTTCTAACTGACAATTGTTTCTGGCTCATTCATGCAAATCTTTTCAAGAGAGTTTTGGCCATCTCTTATGCTTCATTAACTTCCCTCCCAGGACTGGCCACAGGATGTTTCCTGAGGGACAGTACACACGACCAAAAAATTGCTCTTGACAGTGCAACTGGTTGAGTTCATTGTACGATAATATCTAGTTGGTCCATTGCCTAGCCAGGCTGAATAATGGACTAAATTAGGGTATTAGTTAATGCAGAAATATGAATCATTCAATGCACACCCAAACACATTTAGCATGGGTTGACATTTTCCTCTATTACCCAAAAAATTGTAGTCTAGTAGTGGCACTGCACATGTCAGCTCATACATTGAAATCAGGACATGATGAGTGAGCTCTTAGGCAAAATTGTGCAATCCCTTTATGATATAGCTGGACTCAGTCTACTGTTCTTCAGTCCACCTTCAGGATCATCTGTCAGAATTCTTAGGCTAAACAAAAAGAAAGCATACTGAGCAAAGTTCTGTTGCCACAGGAGCACCATCTGGTGGTCACATACTACCACCACAGTGGTTGCATTTTGTCAAATTATTATGGGGCACTTATAGCAGACAACTTTCAAGATTTTTTTCCCTACCCTGTAGCTATGAGTGGTTAAAGATTGTCCTTAACTATAAAAGTCACATGATAACTAATATATACTCTTGTATCGTTGATGGATCTCAATTGATAACAGATTGCACTTGTGATACTTGACTTGATCTGTATGATAGGATTATTATTGTATTTTATTGAGTTTTAAATGTTTTACTTTGTACATATATATTTTGTATATTGGTTATTATCTGATGGAAGTTGTCCTGAGCCTGTTATGTGGGGAGGGCAGGATATAAATCAAATAAATCAATAAATATTTTTGAGTATGCATTTTATAGGCAGAAATGATCAAACACAATGTAATTACAGCACCATCTTAAATTTCCAATCCAGAATATAAAATGACTATATTATGAAGAGAAGAGGATCATGAAGCCATTATTCTTTTTTGCAAAACCACAACAACCCCAAACTCTCCATTCCACAAAGCACCAATGCCCTTCATTTGATCAGTCTAGACTAACAGAGGCCCCGGTCACATGGGCCGGATATCGCGGGGGGGGCGTGGCTGTTTGCCCTGGAGCGAACTACTGTGCGGAAGCCGGATCAAACGTCCCGCCCGATGTCCCGTTGATGACCCGTGGTTGGGCGGAGGTGCCAATCATACCTCACTCATGCGGCATGGCAAAGAAGCGGCGCCGTGGGGGTTGTGTTTTTTTTTAACCCAAGTGTTCGCATGCGCCGTTGGGTGCTTGTGCGCACCCGTGGAGACTTGACAAAAAAAAACTTTTCGCAATGGGACATGGGTGGGCGCCGGATGCCACGAGCTAACACCGGAAACGACCGCCCTTGCCCCGGGGTTTCTGGAAACTAGTACCTTGGAGGTACTAGTTTTTTACAGCGCATCTTCGGAGTGAAGCCTCGGGTGAGCCACGGGAGCTCTACGCTTCCCAGATGTGGCGGTAAGATCACGCTTGGAAAATCCACCTATCTTCCATCTCTCTAGCGTGCCTAATGCTCCGTGTGACCGGGGCCAGAGTTGACTTTGGCATCATCATTCAGGTGCCTTAGAGTATATCTGGGCATGGGTTCCTGTTGCCCACACCATTTTTGACTGGCTTGCCAGATAAATTCCCAGACCAGCTATCTGTTTGGGCAGTATAAAATGCCTCTTTTACACAGTTAAGAAATAAGCAGCAGTGTGAGTGGACTTACCATTCACTTCCCAATCTGGACTGAAAACCTTTCAGATGTAGTGAAAAGCAGAATTATTACAGCCCTGACAATCAGTTAGGTAGGGATTCTAGAATCTCTGTATCAGGGAGGGAAATTGTTTCTTTAAAAAATATATAATAAAGATGGTAGCCCTAAATCTAAATTCACTTGTTTTTCATCATCAAAGAGCACCACTTGCTTCTAATAATTTCAGAATGGATGTGCTGGATGAGATCTGATTAGTGGTAGCAGCTCAATTTTTATCTGCCCTTCTAGGGAGCAGAAGCCAGAACACTGGAAGACTCTGAACTGCTCAGTTACATTAATGAAGTAAATAATTTGTGCACCCCGAATCGAATTGGTGGCACGATTTAAAGTTATCATCACTGTAGACAGTGTTGTCATTCCTTGTTAGTTGTTAGTTCCTTGTTATTAATTCTAATTCATATTGCCTCTCGACTGTCTAAGTCCAGAAAGAGAGGTGGCAGGGCCCTTCTGTATTTCGTTGCTATGTAATCTGATATAAAACAACTTTGGAACATCTCCCTGTGTGTGCATGCCACCAGAAGGAGAGTCGGAATCCTTTCTGCCGCAGCTGCTGCCCATTAAATCATGAACCTGCTGCAGAAACCTCCTGCCCAACTGTGTCAGGACCTACAAGAATGCATTCCAGTGACAACTAGAAAGAAATCTCTCCGAAGAATGTGATCGCTGCATAAGAGACTTCCGCTTTTCTTTTTCTTTCTAGGACACTAACTGAAAAGACAAGGAGGAAAAGAAGTAGAGCAAAGCAAATTTCTTTCAGTAATATGTGATATTGAAACTGAAGGAAGGGGCACTTACAGGCAAAATACTAATTCAAAGAAAATTGCTGAAACTGTTGCAAAAGGTTTAGTCATCTCCTGTGTTTGTAGAATACCGGTTAATTAGGAAAAAATAATTAGTTCTACAGCTGATTGGAGAGTACTGGATGTAGTGTGAAGCTAATCTAGTGACAAAAATAAAGAAATGCCCATGAGATCATTTTAATTTCCTAGCTAAAGAAAATTCCATGCAGGTCTTTATTTAGTTCTTCTGTTAAATATGACTAGAGGTGTCTTCCAAGCCAGAAATATCTCAGTATTCTGATCTGTGTTGTGTTGTTTTGCTGATTATCCTGGTTTATTCTGATGACGTGGATCCACAGAAGATCCAGGAGAAAACATAATGTGTTGTTAGATCCTCAAACTGTATGATATCTTCCTAAATCTTTTGCCAAGAGGCTTTATTCAACACATATGGATGCTAAATGGTACCTGAATCTTTTACCAACACATATTTTTATTCAACACATATGGATGCTAAATGGTAGAGGGTTGGCTATTCCTACCTAACCATATTTGCTTATAGATTTGTAAGGCATCTCTATTTATCTGAAAACTAGGAGTCTCATCTTTCCTGATGGAAGTCTGTGTAACTCAAAAGCTTTCTTCCAGCAAAATAAGCAAATCAAGATTAGTATTGCTTTGTTCTATGCACACCCCTCCAAAAGCCCCCAAATGATTAGCATGCTGCATACACCCTGAAACCATCTACTTTAGTTTTGGGGAGCAACGGGCCTGGATTTAAACCCCAAATGATTAGCATGCTGCATATACCCTGAAACCATCTAGTTTTGGGGAGCAACGGGCCTGGATTTCTCCATGTAAATGTGTAAAGTTTATCATTCCATTCAAGGCACAGCCCTTTATTTTATTTTATTTACATTATTTATAGCCCATCTTTCTCGCTGGACTCAAGGCGGATTACACAGAGTAAGTCTCAGTACAAGTGTTTCTAGAATGTTCAAAGGATGTTTTCTTGGAGCCAATGTGAATTTCAGCACCTAGTGCTTCCTTTCAAGGCCTAAGGATGTGTCCACTATTCATGGGAACATCTGCACAGTAGCCACGTCAATCACTTTGTTGGCCCTTTCATGCTGCAAACAGAATGCTGTCAGCAAAGACTGTTTTTCATGTAGATGAAAGAGACAGAACAAAGGGAGATCTTCCCTTCCCCAACAAGTGATTCACTGGAGAAGCTATGTCTTCTGTTTCCCTAACTGATCAGCAGATTCCTTCTCTTTGTATTGATAAACCCAGACCCATTGCTCAGTCAGCCTGTGTCTTGTCATCAGTCTTGTCTAACAAGATACTCAATTCATTCAAACTACATGGGAGAATAACAGTGTTACTCTGGCATAGCCAACAAACAAAAGAAGATGCCTCCTTTCCTCTCCCCCACATTCTCACACCCTCAGTCCTTTGGAGAAGAAGCATCATTTATGGCAGCAACTTCTGCATGTCTCTCTGTTTGCAGGCAACAACAGGCAACAATGAAGAATGCAAGATTTAAGTAGATATTTCATACTTAGTTTCCGGCACTCAGCCTATTGAATGTAGGTCACCCTTCATGTTTCTTAGGGCTGTTTCACATGTGACGATTCTCTCCCCCACCATATAGTTAATATGTGTTTCTGTTACTTCCATTTTGCCATAGAATATTTTTGTGGATGTCTCCTCATAAAATATAAAATGATGTATAAATATAGTAAAAACATTAATTAGGGTAGCTATCAGAAATTTACTCATCATGATGTAAGCTAAACCATTGGCTTACAAATTGTCCAGATCCAAACAGAATTATTTCTGAAATCAGGAAAAACTGGAAATTTTCCTGTCTGAACATTTATTCTGGCACCTTGCTGTCCTGTTTCATTTCCCTGATAGTAGGAGGTAAAACAGAAACAAGACTCAGCAGATAATATGCCTGATAGGAATTTCATCTCACCAAAACAGCTAAGCCATCTTCCCCTCAAACACAATCTTCCTGTTTCTGTGACGTATCTTTGAAAACATGCCCATTATCTTCAAATCACTGTAACATCTCATTGGCTTTTTGGAGGGGGGGCGTCTGATTCTATGAAAGCACAGGACACCATTGTGAAAACTATTTTGGCTAATGGCTACCTGCTAAACTTGGGGGGGGGGTAAATAATGTGCTGACAGTGGAGGATGATGGAGGACAAAGCTCAGGCTACATCCCTGTTGTAGTTTAAGGTTCCCCTCAATACTAAAGAACTTAGGAGATGCATATGAGATCAGTGAAGACAAAGGATTGGATCATCCCTTGGTGTAAGAGTGAACCATTGATTCAGGGTCAGAGAATTCTTGGATATGCTTATCATCTTAAAAAATATTGTAGCCATGAAAGGACAATATGCACACATTCATTCGTTTAAGTGTAATGAGGGGGGCTGTTTTAAACTAAACCAGAGAGCATACCTGCGGAGGGCTAGGGACAGACAAGGAGGATATTTCTACAAACCCAAGGGAACCATGACATTTCAGTAAAATCCAAACCGTAAAAAGTTAAAAAAAAAACACCAGAGAAGTTGTGTGCATCACAATTTTTCTTTAAAAAGGGCCAACCAAGATCTCATAAGATAACACTTGTCACTACTGGGTTGCCTAGTAACCCCATGCAGCAAGGCATGAGGATCAGCTGAGGATCAGAGGGGGAAAGGTGGCCATTGAAGATTTGTGGGGAGAGTGGCAACAGGGAAGAAAGTAGCGACTGGGCAAAAGGAGGTGAGGAGGAAAAAAACTACAATGGGGGGAGAAAGCAGCAGTAAAGGGGTGTAGATGGAGAAAGTGGCAAAAGGTGGTAGGGGATGGAGAAAGTGAGGGGTGACGAGTGACAATAGGAGGGAGAATGAGGGTCCAGAAAGTGTGTGTGTGGGGGGGGATCAAAATGACAACGGGAGGGTATAGGGGCTTAGCAACAAAAGATAAAAGTCAGTAGAGCTGATACAATTTTCCCAGGTCCCTCACTTGTCAAACTAATTTCCTAATATGACTAGCTCTGACTCATGCAACAGAAAGTATGACTACTGTTTCTACACACAAAACACCTGAATTCAAGTATGCCCCTTTTCTTGGTAATACCCCTAGTAGTAGGTTCGGTAGGCTAGGAGTGATCGTTCCCACTGAACTCTTAAACTTGAGTTTCTGAAACCACAATCTCAGATTAACAATTCCATCCTCATTCAATTATGTACAAATAATTTTAAGAAAATGCTTTCAAGAAAATCAGTTACTTTCTACATGAAGGCAATGATTCATCATGATTTCTTAGGAGCCTTTGTGGTATCAGTCTGGTTGTACGTAGGGACAGCCACAATCTAGGGATGCCAGCCTCCAGGTGGGACCTGGGGATCCCCCGGAATTACAGCTCATCTCCAGACTGCAGAGATCAGTTCCCCTGGAGAAAATGGATGCTTTGGAGGGTGGACTGTAGAGCATTGTACCCCACTGGAGCTGGCAGCCCTATCCCCCATCCCAGGCACCACTCTCAAGTCTTTAGTAGTTTCCCAATCTGGAGCTGGCAGCCCTATCCCCCATTTCCCGCTGGTGGTCAGAGGGGACCTGGTGACCCTAAATTACAGCAGCCATGGGTTATCCATATTGCAGTCTACACATGGCAGATGTGAACTGCAGTTGCACAGTGCACATATTATTTATGTTTAGTCTCACCTACTAGCAGCAACAGCGTTCCGTGCGCCTTGGTGGTTAGTCATGCCGGCCACATGACCACGGACAGCGCTGGCTCTTTGGCTTTGAAACGGAGATGAGCACCGCAACCCTAGAGTCGGATTCGACTGGCTTTCGAGCAAGGGAACCTTTACCTTTACCTTTACTAGCAGCAGAACACATATTTATAACATGCTTGTCATTTTGTAGCTTCAGTCTGTCAATCACGCTCTGTTATGAAAAAGAATGGAAGGCTGTTGCCTATACCATGACAAATCGTTACATCTCAAACATCCACTCAGCTTTTTGCTGTTTCAGACTTATACGGCTACCCTTACAGATTTGAGTATAAATGCCAGTCATATGAATTTCTGTTAAAATGTTTAAAAAAAAAGGTCTAAAGGTCCAGTGTGTTGTTATCTGGATTTTATCTTATGGGGCTGTGGCATATTGCAACTCAGGATTTAGTTCCTATTCTATAGAAACTATCATGTTGTGCTGTTTCAGAATCCTCAAAATGACATCTGGGAACAACTGCAGAGTAAAATCTCTTGACGTTCTATAGCACCCACCTATTTTCCTGACCCTCATTAAATACTTAAAAACAAGGGATTTATCCTCTGAAGTGTCAGTAAATGGAGCACAGGATCATAGGTTGTTGGGGTTTTTTTTTTAATCCAAGTTGAGGGAAGGAGTAAGATCCAAAAGATCTCAATGGCTTTTGCCGAAACAGTACTTTTCTTTCAGGAAGCTTGACTCTGGCATCTTGCCAGGAGAAACATTTTGTCATGCACATCAGAGTTTCTTTTCTAGTGGCCTAGAATTAGCCAAGAGGTCACAATCTAACCATCATAATGTTGACAGAGATTTTAAGACCAGGCTCTCATCCATCAAACTGATAATGAGGTGGCAAATTGTGGTCTTACAGGAAAGCTACAAAGGCAATTACTTCAGTAGTTGTCAATGAAAATGTCACCAGGGTTTCCCCCAGGGACCTATGCAGAAGGGGCTTTAGCAAACTTTTTTGTGAAACATGAATGCTCCTTACTTTATTGATCACCAGAGAAGTTGCACTGACATGCTGTTTCCCTCAGCCATCTGACCATCCCTTTCCTTGCTCATGGTAAGCAAAGTTTTCACTGACATTCTTTGGAACTTCATAACATAATCAAGTCAACAATATCATCAAACATTCATTACCTGTACACTTAAATTCAACACAAATTCAACACTGTTCTAATAAACATAAAATCAGAATAAAGTCACCATCTTTTGAGTACAAATTCAACAGTTTTACAGCCTACAGGAATTATTTATTTGTTGCCTCCTCTCAAGACAACCTGCTTGAGGTAGCTTACAAAGTAATATACAATAAAATGTAAAGCACCATAAATGTTTTTAAGAATTAATAAAATATTAAAATCCAGCATGAAAAGAAATGGTTGCATGGATACATACAACGTGTTTATTTCATTTGTGCTTTTTGTATACATTGCACAAAAACATGAAACTGTCTTTCGGTAGCACATGAAAGGAAAGTGTCATATTTCAAATATTAACCAGCAAAATGTCTGCACCAGTCAATAGCCTCAAAGTGTGAAGAAGGGAAAGCCATAAAATGCTAGTATAAAGTGTATTATTTATTGTACTTATTGTATAAACTCTATTATTTACTGTGTTTCCGTTTCAAGTCTCCTGAACTCTTCTTCATGACATTTTTTAATTTTTTATCCCACCTTTCCTTAACAGCTCAAGAGGGCTTGCATCACAACTTAAAATTCCATCATAAAATCCAACATCATAAAAACTAAATTTTCAGCAATGACTCGACTATAAGACAATGCAACAAAAATACAATACAACAACCCTCCAAAATCAAATTCAGATTACTAGGCAACAGAAAATGGCACACAAAACATTCTCCACATCCACTCAAGAAAATGTACACCCCCCTAATAATTTGTATAGCTTTTCTGAAAGACTAGAGTGCAGAAATCCTCTGCTGGCTGCTAGAACCAGAGCATAGGGGCTTTGGGGATGAGTGGCCATAGTGCAACCAAACCAACAGATTTTGATAGAATAAATATAACTGATGGGTGGGTTCATACTGAAAGAGGTGGCCTTTTTCTGGTTTATTATCAGTCTTTTTAATAGGACAATTCAGATGTAACATTTCTGGTCCTTCAAACCAGGGTTCATACACTCCCCTCTGCATTCACACAAAGTGGGCAACCTATGGTTTGCCTGGAAAGCAGAACTCAAAATATGATCTAAAAATAATTTTTAAATTTTTACTTTATGGTATTGGCCTTTCTCCCTGGCTTTGGTGTTATGTTTATTTGTGTGTTTATATGTTTTATTGAATTATTTTATATATAATTTTAAATGCTGTCTTAATGTTGAAATGTTTTAATGTTTGGATGTCTCCTGCCTTCAGGATTTTGGGGGGGAGGTGGAAAGGGACCACAGAAATGTTTTGAAAAATAAATATATCATCATCATCACCACCACCACCACCACCATCATTATCATCATCAAGATTTTTGCCCTGCCTTTCTGACCCCCTAGGGCCACCAAGATAGCCAACAATTTTAAATTTAGAAATTAAAATCTCATCTTAAAAGCTATTAAAACCAAAACATGAAGGTATAATTAAAAGAAGTTAAAACCAGAGCTTAAAATAAGTTGAGAAAAGAAAAACAGTTTACAAAATTGAGAAGGAAGGAGGAATCACCAAGGGAATGCTGAGCGAAACAGAAAAGTCTTCATCCACTGGGGAAAGACAGCAACAGAAGGGAACAGTTGAATCTCCCTGGGGGACACTTCCAGTATTTTGATGCCACTACTGAGAAGGCCCTCTCCTGGATTGCCACCTGTCTATCCTCAGAAGGTGGGCACACCCAAAGCAGGCCTTCTGAAGATGACCACAGTGGTCAGGTAGGTTCATAAGGGAGTGGGTGGTCCTTCAGGTATTCTGGTCCCAAACAATATAGGGTCTTAAATGTCAGCACCAGCACCTTGATCTGTGTCCAGAAACAAACTGTAAGCCAGTGTAGATAGAACAAGACTGGAGTGATGGGGTCATCGAATCACAGAATCATAGAGTAGGAAGGGATCTCCAGGGTCATCTAGTCCAACCCTCTGCACTACACAGGAAATTCACAAATGCCTCCCCCTCCACACCCTCAGTGACCACTGTTCCACACCCAGAAGATGACAAAAAACCTCCTATGATCCACTCCACTCAACAGCATTCTGTGCCAACTGAAGTTTCCAAACACTTTTCAAGGGCAGCCCCACACAGAGTGCATTGCAGTAATCCAATCTAGATGTAACCAGAACATGTACTAAGTGACCAGATCTTTCCTCCATAGGAAAGGCCATGGCTGGCTAACCAGTCAAAGCTGGGCCAAAGCACTCCTGGCCTGCTTTAAGGATGTAAAAGGATATAAATATATATCCCACATTCTCCAGAATTTGCTTAAGACAGCTAATAAGATAAAACAAAAAAATACATGTCTCATCCTGAATGTGATATCACATACATCCATAATTCATGGCTGTGTCCACAAGCTCAGTCACTGAGTTCCCTCATCCACATGTTCATCTACAACGAACATGCAATCAGAAGAAAGAGATGGGTATGGGGATTGACAGTACCATCCTAAGGAGTCACACCCTTTTAATTCCACTGAAATCAGTAGACTTAGAAAGTTGTAACTCTGCTTAGGGTGACAATCCTGCAAGAAGTCTTGAATGATACCATGATAGGTGAAAGGTGTTTGGCTGCTGTTGTTGTTTCAGAGAATTTTGGTGTTGTAACCTGGATTAGATGGATTCAGCTATGCAATTGGGAGAATAAAGTGGAATGGGAAAGAGATCAGCCATCCAGCCAGCAAGGAGGAAAGAGATGGCTAGGAGGAGGAACAAGGGGGTCCAGGTCTCATAGGCACAAAGCCTTGGACCTCCATTCACAGAAGATATTGTGAGGCCCAAGGGTTAGAACTGGATCTCACAATACTTTCAGTAAGAAATGTGAATGGTGTCTATAAAGGACAAGTTCCCACTTCCCTGAGGGTCAGCTGGCAGACATGCTGTACAATTCACACACACTTGTATCTTTTTATTTATTTAAAACATTTTATTCTTCCACTTGTTTCTGGATTTCATAGCTGCCAAGGAGAGGCTCTAGCTGGCTGCTGTTTATAGGAGCTAGAAATAAACATTTGGCCACTGGCTGGCTTTTTATTTTTCTCTCTCCTTCCTTGGGGTGTTCTTTCTCACTGTGATAGAATTAGTTGATTTGGGTTGTGTCCTGTCCAATCAGACAGAAAAGATTGAAATCACCAAACAGCTGCTCCCCCAGCACTAACTTTGTATCATCCCCTGTCCAACAAAGATCTCCACTGATCCTACAAAACCTATCTTTGTTCAAAACCCAGACCTGAAGCGATATTGAAACAGATCAAGGGTAGATCTGTCATCCAAGAACACCTGGACCTACTCCCACCTCACAGGTTCTATCATCTTCTTCTGAAGGTATTGTCATATATCACATTTTCATCAGATTTACCCTCCTAAAACTTGCACAACTGAGGTCTACCATTCAGTATTTATGTTTATTGAACATTGGTTATTGAATGTTCCAATTTTGTTGATTGTATTGACTCACTTGTGTATTGACCACCTTGAGTCCTTGTGAGAAAGGTTGTCTATAAACAAACAAAAAACAAATTCTTAGCTACTTCTGATGTGGTGGTGATTCCAGCAGCGGTATTAGTAATGTTTTCATCTTTAATGCCAGAACAAAGACAATTGTTTACTATTTACTGGGTGTTTTCAACTCACAACTGGTCAACATTTTACAGTGATAATTATTTTAAAACAGAAAGTAAAATTACATGTCCATATATAAATAAGGGAAAGGTTAAAAGTCCACAAGGAAAAAAAAATACAATTAGAGAGCTGAACGGAATTTTTTAAATGTTTTGAGGAAGTGCAATCCAACTGTGTTTGAATCCACAGGAGATTTACTCATTGATTGCAATGAGTGGTATCTTTCACCTTTCCTTTTCTCATGGGAAAAGTCACACTTTGCTTGCATAAAACATAGTAAAGGACAACCAGCCCAAGCAATTTGATGTTTGTGGGTCTCACTTTGTTTTTGTTCCAGGCATAAACATAATTATTGAAAGAGGCTGTCTTGTTGCCCAGAGCATAAAAGTCCCCTTGCTAATTGCCACATCAAATGACCAGAAAGGTCTCAGTGGAAACCTTCAAATGGCTGTGAAAAAATTCAGGCCATCAATAAATGCTGGGTAACTTTTGGGGGGGAATTTCCCATCCAAGATTAGGTTACTTGGGTGGGGGCTTATCACACAGGAAGGGTCTGGACGCAGATTAGTTCTGCACCATTGCAATTTCGTAATGCCAGCTTCATCCTCGGGCCCCAACAACACCTTTATTGAATTTTTTTCCAGGATATCCAAGAACACTGGACTGTCTAGGAAACAAAGGGGAAAGCAAAAGGGTTAGTGTGTTACTAAAGTGTAGCTTCTCTCCCTTTGGTCATGCACCAATGATATGAGTGCCAGGTCCCGGACTCTGAACTCACACAGAGCCAGGAAAAACCCCATCAGTTTCGGCTTGTTCAAAGACGATTTCTTTGTGAGGGGAATACTAAAGTGGCAAGGTCTATATACCTACCAAAGCATGCCAGGAGTCAAAAAGTCTTAGTGTCCTTCTTTGTATTTATTGCCATTCACATTTTCTTCCACATTTGCTGCCCAATTGCTGCTGCTGTGAATTTGTCTTTTGTCTGAAGAAAGCTGTATAAGTTCAGTTACTATACATCCAATTTAGGTCACGACCTGTTGCAGTCGGGCTTTTCAAATATAAGTAACAGATCTCTTATCAGTGTCAATTAATCTCCTTACCACTTAGAAACCAGAAAGAGAAGTGTTACAAAGCATTCCTTTTTGAGAGGTAACTCAGAGAGTTCAGCTATGCCACTTTCAGGTAAGTAAAACTATTGCAACCTATATTGCTTCCAGAAAATGTTCACTTTCAGGGGCCAACTCTGCCATGGTATTTCATATCCACGAGACACACAATGGGTCAAATTGTTGTGTCCGACTGTGTCATTCATACAGTATATTCAAGAACAATTGTGAGATGGAGTTTAGATTCTTATTAAACAAAGATAACAGAATCATCCCTGAACAAGCTATGTAGATGATGGACTTTGCAAAATGTTTTGTGAAATGTTCAGGAACCACATACATATCTGTAAGTCAGAAAAATATATGAGTGCCACCCTCTATTCCAGGGGTGTCAAATAAGGCCCGGGGGCCAGAACCAGCCCGCAAGTAACTGGTATGTATGGAGATATAATATGCTTCCCCTTTTATGGTATCCATTGGAAGAAACCTAGTCTTGCATATGATTAAATACATACATTGGGGCTTTTGTGAGCTCCCCAGGAAATCAATTGCTTTCAGTGCTAGGAATTTCTCCGCAATGGGGACCCAAAGTTGCTCATGACATTCTCCCCCTCTCTATCCTCACAAAGCAGCTTAAAACATTGTTCTCTGCTCCTTCAGCTTTATTCTTGCAACAACTACCCTGTGAGGCAAACTAGCCCAAAGTCATCCAGTGAGCTTTCACGGCAGAGTGGGGAACTGAACTTGGGTATTCCAGGTTCTAGTCTGACACTCAAATCACTACACTGGGCTAGCTAGTACAGAACACTAGCACTGCCATATGTGTTGATTCACTATAGTTTTGGATTAGGCATTTATTAAAAGTCAGCATTCAAGCAGTAACATATGGGATCTGTCCCTACAGCTTTGGGGGCATACATATGAGAAACCTATGATAATTTGAAAGGCTCCATAGAAAGAACATGGATATTTTCTGTTCTCCCATCCTGTCTCAGAATGTCATGTGGAAACCTGGGCTTAGTGTACTAGAGAAGCAGAGCTATCAACAGTCGGTCCCTACGCTTTCCTAGACACAATCCAAGCCTAGTATCCTCACTGTGCACTGAGAAAAAATGTACTTAATATATTAATATATGTGAACTGCTTTAACAAAAAGGCAACATACATTATCTTTATTTTCAATATTCTCATACATCTTGAAAAATCGATTACCATTGTGTGGAGCATGCAAGGGCCAGTTCTGGATCTTTGCACTGCTGTTCCAGGTGATGTACCATGGAGATGCACATTGGAGGCCTCGTATATTGTTAGATGCCATTCGCCTCCAGGGTGATTCCCTTCACCAAGGCAGTCCCCCGGTTTCCCCTGACTTCAAAGAACCATTTCTCAGGCTAGTCTAGGCTTTCAGTGGGCAGAAGCTTTCATGATTGTGGTTGCTTGGATCTAGCAGCCAGGGCTGTGTACCCATCAAATAACAACTGTTAATTCCGATCAGATTTCAAGAGGAACAGAGAAGGTTTGGATTTAGTTTTCCTTCCCCATCAATTCAAACAGATAATCAGAACACTTGCTGCTTACCCATCCATGTTATAAATGACTGCTGAGTCGGAAAACAGTTAGATCAGACTGTAAAGGTAAAGGTTCCCTTGCTTGAAAGCCAGTCAAATCCGACTCTAGGGGGCGGTGCTCATCTTAGTTTCCAAGCCAAAGAGCCAGTGCTGTCCAAAGACGTTTCCATGGTCATGTGGTCAGCATGATTAAATGCCGAGGTGCAGAGAATGGTGTTACCTTCCCACCAAAGTGGTACCTATTTATCTACTTGCAATTTCTTGCTTTTGAACTGCTAGGTTGGCAGGAGCTGGGTCCAGAGACGGGAGTTCACTCCATCACGCAGCACTGGGGTCTCGAACTGCTGAACTACTGACCTTCCCGTCTGCAGCTCAGCATCTTAACCTATGAGCCACTGCAACCCCCCAAGATAAGACTGAGCCACTTGCGATTTTAACTAGAGATACTCAAACAGTTCAACTAATAATCTATTTATGTATGATCCATTTATGTATGTGCTTCCAATACAGTGTCTGACCCATCCCACTTGGGCCCTTTAGGGTTTTTCTACTGCTGTCCCCATATTATGCCTCCTGGAGGCTTTCCATGAGGCATTATCGCCATTAGGCTTTCATAAAGCTCGCAAATCTATCCTTTTCCCACAGGCTTTTCCTGACTGGTATTATGTTGGTTTGTTTTTGTGTTAGGTGCTTAATGTTGTATTTGCTAGTACACTGGGGATATTTGGGTTTTATACCATACAAGTCGGGGACCTGCATCTTATTTTCCCCTCTTCCAGTCATT
>NW_015174844.1:22553-61933 GCF_001447785.1 Gekko japonicus | reverse complement strand
GTAGGAAGCAACTTACCCTCCCTCTTCTCCTGCCTCCTCCTGGCTGAATGAGGGCTGGAAGCGGGGCGGCTGGAAGCAGGGGGCGGGGCATCATGTGCCCCGCCCCCTGCACCTCACCTGGGGGAACTGCGATCCCCCGCGTTCCCCCCCCGAAATGACCTCTGGTTTCCAGTAGTTGCCACCAGGCGCGTCCCCTGTGACTTCTTTTACATCAGGGAACATGAAATGAGAGGGGGACAGGACCTTTGCAGGGTTGTTTTGGTCTCCTAGTGCTCCCTTGGGCTATGCTTTACAAAAACTAAGGATTAGATGGCTCTGCCATACTGTTGGGATTCCTAGCAACTTTCAAAATGACCGTTCTTTTCTTCAAGCTATGGGGGTTGTTTCTACTATTTTGGGAAGTTTTAATCTATCTTTTAAAAAAAAATTGTAGAGAAATCCCACCGATATCTCTCTAGCTCCATTTGGTGGATCTATTGCTTCACAATCTATGGCCCAGTTCAGAATTATATATATTACATGTTTTCAATGTACGTTTTTGACCTCATGGCCTTAGCAAATTTGGGGTAACTAGGAAAGGTGGTATATAAATATTTGAAGGAAGGAAGGAAATGCCAGACATGTGGAATAAATCATGTGAGATTTGTCCACATCATGTGGCTATTAGCCACAAGGTATAGATAGGAATTCTCGGTCTGGGGCAAGTGATGCTCTGTATTCTTGGTGCTTGGGGGGGGGAGCAACAGTGGGAGGGCTTCTGGTGTCCTGGCCCCCTGGTGGACCTCCTGATGGCACCTGGTATTTTTGGCCACTGTGTGGCAGAGTGTTGGACTGGATGGGCCACTGGCCTGATCCAACATTGGCTTCTCTTATGTTCTTATTTGTTTTTCAAATATATATTCCGCCCTCCCTGTGAACGGGCTCAGGGATCACAACAAATAATTAGGCCATTTGGCATCACAAAAACACAATAATAAATGATTCATTAAAACATTAAAATAAGGAATTTAAAAACAGATTGCACCAAATATTGATACTGGTGCCACTGTTTAATTTGGAACAAGTAGAAGTGGTGTCTTCAGCAGGGGGGGGGGCAACTAATTTGCTGGACACCCGCCATCTCAGCCAAAGGCCTGGTGGAACATGTCTGTTTTACTGGGCCTGTGGAACAACAGAAGGTCCCACAGGGCCCTGATCTCACGTAGGAGCATGTTTGACCAGGCTGGGACCAGGGCAGAAAAAACTCTGGTCCTGGTGAAGGCCAAATGGATGTCCCTCGGGCCAGGGATAACCAGCAGATCATGATCAGCAGAGCACAAGTCTCTCCAGGGCACATACGGGGAGCCCCAACTACCTCACAGAGTCTCTGTTGTGGGAAGGGGAAGGGGAAGGGAAAGGCATTTGTAAGCCACTCTGAGGCTCCGAGTGAAGGGCGGGGTATAAATCCAATCTCCTCCTCCTCCTCCTCCTCTTCTTCTTCTTCGTCGACTGGGAAGTTAAAATGTGCCAGGATCAAGCAAACCAGAGAAGTCCCTGCAACTAGCACTGCAGGGGTGACTCAGTTCAGACCTGCCCAGAGGCACCAACAATTGGCTTAGGCTCACTTGTTTTTTCTTCCTGCACTGCCACCAACCAGCAGGAGAGCAGAAGGAGGCAACAGATGAGTTGATACTGATTGCCATTGCCACTGGAGCTAAGTGCCCATTTCAGCACTGGGCTGCCAACCTCCAGGTGGTAGCTGCAGGTCTTGTGGGATTACACCTGATCTCCAGGTGACAGAGATCAGTTCACCTGGAGAAAATGGCTGTCTGGGAAGGTGGACTCTATAGCATTGTACCCCATGAAGTTCCCTCCTCTCCACCCCCCCCTCAGGGTCCCCCCCCCCCCCAATTTCTAGGCATTTCCCAACCCAGACCTGGCAACCCTGCTAGGGCTTGATTTGCTTGCTCCTGGCCACCAGCAGATCTCCAGGTCAATGGCCCATCAGGAGCTTTCTTGTAAGTTAGATAGCCAAACCATGGCTGGTATGTAGCTGGATGTTTAATCTTTTCTTCTCTGGGCTTGTTTCCCTATGCTCTGATTGTATCTACAATGTACTGTGCAACTTATATCCTGGCTTAATTTTCTTGACATTTTGCGAGGACAAAATGTGATGAGGATTGCTAAACACTTTGTATTCTACAATGTGTACTTAAGAACATAAGAGACGCCAATGTTGGATCAGGCCAAAGGCCCATCCAGTCCAACACTCTGTGTCACACAGTGGCCAGAAATACCAGTGCCATCAGGAGGTCCAGCAGTGGGGCCAGGACATTAGAAGCCCTCCCACTGTTGACCCCCCCCCAAGCACCAAGGACAGAGCATCACTTGCCCCAGAGCCCCTAGCTATACCTTGTGGCTAATAGCCACTGATGGACCTCTGCTCCATATGCTTATCTAATTCCCTTTTGAAGCCATCCATGCTTGTAGCACCCACCACTTCCTGTGGCAGTGAATTCCAAGTGTTAATCACTCCTTGGGTGAAGAAGTACTTCCTTTTATCCGTTCTAACCCGAACGCTCTGCAGTTTCATGGAGTGCCCACGAGTTCTTGTATTGTGAGAAAGGGAGAAAAGTACCTCTTTCTCTACCTGCTCTTTCCCATGCATAATCTTATAAACCTCGATCATGTCACCCCTCAGTCGTCTTTTCTCCAAGCTAAAGAGCCCTAAGCGCTTTAACCTTTCCTCATAGGGAAAGTGTTCCAACCCTTTTATCATTCGAGTTGCCCTTTTCTGCACTTTTTCCAAAGCTATAATATCCTTTTTAAGGTGTGGTGACCAGAACTGCACACCCAACCGCGCCTCAAGTTCTCCCCCCCTCCAATTTCTAGGCATTTCCCAACCCAGAGCTGGCAACCCTGCTGGGGCTTGATTTGCTTGCTCCTGGCCACCAGCAGATCTCCAGGTCAGTGGCCCATCAGGAGCTTTCTTGTAAGTTAAATAGCCAAACCATGGCTGGTGTGTAGCTGGATATTTAATCTTTTTTTCTCTGGGCTTGTTTCCCTATGCTCCGATTGTATCTACAATGTACTTTGCAACTTATATCTTGGCTTAATTTTCTTGACATTTTGCAAGGACAAAATGTGATGAGGATTGCTAAACACTTTGTATTCTACAATGTGTACTTGAAATGGCTAGGGGGAAAAGTCTTGCTAAGCCAGATCAAGGTCCATCATGTACAGTGTTCTCTTCTCAAGAATGGGCAGCCTGATGCCTCTATTGTTTGTCTAGTTACCTGGTGATCTAAGGCAGCAGTTCTTACATTCCACCAATCACTCTATCAAGAGACTAGGCCCCACCATGATAGAAACAAAAATCCCACTTTCCCCAAGAAGAATGTTTATATGTTTACAGGCATTCTGTTGTTATATTTATCGTTTGCAGTAAAGACATAAACACTACAGAAGCACAATGGATAATCCCTGGCAGGTAGAGTCAGCAGGCCACACACCGCACTTCAGATGCACATGGGGCCAGAAGGAGAGAAACCGCTTGGTAATTGCAATGAAAAAGCTGCATCCCACCTAGACTGCTTTTGTGTCCCATTGGTAGTACATGTACCACTGGTTCAGAAACACTGATCTAAGGTATATTGCTTCCATTTAGGTTCCATTTAGTGGTTGTGGTTCATAACCATTATTAGGCCTATGCTCCATGAATCTGGTGTAACAATAATAATAATACATTTTATTATTATAACAATATATTCATTCCAAAACTAAAAATAAAACAGCTTGTAAATACCCCCTCCTTTCACTGTGCCTCATTAATCAAGCAAATTATGTGTTTAATAGTTTATTTAATCACACAGTTATATTTTCTAA
The DNA here is from genome assembly GCF_001447785.1 of Gekko japonicus. NCBI lineage: Eukaryota > Metazoa > Chordata > Lepidosauria > Squamata > Gekkonidae > Gekko > Gekko japonicus. The sequence goes on along the minus strand of NW_015174844.1, from coordinate 58,069 downwards.
TCAGTTTCATTAGCCATTCTGAAGATGGAGATGGATCTTCACTCTATTGTGAGGGTGGCTATGAAAAAAACACAGGATCACACCCCACATTTCAGATCTTAAAAAGAATACCATCCATCTTGTTACACACATACTTAAGTGGGAAGACTGTCTCTGCCTTTAATCATGCCTAAATTGCTGTCGTTGCCACCGGATTGCATGTATAAGTGTTGCTGCCCAGCCATTAATTCTGGTTAAGTAAAGTTAATAAATGGCTATATAAAGACTTCTGATTAGTAAAGAATTCACTATAACTACTAGGTTGTGCCTTATTTTCCTAAAATAAGTCATCTTATTTCCTCTATTACTTAGCTAGCATTTAAGCACTTTGGAGGATTAAAGCATATTATAACTTGCACAAGGGGGATATTCTGATAGAAAATGTTTGTAGTGGTCATATAAATTACCCACAGTTATCCAGAATAACTAAGAACAGCTTGTGAGGTTTGTGTAGTTAAAATGGCATCCCACAAGGCACAGTTTCCACTGTTAGCCCAACAACTACTTTTTTTTTTTTTTGCGGTATCACTTTAATATAATTTCTCATAGATAGATCTGGCTTGGTTTTCACTGAGGTTATAAAGATTTAATTTCATTCTATTCAAACAAAATGTGGATATGTAAGTATATATTCCATAAATTACTAGACACTTCTGCAGATAACTGGCGAAAGCGCCTGTCCTTTGCTGCAAGACCATCTTACCTCATGTCCTTGATGAAGTTCTAGATTAAAGGACATAAAGGCCTGTGCTGGATGTGTGGGCCACACACATCTCTGACCAACTCAGCCTGCATGTCTAGGAACAATACTAATTCCAGCATTTGACAATGTGTTTGTTGCAGTTAATAAAGTCCCAAATGATTCTACATTCTTGAGATTTACTCAAATCTTAAAGAAATCTAAGCTAGATCACTACATTCTCTCACCAGTGTTGTTTAACATCTATATGCCCCCTTCACTCAGCTGGTCCAGGGGTTTGGGCTGGGATGTCATCAGTATGTGGATGACAACCAGTTCTATCTGTTAATGGATGGCTGCCCAGACTCTGCACCACAAAATATGACCAGGGCATTGGAGGCCGTGGCTGGATGGCTACAGCAGAGCTGGTTGAAACTTAATCCAATTAAAATGGAGGTCCTGTCCCTGAGTCGGGGGGGGGGAACTGAGTCAGGAATCAGGCTGCACACCTTGGATGGCACATTACTGGTGCCAGCCCAAAAGGTGAGGAGCCTGGGGGTGGTCTTGGATGCCTCACTTTCTATGGAGGTCCAGGTCAACCACAGTTGCTAGCTCTACCTTTTATCTTCTCTGGCAGATCAGGCAGTCTTACCTCTCTCTCCGGGACTTGGCTACAGTGACCCTTGCAATGATTACTTCCAGGCTTGATTACTGTAACTCACTTTACGTGGACTTGCCTTTGCGGTTGATCTGGAAACTCCAGCACAAATGCGGTGGCAAGCCTTCTGACAGTGTTGCCTGTGCAGGCACACATTCAGATGGCACTACGCCAACTGCACTGGCTACCAATTGAGTACCGGATCCACTTCAAAGTACTGGTATTGACCTTCAAAGCCTTGTGTGGCCTGGGACTGACATACCTAAGGGACTGCATCTCCGCTCTGACAGAAACTGCTCTTTTCAAGAACAGCTCTGACAGAACTATGGCTATCCCAAGATCATCCAGCAGCTGCGAGTGGAGGAGTGGGGAATCAAACCTGGTTCTCCCAGATTAGAGTCTGTGCACTTAACTACTATATCAAACCAAAATTCAATCTCACTTAATTCTCTTCCTTACCACTGCCCTTTCCCACGTGGCTTTGGTCCATAGAAGTGCCATGACTCCCAACATACCCTTCTTGGTGGCCAAAAGGAACCCTTTCCTCCCTTTTTTCACTGGCAGAAAAACCAGCTGGATCCAGCTCTGTATGTAAGTAATGGTGCTCTGTAGTATAAAACCTTCCTCAACTGATCTTGACCAATGGAAGCTGTGACATTTCATGGATTTGCTTTCAGGAAGCTTTAGGACTCTGTCAGATAAACTAAGATCCAAATGCTATGTGATTTTGTGTGTGTGTGTGTGTGTGTGTGTGTGTGTGTGTGTGAATAGCTTGTTTCTTATAAATGGTTACTTATATATTTTTATACTTCTCATTACACATAGTCCAATAACGCTTGTTAGTTTGAACTGAGGACATTTAATGGATTGGACTGGAATATTATATTTCAGTCTCACTTTGTAAATAATGATAAGGACTTTGTACTTTGAGATAAGGCAGGTTATAAATCAAATAAATAATAAAAACTAATAAGGTATTGCTGGAATGAAGATTCATAGAGGTAGAAAGGAGAGTTATAAAAACTTGGTCCAACTACTGCAGAACGTGTAATACTACAGAACCTGGGTTAACTGCATTTGTTCTTTTCAGAAATCTGTCTGTGTTTTAGAAAAATAAAACAGAAACAGAAAATCACAATGGACACTTTGTGTGGCTACCTTGGGAAATGGTTTGAAAGTGTAAATGTACATTAAATGCCCTATGTTTTTAAAATGATGTCTCTCTGGTTTTATATATGTATTTTAGTTCTGCTTCTTAATTTATGTGTTATGATGTGTTTTTATCCTACTCCATTTTTAGCCGTTAGGTACTTGTATTCTAAACAAGTAAGAAATAAGTTATGCCAATAAAGGTCGACTGATTGATTGATTGATTGAAGTAAGAAATAAATAAATGCAGCAACCATATTATCTGGGGCTGGATACGGAGCACCTATCATGCCCATTTGGAAAATACTTCTCTAGCTGTCAATTTGCTTCCTTGCTCAATTCAAAGTACTAGTCATAATAGTTAAAGACCTTGTCTTATTTATTTACATTATTTATAGTCCACCTTTCTCCCAGGGATTCAAGGCAAATTAGACATAGTAACCAATGCATGAGGATATTAGAAGTCTGGAACCACTGGAAAGAACTGAAGCACAGCACAAGTGTTAACATGATACATTAAACAGTACAGAAATTACATAATAGGTTCCTAGTTTCAGCAATAGTACAGACCATAGTCCCTGATAATTTAGTCAAATACCTTTGTGAATAGGGATGGGCATGAACCAGCTGATGAACAAAAGTTCATAATGAATTTTGGCCAGTTCGTGGTTCGCAAAGCAATGTTTGTGAACTGAAGAACTACCATGAACTTTCACAAATTTTGATGCTGTTCGCAGAGGTTTGTGGCAGTTCATGAAAACCCCTGCTTTCTGCTTTACACGAAAAACAGCTATTTGGTTTAAATGGTTTGGAGCAATTTAACCCACTGTTTTCTGCTCCCTGCAAAAAACCGCAGGGGTTTAAACTTTAAATGGCTCATGAACCAATATGAACCAGCTCTGTACATTTCTGTTCATGGTCCGGTTTATGGTTCAGCCACAAGCCACAAACTCAATCACAAAAATGTGGTTCATGCCCATCCCTCTATTTGTGAATCATTTGGTACAGTGCAACTCTATTGCCTGTGTAGAAAAGCCCTCTTGACTAATTCAGTTTTGCATAATTTGCAGAAAACCAGGAGAGTGAGAGCTTTCTTGATATCCTTGGGCAGGCAATTCTACAAGGCGGGAGCCACAACAGGAGCATAGCCTTCTTCAATATGTCCCTAGTGGTCAGCTAAGATCTTACTTATGAAACTCCCTCCCAAAGAAGATTTCCTTGATCTGCTAGTTTTCAGTTTCAGAGGAGGAGGGGACTCTAATGTTCCTTTTCACCCAGATTTTTAACTGAAGTTTTTACTGAGTTGAAGACCTAGATCTAGATACATTTTTAATTGCACAGCTACTTATTTTATTTATGTTATTTATAAATAACAAATAAAATAGTAGTGCACTTTTAAAATACTAGGTCTTCAACTCAGTAAAAACTTCAGTTTAAAGTCTGGGTGAAATGGAACACCTTTCTCACTGGGACTCAATGCGAATTACACAGAAAAAATCAATACAGTCAACAGGAGTGGGGCATCTGATAGACAATCAGAGGTCATTTCGGGGGGGATCACGGGGGATCGCAGTTCCCCCGGGTGAGGTATGCCCCGCTTCCGGCCCCACTTCCGCCCCGCTTCCGGCCCTCATTCAGCCAGGAGGAGGCAGGAGAAGAGGGAGGGTAAGTTGCTTCCTCCCTGCCTCTCCCCACCCCTGCCTGGGGCCAGGGAGGGCCTTTGCGGGGCTTCCTTGCACTCCTGCCAGCCTTGCAGGTCCCCCGCCGGGCCCGTCATGGGGCTCGGCAGTGGAGCTGCAAGGCCGGCGGTGGCAGCCGGGACCGTTGGGGGCGGAGTGTGTGACCTTATGACACACTTCCGGCGATGTCAGGGGGTGTGGCATATGCTAATGAGTTATGCTAATGAGTTCCCCTAGCTCTTTTTCTATGAAACGACCCCTGTAGACAATACAATAGGGTTTGGGTTGTAGAAATCTGGAACCAATCAGAAGTCTGAAACAGATCTGAAGCAAAACATAAGTATTTATTTGATGCATTCACAGTAGATGGCTAAAGTCCCATGGGCTTCTGAGCAGGGGCCCAGACCTCTGGATTCCAATCACTTCTGAGCGAATTATGTTCTATGAGAGCATAGAATATAATCTGGGCTTTTCCTCATGGAGTATTTTCATCATTTTATTTTCCCTTATATCTCTATGAGGGTAAAGGCTAGAGACTTACTTTTTAAATGAAAGCTGGGTATTCAGATAACTTGCTAAGCCTAATGTTACAATGCCCTAGATATACATTGATATTTTAGTGCCTTTTTTAAAAGGGGTGCTGTGATGCCACTGATGACAACATGACAACAGCACCCTCCCTTGAAAATCCTCATTATTGAAGGCATGTGTTGAAGAAAATAAACTGACTTCACATCTCTGAAAATGTACAGTGAGAACAGGGGTGTGAAAGAACCATGCCCAAACTGATTCCAAAGCTGGTGGATTGACTGCCAACAATATTAGGAGTAAATCAAGGATGTGAAAAAACCTCTAGTTAAATAAATCTGCTTTTTGCAGTTTTTAAACGTTAATTGATACTTTTAGCCATCTTTATGGAAGCAGATTTAAGAGGAAAATCCCCATCTTATTTTAGATTATGGATACAAGATAGGTAGTAGTTGATACAAATGATGTAGAGAGAAAATAGTTCCTAAGTACATCACTGTAAATGTTTCCTTTCAGTGCCTCCTACTAACTAGAAGGCAAAACTGAGACATAATCTAGGTGCATTAAGGAATGATACAGGAAATTTTTGTCACAAACTAGATTTGTGGAATTGGGTGTATGATGCTTGGGTGTGTTGACAAGAACAAAAACATAAGCAAGACTTTCTCAAGTGGGCTGCACGTTGCTCGCTGACAGTTGGGTTTTTGACCTTTGTTGTCTCCTGTCAGCCCTCACCCTGCTGAACAAACAAACCACATTTTAAGTGCCCTCATGGATTCTATTGTTGGGGGAGGGATTGTTTATGTGAAACTGAGAAGAAGCTTTCCCGACTGCACAGGGGGAACAAAATAATAGAGCTTTATACCGAGTGGAATGTTTGTATATTAGTACAAACTAATTTTATCTGGTGCAGAAAGACAGTGGGCATATGTAGACACCATAGTCTATCTATGGCAAATGGCTCTATCTGGTATAAAAAGTTGATACATCTACACTTTAGCAAGCCAACATTCCTAGATGGAATCCTTTTTGAAAATGAAATTAGTTTTACATTTTGTTGCTCTCATTTACCAATGATTGTGTTTTTTTTTCCTTGAATGCAGAGCTTTGGCATGTGGGTTGCAACACAGACAACAAAAGCCAAATTAATCTTTCTTGTTCACATGTTGATATATTTATTTATGTACTTATACCTTGCTTTTCTATCTAATGGAGACCCCAAGTGGCTTACAACATCACTCTCCCTTCCCCTGTTCTGTCCTCATGAGAACCTTGTGAGGTAGATTAGGCTGAGAGAGTGTGACTGACCCAGGTTCACCCAGTGAGCTTCCATAGCCAAGTCAGAATTCCACCCTGGACTCCCAGGTCCTAGTCTGGCACTCGGACCACTACACCGCACTGGCTCTGGGATCCATCACAAAAGTCCGTCTTCCTTTATATATTCGACCCCATAATATTGAACCGTCTCCATATCTTGCCTATGATAATAGTCCATAGGTTGTCAGTCTTGCTATTTTAATCACACTTCCGACAACAACCATTCTCTTTTCAGCAGTGTTGTTTGTGATTCCCAGAGCCTGATGTAAATTACTTGAGCATCTGCCAGTAAATTTAGTATCAGCTCATATAGGCCTCTTGGTATCAGACATTAGGAACTTTAAAGGAATACTAATTTGCATGCCTGTTACTAGTTTTATCTGGAGTGAATGTTGTAGAATCCAGGTATGAAACGTTGAGTGTCACTCAGGGTTAAAATACAAAAAGATGATAAAGACACAAGGCTTTAAAAAAAGTGTCAAAGTAGAGAATTGCCTGAACATTTAGTAAGAGGGTGTCAGGGTGGAGCATCTGTACAGATTGAAAGAGCAGTGAAATTCGGCTCCTTTTCATCTTCCAAGTTATATGGTCCCCCTGTGGCGTTCCTCCCCAGAACATGGGAGTACCTGCCTGCTAACTAATCACATGGATGTTTGTATTTAATGGCAATAAAAATGGAGGGGCATTACCTGTGTGTGAAACAAACCACCCCCTATAGCAATGTAGACAGTGGGTAATGGGAACACATGGCCCCATAAGCCAATGCACTGATTCCGAGGGAATTATTTTATAGTTCATTGACATTCCCCAAACGTGAGAATTGGAAACCTTATAGCTACAAGGTGCTACAAGAGTGCTGTAAACAAAACCCTTTGATCAGGCAAATGGTGTGACAGGGCAATTCTGTAGAAGCATCTCAATGACAAAGCATCACTGAGAGGCCACCACCAAGATATAAAATAAATCAGGCTCCCATCTGCTCCAAGCCAGAGTCCGCTGAAAAACACTTCTGTGTGAAAGTGCAGTTTTCCTCTTCCCAGGCATTCTTCTCTTCCTGGACCATGTTATCCATCCCCATTCAGTGAACTTTGGTCAGTGACCAAATATACATTAGTGTTACTGCCCTTTGGTCACCAGGTGAAGCCCTTCTGTGACTGCTTCAGAATGTGCCCAAATCCCAGCTGATCTTGCTACCACTAAGCAACCAGAACTGGCTTTATTTATGAGAAGTAGCATGGTACACCGTGAATGCACAGTAAAGCACTCAGAGGGAGGTACATACACTCAGAGGGAGGACACAGGACGGCTGATTGAGCTCAGTGATGCCTTCAGTGTGGAGCAGTGTTCCCTCTAAGCTGAGTTAGTGTGAGCTAGCTCACAATTCTTTAGCCTCCAGCTCACACACTTTTGCCTTGGCTCAGGAAGGAGGGCTCCAGAGCTAACTGATTTATGCAGTAGCCAAATCACTGGCTCACAACTTTAAAGCCAGTAACTCACAAAGCAGAATTTTTACTCACAAGACTCCACAGCTTAGAGGGAACATTGGTGTGGAGTAGTGGTAAAGTGTCGGGTTAGGATCTGGGAGACCCGGGTACAAATCCCTACTCTGCCATGGAAGCTTGCAGGGTGGCCCAAGTCACACACTCTCAGCCTAACCTGACAGGGTCGTTGTGAGGATAAAATGGAGGAAAAGAGAACAATATAAGAAGCTTTGAGTCCCCATTGGGAGAGAATGGCAAGCTACACATGAAATAGAATCAAATTCATTTTAAAACCTGGTTGGGAGATCTCTTCCGCTAAAGATAAACAGATGTCAGACCATCTGCTGTCCTGTAGTCACCTTGAAAGAGCAATGTTCTGGCATCTGAATTGGAGCCTTTTTAGGATTGCCACCCTCCAAGCGGGCATGGTGATCCCCCAGAATTACAACAAATCTCCAGATAACAGGGATCAGTTTCCTTGGAGAAAATGGGTGCTTCCAAGACTCAATGGCATTATGCCTTCTGAGGCCCCTCACTAATCCTCACGCTCCCTAGGCTCCACCCTCAAATCTCCAGGAATTTCCCAGGCCAGCATTGGCAACCTTACTTTTCATAAGTCCTTTGCCAAATAGAGCATCTTCCAAGCCTCTAGCAGCTTTGCCTTTCCTCACATGACTGGCTTCTGCCCTACACCTGGTCCCGTACAAGCTCCCTTTTCTTGCCAGCAGGCTTTGGGCAATGAAGCATTTTCCATGCACAGCTCAGGCCCCTATCCTTCCACCCCACTGAGCAAAGTTTATCCAAAGTAGGCTGGAGGAAATCTCAGATGAGCAAGTTTTATTTCAGCCCGAAGACACTACCAAAAGAGTCAGGTAAGATACATGTCTGTATCTTGCCCTTTTCCTGCTTCTGTCCATAGCCTTGCTAGGCCTTTCCTTATTCAACAGCAGTAGTCCTGTTACCTGCTTCTTCTCTTTACCCCTCTCTGTCCTCCTGGACATGACTGCAAATCAACATTTCTATTGTATCTGTCATATCCCTTAACCACACACCTTGGCCTGGCTCCCTAACTCCGAAAGATATAACAGCTATTCTCTTCTCTGCTCACCAGGTGCACTGATCCTGCATGGACAGCCTTTATATGGTTTGTTTGGTGATGTGAGGGGGTGTGGCATATGCAAATAAGTTATACTAATGAGTTATGCTAATGAGCTCCTGCACCTCTTTTTCTACAAAATGACCCCTGTTTCTATTATATCTGTCATATCCCTTAACCACACACCTTGGCCTGGCTCCCTAACTCCGAAAGATATAACAGCTATTCTCTTCTCTGCTCACCAGGTGCACTGATCCTGCATGGACAGCCTTTATATGGTTTGTTTATATAGGTGGTTCATCAGCAATTCACCCCCCAAGTTGCTGCTGTAAATATTGTTATAGACATTTGATCTCATATCAGACAAATAACCCTGCAATGCATGCATAAAGAATCCTGCATCCAAGCAAGATTCTTTAGCAAGAGACTAAAACTAGTGTCAGGTCCTGCCAGACTTTTCAATCACTAATTCCCTTCCTGAATACAGATCCTGTTCCACATGGCTTTTGTCCATTCAAATCCCATGATCCTCAGCACAGCTTTTTCACTGGTCAATGGAGAATCCCCCTCCTTTTTTTAAAGTGGAAAAACTGGTTGAATCCAACCCATAATATTATACCCAAATGTTATGCAGTCTTATTAAAACTGTTATTATGCTTAAATAAAGGTAAAGGTAAAGGTTCTCTTGCTCGAAAGCCAGTCGAATCTGACTCTAGGGTTGCAGTGCTCATCTCCGTTTCAAAGCCGAAGAGCCAGCGCTGTCCGAAGACGTTTCCGTGGTCATGTGGCCGGCATGACCAAGGCGCACGGAACGCTGTTACCTTCCCACCGAAGTGGTCCCTATTTATCTACTTGCAATTTCTTGCTTTCGAACTGCTAGGGTGGCAGGAGCTGGAGCTAGAGACGGGAGCTCACTCCGTCATGCGGCACACTCGGGTCTCGAACTGCTGAACTACCGACCTTCCACAGCCTGCAGTTCAGTGTCTTAACCACTTGAGCCACCGCAGCTTACACTATGGTTGTTTTCATTTAACTTTTTTAAAAAATTCTCTTTGGCCTGTCCTTATCCTTTTTGAGAACAATGTATAAGACTTCCTGATTCCCCTTTTGTTAAGGAGCTGGAGGAATGGTGGTGGCTGATGCAATGGTCTTGAGTTGTTACACTGGTCAGTGCAAATTTCAGCTGTCAGCCCATTGCAACAAGCCATATAATCCCCCACTGAAACCCTAAATATTTTGTGATGGCCCTGCCACCTGCCAGAGGAAAACAACATATTTGTATTACCCTTGCAAGGTGCGTAGCTGATATGTATGCACTATTCATTCCTGTCAGAGGAAATGTTTTGTATGATTTCAAAATTAAAGCGTCCACAAAAATCAGTACAAGGAAAGCATTCTATAGGCTGAAAGAAAATTGAAAAGGAAAATACACATTGCCACCTTGTGGTGGGTGCTGGATTCACACCAGGACATCCCAGGGCATATAAAAGATGTCAAGTGAAGCGATAACTTTTTCCAAGCACCAGGTTGACTTGAATAATATGAGACCAACAATAATCGGTCATTGCTTACCTGGTCACTGCTACTCCCTTTCAACACCTTTCCGTAAATCGGCTAGGTCCCACATGATTCAAAAATGAGATGTGTCCTCTGGATCACACACCATAAACAAGAAACAAAATGATAAGATTTCTTAACCCCACACAAATTATATTCAAGCCCACCAGCAAATCAAAGAGTTCATGGTCCCCCCTCCCCTATGACAGACAGGTAAACTGCTTGATTTCCTGGTAAACTGGGATGTTATGACTGGATTACCAACTGGTCACTTTAAGTGGCTATAAGATGCCACCTTATTCCCTATCCCCACCCCAATGTCAGGGTAAGGGTTTTCACCAGCAGCCACTCCCACTGGTAAGTCCATTGTGAAGCAGAAGATGCTCAGTCAGGCCTTAGAATAGTGCAGGTTACAAGCTAAAGTTGCCAGATCCACTCTGGGAAACATCTGGAGATTTGGGTATGGAGCCTGGGGAGGACAGGGACATCAGTGGGGTAAAATGCCACAGAGTCCACCCTCCAAAGCAACCATTTCTCTGGGGAAACTGATCTCTGGAGAAGAGCTGTAACTCCAAGGGGGTCCCCAGGTCCCACCTGGAGGCTGACATCCCCAAACAGTCATCTTGTTCCTGACCCTGTTCCTCCTTTCCCCGCTCTCCCAGAAGTGCCTGCTTCCTTTCTCCTTGCCCTACTGAAACAGCCCCATTTTATTTCGCTCTCGCTAGCCAAAAAAAGACTCCTCATGCCACCTCATGATGAGCCCTAGCTCCACAAGAGGATGAGGAGACCCTGGCCACTTCCAAGGTTCTGACCCAGCCCTGCTCCCTCCCTGCCCTGTCCAAGCAGGTGTTCTTCATTGTGGTTGCTCCTACTATGCCTTTTAACAGGTCAGTTTCTCCCCTACTAGCCAGCTGCCTCACACGTGCTCACCCCATCTGTCACTGGCCTGCCTTTGACTCCAGGTTGAGAGGCTGCAAGTGAAGGAAGGGGTAGGTCCAGACATATACTCTGAGCTGGACACTGGCTTCCTGCATTGTTCGTTTCCTTAAAAGCTGGCCCATGAAAAAAGTTTCTTGAACTTAGCTAGGAGTCCTTTCCCGCCCTGCCTCACAGGTCGTTCCTGGTACAGCTGGAAAAAAACTCTGTAAGGTCATAGGGGCTACCTAATTTGCTCCTGACCTCAGAAGCAAAGGACATTGGCTGTTGCCACTCCGAGTTGTTCTTAGTTAAGTTTTATACCCTGACTGTGTTCTCTCTTCCTCCCTTTTCCTGTCACCTGTATTGTAAGGTGGGCATCTGCTGATTAATTACATAGATTGCTTTATTCCTGATGGTTACTTCAATGGTACTTTCTTCTTTTCTTCTCTCACTCTCTGCGCTTCCCTCAGAGTTCTCTTTCCAATGGATGCTGGCTAGAAGCCACCTAGCCCCCACTGGAATTTTGAACATTGTTCTCATTCCCTCTTTCTCCCTCATTTTAGCTCTCCAGATTTTGTTTAAGTGAATATGCTCAGAATTTGCACATGCAGATTTCAGTACTGAAGGTAGATCTATACCTGTTACTTGGCTTGAAAGTGTAACTTCTGTCCTCTTGTAAGAATGGAGGCAGTTTTGTTACAACACATCTTCTGCACATTTAGGGTATGCACCTTTTTAAAAAACCTTAACAAAGTCTGTGTAATGATATCACATCCACTTAAGAGATGGTTTGCTCTTAGTATATAGATATTTCGGCCTCACTAATAGTCATAATATGGATATGACTAATCATAATGCTATTACTTTACAGGAAATATACAGCAATACAAAGCCCCGTCATCCCAGAGGGCATGGTTTTAGCAACACTTACGCAAATCTTGGAATGCATGCATTTCTACCCCCAGAAAACGTTTATATTCCTCAGTGTTTTTGAACTGACGTCATCTATTTGCAGGGTCATGTAGTAGTAATAACATAATAAAACATTGGCTGATATGGTCTAAGAGCCATGGACTGTCTGGTACGATATCTGACCATGAGCAATCAATAATCTGAGAACTACTTCATTAATTTGCTCTTTTGAATTGCTTCTGGATAAGGAAAACCTTTGAAGGAAAGAACAGCTAGAGCTTATGATTTCTCTGAGTTTGAAACAGGGTAATGGAAACACATTGTGGCCTTGCTGGCATAAGGAATAACATGAATGCTCCCTATTACCCCAACACCTTTTTTTTGTAGACCAGGAACAACCCAATATTTAAAATCATTTGGTTGATTTTTATGCCTTTAATTCTGTCATTGATATCAACAGGGAACTAGAGATTATCTTTGCATGAGGATCAGCCCATTGGCTCATCACTTATCACTTGTATTGGAGAGAGGCCTGCTTCAACAACTGGCATTGTTGTTACCAAGAGGACCTGAGGCGACTACACAGGCTATCCTGGTATGGGATCTGAAGCATATGTATATTCAGGCACATTCTTGGGGAAAATATTTCTCGAGAAAGACTGAGAGAGAGGAAACTTTGAATTAGACTAGATTTGATTGATATATAATAGCAAAAGACAGTGAGGAAGGGATAAAATATGCCAAGATGGGGAAATTCAAAGCTGACCTTTTTTTTTGTTTTTTTGACGCCAATGTTGGATTAGGCCAAAGGCCCATCCAGTCCAACACTCTGTATCCCACAGTGGCCAAAAATACCAGGTGCCATCAGGAGGTCCACCAGTGGGGCCAGGACATTAGAAGCCCTCCCACTGTTGACCACCACCCCCTGAGCACCAAGAAGACAGAGCATCACTTGCCCCAGAGCCCCTATCTATACCTTGTGGCTAATAGCCACTGATGGACCTCTGCTCCATATGCCGATGGGCCTTTGGCCTGATCCAACATTGGCGTCTCTTATGTTCTTATGTTCTTATGTTCTTAAATATTTCTCGAGAAAGACTGAGAGAGAGGAAACTTTGAATTAGACTAGATTTGATTGATATATAATAGCAAAAGACAGTGAGGAAGGGATAAAATATGCCAAGATGGGGAAATTCAAAGCTGACCTTTTTTTTTGTTTTTTTGACGCCAATGTTGGATCAGGCCAAAGGCCCATCCAGTCCAACACTCTGTATCACACAGTGGCCAAAAATACCAGGTGCCATCAGGAGGTCCACCAGTGGGGCCAGGACATTAGAAGCCCTCCCACTGTTGACCACCACCCCCTGAGCACCAAGAAGACAGAGCATCACTTGCCCCAGAGCCCCTATCTATACCTTGTGGCTAATAGCCACTGATGGACCTCTGCTCCATATGCCTATCTAATTCCCTTTTGAAGCCGTCCATGCTTGTAGCCGCCACCACCTCCTGTGGCAGTGAATTCCATGTGTGAATCACTCTTTGGGGATTAACTGGAGAATGCAAACAACATGATTGGAGAATAGCAATTAACAATCAATTTAAACAATTCCTTGTGGAAGCTATTCTGTTAAGCTAGATGTATCCTCCCATGGCTAGTCCAAGTGGAGTCCACCCATTGATGTGTGTGTGATGTCCCCAAGGCAGTAACATAAGAAGAGAAAGGGGAGGAAAGAAGGGGTATCTGAGGTACCGCAGACAGAGAGAAAGAGGCTGGGCTTGAGGAGGAAATAGGAAGAGGAGAGAGGGCAGAGTGGGGCTGCTGTGGGAACCTGCATCATCAAGGAAGTGCCTATAGAGGGAGGGAGATTGGCAGGTGCAGACAGCCAAGCTGAGGCTGCTGGATCCCTGCCCCTGCTGTCAGTGCGTGGTCGCCCCTTTGACGTGTACCTCTAGGGATGGGGCACCTGGGTCGGTTCTGAGATGAGATGTGTTAGTCACACAGCAAGTACATTCAGCTCCCCCTAGAGTGTAAGAGCTAAGTGTCAGCTACGCTGCCATGGGGGTTGGGGAGCTCGGTCTGTGTCTGGTTAATTGCTACTGCATTCCTTTCTGTGCTTTTTCTGCTTTGCGCCTAAATGCTTTTATATACAGATGTGCAGGAGGGAGTTGTATTGTCTGGGTTTTTCCTAGGTGCCGTGGGAGAGTGTTGGTTCTCAGCTTTAGCTACCTAACAGTCTCCAAGCTTTATCCCGCGCGCGGGAGGGTGCCTAATTGGCCAGTGCTGTGGCGGGGGTGCATACGAATACCCTATATCCTATTATGCCCATGGTCCACCGCCATTCTTAACAGTGCTTATGTTATTGCATCTATAGCTCTGCAATAAAAGTATTACCGTTCTTGAATGCGTGTACTCTGTTGTTGGCTGTGGGTTCTGACGCTAAGTGGTCACTCTGAAGCATTAAGTGTCCTCTGCAGGGGTCATTTCCTGCGGGAACGCACAGGAGCGGAGCTCCGGCAGTAAGGAGCCCAGGGGGCGGGCACATGCAACAAGCCCTGCCCCCTGCTCCCAGCAGCCCTCAGTTGGGCCACGAGGAGCAAGAAGCAGCCAGGTAAGTTGCAGAACCCCCCCAGCCCGCCTTCAGGTACAAGCTCTCCCTCCTCTGTGAGGGCAGATCTGCACATTCCACCCCCCCCCCAATAGCTAGCAATCCAAAACAGCCCAGTGGAGCCTGAGTGGTGGGTGTTGCCTTCTGACACACTTTCAGTGATGTCAGGGGGTGTGGCATATCCAAATAAGTTATGCTAATAAGTTATGCTAATGAGCTCCTACACCTCTTTTTCTACGAAATGACCCCTGGTCCTCTGTGTATGTTTCCTGCCACAGAAGTGTAATGCTGTGTGTTTTAAGTGTGTATTTCCTGGCTGGGGTTGGTGTAGTGCTGGTGTTATGTACTGGGATTGAATCATTCCTGATTGAATCACCCCAGAGACTGGCTGAGCTTGGAGCAAAAGAACAGTAGCCTGCCAGGATTCCGAAAGTAACCAATCTAGTAGTAATGTTATGTAAACAGCCTATCACTGGGAGTGGGGTGTGTTTGGGTGTGGCAATTGCATGCTATTTAACAGAGCTGAGGCTCTGGAGTCTTGTGCTTGCTGAAATCACTAATAAAGTAGAACTGATCACTAGGCTTGTGGTCTGTTCATCCATGGAACCCATTATTTAAAGTGGCAACGAAGGTGGGATCCTGTTGAGCCAGCCCAGAGCCCATCTGCACTGCACCACACATCGAGCTCCAGTGCCATGCGCATCACATCGCAACCGGGACCATGGCTGCTGCCCCAGGACATCTGCCAGAATTTGACCCCACTCACCCAGAGCTTTGGGAGACCTAGGTAGAGCGGCTCAAGTACTTCGTACTGTTCCAGGACATCGAGGGCAAAGAGAAGAAGAAGGCTCTCCTGCTCAGTTCCTGCGGGATCACAACCTTGAGGCTAGTCCAGGGCCTCATCACGCCCACCAAGCTCAAGGTGGCCACTTACGATACACTCATCAAGGTGCTCACTGACCATGCCTCAGCTAACCAAGATGGTGTGCCGTGTGGACTTCTACATGCGCCAGCAAAAGTCCAACAAGACGGCTGCCGACTTCATGGCGGACCTTCGCAGATTGACCCTAACATGCGAGTTCCTGAGCCTCGATGACGCCCTCCTTGACTGATTCGTGATGGGCATCCAAGAGGAGAAACTCCGCCGAAAGCTCATCGACCATGAGGAACTCACCCTTGCAAAGGCACTTTGTGAGGCCACCGCTTTCGAGAAATCCTGGCGAGACTGCCAGACCTCCTCTGCGCACCAGGCTCTGTTCCTTCGGCTTCTGAGGCATCAGATGAAGAAGAGACCCATCAGGTTCACCGCCCAGCTTGCCGCCACTCACAACTTTCTACTGCCGCCACTCGCCCAGGGGAGACCGTCACACCGACTTCCTGTGCCTGTGCCAGTTTGATTGGTTGTGGGGGAGGGGAGTTGGCTGCCACTGGGGAGGGGTGTGATTGGCTGCAGCTGTAGGCAGAACCCTGTGTAGGACTGTGGCTTTGCCCTTTCTGTCATGGGTGCCCATGGACTACTCTGTGGTTTTTGTTGGCCTAACTTTTTGTTGGCACTGTTGGACAACTTACTCCCACCATTCCCAGGGAATGCCTCTTAATGCACCAGCATAGTGGGTGAACTGCTGTATCGCTGGTGGGTGGCTGCAGCAGGGACCCACCAGCAGACCTTTGGACTGGGCCAATATAACTCCAGGATATGACAGCGTAACTCTGAGATATACCAGCAGTTGGTTCCCTGAGCACCCCCCCCCCGGATTGTGCTGGTGGCATTAATATTCAGCTGCTTCTTACTTTCATGGTTTCCTGTACTAGGGTCGGTAGTTTAAAGTTTCACAAGGATGATGAGTAATTGGTTTATACATTGTTTGCAGGATAGAGTTTAATACTCCACAGAATTTAATACTTCTTTATGAGTCAGAGCCTTGGTTTATAAGTCACTCTCCTCTCCAGCACATATGTCAAAGAATGTGTGAATCAGATCCATTCACAATAACCATGAGGAGTTCCTGTTAAAGCAACACCTCCACCCCCATTTTTAAGAAATTGCATTGTGGAAGGGAGCCCACCTGCCTGCTCCTTGACCATGCAAGGGATGCCGCTGGGAATGTGTTAGCCAGCAGAATAAGCCCTAACTTCCTGCATTTCCAAGAAATGATTGGTCTAGAGAAGAGAAAACTTTGGTTTCATTTGATCATTTAGTATTTCATCATTTTGTAAAATGGTACGTAGAACATTAATTGTTGAACACTGAACACGATGGCAGGGAGCCACACTGGTCCCAAGCAAAATCTAAAAACATGAGTCAGGTAAAACCGGGGCAGAAAAACACACTTTTCAGGCTATGGTCTGCATCCAGTAGGATGTCTGTAGGATGCTTAACAGACTTCAGTGGGTACAGGCAATGCTCCCTCTAAGCTGTGGAGTTTTGTAAGCAGAAATTCTACTTTGTGAACTACTGGCATTAAAATTGTGAGCAAGCGATTTGGCTACTGCATAAATTAGTTTGCTCTGGAGCCATCCTTCCTGAACGAAGACAAAAATGTGTGAGCTGGAAGCTAAAAAATATGAGCTAGCTCACACTAACTCAGTTTAGAGGGAACACTGGGCACAGGACGTACCTTGCTCATGACAGAATACTGAGAAATTGGAATAATGTTTCATACACATATTCAGGGGCACATCTCCGTTTTTTTAAGTTGAAGTACCAGCTTGTACCACATTCTCAATTTCAAAGAAAGGAAGAAAATGCAAAATCAGAATGAAAGCTGATAAACTTGTTCAGGGCAACATTCTTAGTCTAATTATAAGCCCTAGACTGAGATTCCTAAAGTAGTTTTCAAGGGGACAAGAAATATATAACAGACAATGAATACTTTCCTTGAAAACTGAAGCATCAGAATGAAAGTTCAGAACACCATTTCACATTTCAAGGACAAATCCTAGGTTGAACTTTAAGTTTTCAGAACCAATAATGTGTAAGGCCTCTCAAACACTATTTATTTACTATTGTGATATAATTTGAACTTAAGTAACTATCCTTCTGGGAAGACATAGTTATTAATTAACCAATTATTAGTTTTATATCCTAGTTTGAAATACATCTTTATGTTTTGGAACTTCAAAGCTTATTATGAGAAACCAAATTAATTTTTAATAAGTAATACATTCTAGATTTATAGTTTCCTATCAAAGGTAATGTTGTAATTACAGGTACACAGAGGTTATGAGAGAGAGGTTCAAGGTACAATGGTTTAGGGCACCAAACAGAGAAAAAGAGTAAAAATAAGAGTACATATTTGGAAACACCGGCCAAATTTTGCCATAATTAGTTATAAATAAGAACTGGTCTATTTTAATCTTTTCCAACACATTAAGAACACTCATTCTCTTTGAATCAGTAATATTTTTTTTACAGAACAATTAGAGGGGAATGTTAAATAAATAAATGAAGTAAACTGTACAATGCCATGTACGTGTTTTGTTTTATAAACTCTGGTAATCTCGTAAATAATACTATCTCTCACCTGCATTTGAGGAAATCTGTTTCAGTGTATCTGAAGGAGTGAGCATCTACATATGCTAAGTCTCTCACTTCTCCCTTGTACCCAGAACTGAATTTTGTTATCTTGGAAGTGCCACTGGACTCAAACTTTGTTCTTACATCTGCTTGTTAACTTTTGTATTTGTATGATAATTTACTGCCATTCACAGATCTTACCAACTGCCTTAATCCAGTGTCAGCTATAATCACCCAGTTACTTATGCATCTTGACTCTAACTAGCCCTCCCTGGCAACTAAACCCCCCACCCTCTCTCTACTTATATGTAATGGTTGAGGAAATTGTTTTTCACTGTCTCTGAAGAAGTGTGCTTGCACACGAAAGCTTATACCTTGAATTAAACTTTGTTGGTCTTAAAAGTATCACTGGACTCAAATTGTGTTCATTATCTTCATCAGTCTATGGTTTGCTTTTTCCTTTAGTACTACCCAGATCCTACACAGCCAGATCTTGAAAAAGGGGAACCCTTTTAGTGTGTGGTGCCAAACTGGAAAAAACTTTCATTTTCCTACATTTCTCTAACCCTTCCCCACAATTTTCTCCTCCTCTGTTTTGCTGTCTTCTTTTCATGATCTGTCATTCATCTATTCCCACTTCTAATTTTTCCCCCCCTCAGTGGCTTACATAATTCTCTCCTCCATTTTATCCCCACAACAACCCTATGAGGCAGGCAGATCATGTGTGACGGGCCCAAGGTCACCCAGCAAGCCTCCATGGAAGACTGGGGATTCAAACCTGGGTTTCCCAGATCCTAGTCTGACACTTTAACCACTACCCAAGTTTAGCTTCCATTGCAAATAGCATGGGGGTGGGTCTGGAGATAACCTGAGCCAAGATATTCTGGTTCCTTTCATTTGGATCCTGGAACTCCCATGATCATCCTGAAGCTGGTGGCCAATTTTGAGATTCCTAGTTTTATTTTGTGATGAGTTATGCCTACCACAAATGGACAGACAGATGGACATGCAAATCCTTTTTTTAAATTATAGATGTGTGGTAACAACCAGCCAAGTGATTTGTTTGGGTAGCAGTGTGTGTAAACAAGATCTTGGGGTACAGGTGGACCATACATTAAATATGAGCAGCCAGTGTGATGCAGTGACAAAATAGGTTAATGCAATCTTGGGGTGTATCAACAGAGGTGTAACATCCAAATTGCAAGATGTCATAGTCCTGCTGTACACTGCATTGGTCAGGTCGCACCTGGAGTATTGTGTGCAGTTTAGAAGGCCTCCATTCAAATAGGATGTGGACGAAATGGAACGGGTGCAGAGGAGAGCGACAAGGATGATCGAGGGCCTGGAGACCAAGCCCTATGAGGAAAGGCTGAGGGACTTGGGGATGTTTAGTCTGGAGAAGAGGAGCTTGAGGGGGACATGATTGCTCTCTTGAAGTATTTGAAGGGCTGTCACTTGGAGGAGGGCAGGGAGCTGTTCCTGTTGGCAGCAGAGGATAGGACTCACGGTAATGGGTTTAAATTAAGGGCAGGAAGGTACCAGCTGGATATTAGGAAAAACTTTTTTTACAGTAAGAGTTGTGCAACAGTGGAATCAGCTGCCTAGGGAGGTGGTGAGCTCCCCCTCACTGGTAGTCTTTAAGCAGCAGCTGGACAAACACTTGTCAGGGATGCTCTAGGCGGATCCTGCATCTAGGCCTGTATGGCCCCTTCCAACTCTGGGATTCTATCATATTTGGTTTTGATCATGGTCATATGGGGGGCAGATGGAATCTTTGTCTGGGGGCCCTTGGGGCTTTCAGCAGTCCTGGTAATAATAATGATAGTGGTGGTTGTAATAATCAGCTTTTTAAAGCTGAACTGTGTATTTCAGTATTCTCTGTTCATTTGGATTTTAGAACTCACCTAATCTTACAGCTAACATACTTAAACTATCCTGAACCACAAAGCAGTCAACAACAACAAAAATAGATTTTGTTAAGACTACTTGAACTTTTAGAATAATCTTGTAGCACACCTTGTTGTTAATAAATATGAGAGACATATATACCCTTCTGTCAAACACTAAAATATCTCTGTCAAAATAATAATAATAACAACAACAACAACAACAACAACAACAACAACACCAGGTGGGCAAATGAATCACATTTTTTCTTCTGTATACCTAAATGACTGTGCTGATTCTATTTGAATCAGACAGACTGTATAGTTCAATGAACCACAGGGTGCTTTTATTTTAAAATTACAAAAGTGATTCATTATTTCATTATTCCTAAACTTTTGTCTGAAATGCTTCCCCAGGCCAAAAAAATGCACAAAACATTTTTAACTTTTAGCACTCACTGATTCATTAACACTATGACATAAGCACCTTCATTGTGACAACAAGTAGCCCTGGGCTGAATATCAAATTTTGGATACAGCAGATGCATAAATGAGTGTGTACCATTTCTACATAGGTCAAGGCAGATTTTGATCATAGCTGAAGTAAGGCTGGCCAGTAGGTGGTGTACTGAGTCAGAAGTTCAGTACTAAGCCAACTAATGTGAAATCTAAATACACAAAACTGATGTTCTTGAAAATGATGGAAATAGCAGAAGTAGAAAAACTGAATGTGATATTACAGGGGGGAAAGGACGGGACTTTGTTGAAAGATGGAAAGGACTATATAAATGGCTAGAATATGAAAACTGACTCAAAATTTATGTATTATGATGAAATATAAAAATGTTTGTTTTTTGTTTGGAAAATGTAAAAAAAAAGAAAAAAGAAATGTGTTGGAGGGGGGTGATGGATGAGCATAATGCAGCTTATCTAATCAAGCAACAAGGTACCTAAACAATTTTTATTTATTATGAGGTCAAGTATGAAATAAACCATGTTTGAAGGTAAACTGGGTGTATGCAACTTATGAGCTAATTATACTGGTCTGTATTCAGCTACACATTCTGAAACTTAAGTTTTCTTAACTAGAGGCAGCAATTTCTATTGATTCCCTTCCTCCCACTGCAGAGCTCCCCCTTTGTTCCTCTGCAGTTCCTGGGGGTCCACTGACGCACACACACACACCCCACACACAATATTTTAGTGACTTTGTGGGCTACTGAGGAAGACAGAAATCAGAGGAAACTATCACTCCCTTTTAAGAAAATGTTAATGTCCTTAAGTCTTCCAAACTTCATAGCTGGATGCAGGCCACTGAATTTTGAGCCTGTATTCTCAAATTATAAACCTGAACTGTGAAAAGAAAACAAAGTAGGAAAGGGGAGGAGTTTATTACAAAAAACAAGCAGGCATAAATAGTTAAAAGAGCAAACAAAGAACTCTTCTGAAAGCACTTGAAATTTTCACCAAAAAGCACTCAGCTTTAGGATCTTTGCACACCATTTTGTATAATTACGGAAATAAATACAATGAGCTCTATAAAGAGGCTCTAGGAGAGTGCCAAGGCCTTGGGCACTCAGCATCTCAGCATCAATGTGCTGTGGCGACCTCAGCAGGGTATAATGACACAGAGTCCGCCATTTTCTCCAGAGGAACTGATCTCTGCTACCTGAAAGCAGTTATAATTTTGAGTCATCTCCACCCCTCACCTGGAGATTGGCAACAATTGTTGCCCAGGAGGGAATGGCTGGTTTGGAGGGTGGAGTCTATGGCATTGTACCTGTCTGAGGTCCCTCCTCAAACCTCACCCTCTCCAGGCCCACCCCTCAAATCTCCATGAATTTCCCAACCTGGAGTTGGCAACCCTATCTCCTTCCCAGCCAAGCATCAACCTGCCATTATCTGCCCCTCTGATGTCAGCTTTCCATCTCCTCCCCCCTCCCTCCTGGAGATCAATTATAATTCTGAGTGATTTCCACCTCTCTTCTGAGATTGGCAACAGTGGTTCCCCAGGAGGGAATGGCTGGTTGGGAGGGTGGAGTCTATGGCATTGTACCTTTCTAACATCCCACCCCTCCTCAAACCTCACCCTCTCCAGGTTCCAGCCCTCAAATCTCCTTGAATTTCACACCTGGAGTTGGCAACCTTATCTCCTTCCCAGCCAATCCTGAACTTACCTTTATTTCCCCCTCACTCTTCAGCTTTCCATTTCCCCCACACACACACACCTGCAGCCTCTTCTGTGCTCTGAAGCCCTGACTGCCATACAGTCCATCATTTTCTCCAGGGGAACTGATCTCTGCCATCTGGAGAGCAGTTGTAATTCTGAGTGATCTCCAGCCATCACCTGTAGATTGGCAACAATGGTTTCCCAGGAGGAAACGAAGCCTTTCTCTGCAATGGGGACCAAAGCAGCTTACATCATTCTCCCCTCCCCCTTTTGACTTACACAACAACCCTGTGAGGTAGGTAAGGCTGAAAGTCTGTGACTGGTCCAAAGTCACCCACAAAGAGCCTGGATCTAGCAGACCCTGCCCTGAAGCACTGACTGCTATGCCTAGGGCAACCAACCTCCAGGTGGAGCCTGAAGATCACCAGGTATCACAACTGAACTCCAGACAACAGATCTCTCCCCCCCGGAGAAAATAACTGCTTTGGAAGGTGGGCTTTATGGCATTCTGTTCAGCTGAGGCCTCTTCCCTCCCCAAAGCCTGGCTTCCATGGACTCTACCAGAAAATCTCCAGGAATCTCCCTACCTGAAGCTGGCATCCCTAGTCAGGACTGGCCCCATGAGTTCCTCACAAAGGCCTGCAAAGAGTTTCCTTGCTTTGTCTGAACCAAGCTTGGTTGCCTACCATAGCAAAATGAGATCCAGTTGTAACTCAGCCATTTGCCTCCCACCCTTGTCCCGTGGGCATATCTCACTCCTTAAATTCACTGCCACCACTCATGGAATTAGTCTCTACCTCTGGAGGTTGTGGGGTCAACTGTACTTCAGCCTCTCTCTCTTGCCCAAGAGAACAGGGAAACTTCCATTCATTCCCCAGTCCAGCCGACTGTGGAGTGGCTGAATTTCTGCTGCTCCCCAGGATGAAGACTGCCTTGGTACAGTCCCTGTTTCCCACACTTTTGGGGCTTGGGGTAGCTGGGAACTGTAGGCCAGCAGATGAGGAAGCCCCATTCAACCCAGTGAGTGATGCCCCTGCAGGCCTCTCTCTGGAACTACAGCTCAATTTAACCCGATGGGGGAACATTTCAAACAAAGAACCACAGCCATCTGCAAGGCTCTCTGGAGGGCTGAAGAATGGTCGGCAGGCAAATGGCCGCAGCTGCTCCTCCGCTGATCTTCTCCTGATGGCTGAAGAAGGCTGGTCAGGCAAATGGCTGCTCAGCTGCTGAGGTACACTGTTCGGATTGGAGTTTTGGCAGGAGCTGGCTCTGTGGGCAGGACTCAGGCACACCTTCTGATGGGCAGTTCAGGCAGCCAATTGATTTTGGCAAGCATAGAATGTTGCCATGCGAAAACACGTTTATATATAAGGACAGGATTTCTCCATCTCCCTTGCAGCCTTTGGTCACTGCAGCTGGCTCACCCATCCACTCATCAAATAGTTTAGGATTAGCCACTCACTATTAAGTGCTGCGGTGGCTCAAGTGGTTAAGACACTGAACTGCAGGCTGTGGAAGGTCAGTAGTTCAGCAGTTTGAGACCCGGGTGCTGCAAGACGGAGTGAGCTCCCATCTCTAGTTTCAGCTCCTGCCAACCTAGCAGTTCGAAAGCAAGAAATTGCAAGTAGATAAATAGGTACCACTTCGGTGGGAAGGTAACAGCGTTCTGTGCGCCTTGGTGTTTAGTCATGCTGGCCACATGACCACGGAAACGTCTTCACACAGCGCTGGCTCTTCGGCTTTGAAATGGAGATGAGCACCGCTACCCTAGAGTCGGATTCAACTGGCTTTTGAGCAAGGGAACCTTTACCTTTATTAAGTGCCAAGCAGTAATATTGGGAGTTTCACCTGATTGGCTTTTGAAGAACCACTTTTTTATCTGCTTTGTGATGTCCCTGAAGGAGGAGTTTTCAGTGACCTAGGCCTAGTCATAGATTGATTAGTCCATAGACATGCTGAGCAGCATCTTTCCAAACTTGGTAGAGGCCTTATGGCACATCAGGGGAGGAGGAGGAGGCTGAGAACCTCCTGACACATAGTACATGTGCAGATAAGGATAAAAGAAGCCAGCAGAAGAACTGGCCAAGTTTGGAACCATGGTGGACCTACTCAAAAAAGGCAGTTGTAGTTCACTGCCTAGCACAGCCTACGCTTGGGATAGTTGGCTTATAGTAAGCAATAAATATTGTCACATAGTAAACCCCATCGGCAAGGAACTGCCCTGTGACTTAGGAAAAGAAATAAGTGCTGACTTTGAAAAAACCCTCCTGCTACATAGTACAAATATGGGAACAAAAAAACAGTGGCATTTCATTTTAGAAATGAGCTTATAAAATGTGTCTGTATGGTGCATGAAAGGTATACATCTATGTGGTAGAACAGTGGTGGCCCAGCTACGTCACATGCATAAACATGCTTCTGAACCAATTATCCTTAAAATTCCCTTGGTAAGATCTCAGAGGTCCACAGTTTTGTTCCTTAATTACTAGGGCTGACATGCGCATCATCCAATCACAGTGTTGGTTCAGTCCTGCCCACATTCTGAACTTTGATGACTGGTAGAAAAGTCACCCCCCTAGCCTCCTACGCCTTTAATGTATATTTCTGATAGATAAATTGGTAGGCACAAGAACAAAACTGAACAGAAGCACATTGTAGTTATACTGATATCAGTTCATCAGTTATAAAGCATAATCATGGGCTTTATCTATAATTTGCCTTTCACTACCAGTTACAGTTTGAAAACTTTACAAGAGCAATCTTATTTATTACTGATAAAGGCAAGGGAGTAACATGAGGGTGCTGATTTACCAGGAGCCCATAAAGCTCCACCATATTGACTCAGCTATTTATTGGGACTATTAAGGGTCAGTCCCACTCCTACGCACTACAAATGGCCTTAGAGTAAAAAGTGTTACAGGCTTAATCCAATCTAGACAAAAGCTGTACTGGATCAAAACCAAAATCCGAAAGCAAACCACAATCCAGCTACAATGAAACAAAACAGTGCACAAGTTTTCAAGTGCACAACAGAACTCTTTGTATGGAGGGTACTAAATAAAAAACAAAAAGATCTTCCAGGGCAGGATTCTAAAGGTTTTTTCTGCTGGCTTTTGTAATTCCAATGGAGAAGTCGCTTTTTTTCTTTCTCAGAGGAACTACAGTGAAACCTGACATCAAAGGCATCAGTATATTTCTAGCTGCCTGCTGACATTCAGCACAAAAATGGGGCTGAGAGCAGGCCTTTAAAATCGTGACCTGGAACATCTTTTCCTCTCCCCACAGCTTTTAAGATTTTTCTTTTTCTGTTTTACCATCCAAACTGAAGAAGAATTCTAGTGGACTTGAAAGCTTGCACAGTGTTTCATTTCATCGCATCTCGTTTGAGCCTCTTTGTGAACACTAACAACGTTTTATTCCAACATAAACTGTCCTGAATTGTAGCCTACATCTTCAAACACTTATTCTAGAATAACATTTTCTTAGTCTTTAAGGTGCCATAGGACTCCTGTTTATCCTTGCAGCTACAAACTCACAGTTATCCTACTGGAGTCATGATCCCACTGGATCATTATAACAAGTGCAGAGATAAACAGCAAAAAATAATAGGCTATTAAAAAGACCTCTGACCACTAATAAATCTGGAAAATTAAGTCCTCTAATTAAAAGCCTGCACAAAAACATACATTTTGGCCACCTGCAAGGTTTGCCAATTACTAGATTAGTCTAACAAAAGACCAGAAACCCATGAATATAACAATGAAGAATTTATAAAAGTAACTTTTAAATTTTTATCAAATGTTCCAATCTGAATGAAGAATATTATACAAAATATCTCTGGTGTCAGTTCAATATTGAAAACACCTCCAAGTCCCAACAAATTTCCTATCTGAGTCAGTCCTTCTCAGTGAAGCCATGAAGTCTGATGTTGATGGAGACAAGGCAATCCACAGTTCTTCTTCAGGAACAGGTACCACAGCTGAACATAATTAATCCATATTGCATTCGATCTTCCCGCTTCCTAGTTTGGTCTGATAAAACAGCTCCAAAATTTTCAATTTTCACATTTTGGAGCTGTTTTATCAGACCAAACTAGGAAGCAGGAAGATTAAATGAAATGTTCAGTTGTGGTACCTGTTCCTGAATAAAAACAGTGGAAATGGGATATTGCCAGTGCCCCATTAAGAACATAAGAACATAAGAGATGCCAATGTTGGATCAGGCCAAAGGCCCATCCAGTCCAACACTCTGTGTCACACAGTGGCCAGAAATACCAGTGCCATCAGGAGGTCCAGCAGTGGGGCCAGGACATTAGAAGCCCTCCCACTGTTGACCCCCCCCCCAAGCACCAAGAAGACAGAGCATCACTTGCCCCAGAGCCCCTAGCTATACCTTGTGGCTAATAGCCACTGATGGACCTCTGCTCCATATGCTTATCTAATTCCCTTTTGAAGCCGTCCATGCTTGTAGCACCCACCACTTCCTGTGGCAGTGAATTCCATGCATTAACAGGATCACCTTTTTTTCCATACCATGAATCTCCACTTTTTGCTTTTTAACTACTAAATGTAAAATACCTTTCTTTAGACAACTGTGACAAGGTAAAATACAGAATAATAACAGAAAGTAAAATACAGAGTAATAAAAACAGAACAAATGAAATACAACCATGTTTGCTGAAAATGTCTGAGAAGTATTTAATTTAGTAATGTATAAAATTGTCTTACTATTTTTTTGCTCAGTGAATTATTACAGATAGTAGATTTTTAACAAATAGACATGTAATATTTCTATTTGACATGGAACACACTAGGCTTTTGAGTAGGAGCTGCCACCATCACTATACCATCACCGTACCACCACCACTAAATGGAGTGGGTGTCATCGGGGAACGGGATGGCCCTGGGAGGAAGGACGGATCACCTGGAGTCTATTGTGTTGCTCTGGGACCACTTTGTTATGTGTGACCCCATCTGTTATTTGTGACATCTAGAGCACTTGTATTTTTGTATTTTTATATGAGTCATTGTTTTATTGCTTGTTTTATTCTGTTTTTATCTGTAGAATTCTGGCATATGTGCCTCATTTGTTAGCCGCTCTGAGCCCATCCGGGGAGGGTGGGGTATAAATTTAATAATAAAAATAAATAAATAAATAAATAAATAGGGCAATGACTGACATGTATATTCTTGTTTTAACACTTTCATATATTTACTATGAAACTAGAAACAATAAATACCAAAGAAAGATAATTAAGCCATTTAAACACAAACACTTCACCAAAATGCCTGAAAAACAGAACTGTTTTCAATGGCACCTAAAGCTTAAGAAACTTGGTGCCAGGTGAGCACTGTAAGCAGGGTGTTCTGAAGTCCAGGTGACATAGTAAAGAAAATCTTGCCTGTAACAATCACCACTACCTCTGAAGAAGTGTACACATGGGGTGTTATGTACTGAGCCTGAACGGGACTCGGTGAAGGACCTAGCTTGGGGTTACTAAACAATAGATAGCCAGGATCCTAGAAGGAACCTATTGAACAGTTGTTCTTATGTAAATAGCCTATCACGGGGAGTGGGTGGGTGTTGGGAGTGGTGTTTTACATGCATTTAAGCAGGGCTCCGCTCCTGCTAGAGTTGTCTTTGAGTTGAGCTAATCACAAAATAAAATATGAGCTGATCACTTCACACGTCTCGAACCCAGTATATTTCATGGAGCAAACCTCTGAAGGCCTTGTCTCAATTTGTTCATAACAAGACACAATTTCTTCTTTGTTTTGCATGCTGAGATGGAAGGGGAAATTAGTTGTGATCAGGGGTCATTTCGTAGAAAAAGAGCTAGGGGGACTCATTAGCATAACTTATTAGCATATGCCACACCCCCTGACATCACCGGAAGTGTGTCCTCCCCACAGCCAGCGGCGACCTCCAGCGGGCACCAGCAGGGAGCTCCAGGCCCCGCCCTCCCACACCTCACCCGGGGGGATGGCGTCCCCCCGCGTCCCCCCCCAAATGACCCCTGGTTGTGATGTCCAATATGGACAACTTTACTAAGGGCTGCACTATGCATGATGCTGGCAGTTCCATAAGAGGATATATCAGTAGTTTTATTTCTCTAAAAATCAGGCACCTGGGGGGATGATTCAGATTGTACCCAAAGGGGGGGGGGACTAAACCAACCAAGCAAAAACCTCAATAAGTTTTCTAAACTTCTTTTGGAGGTTGTTGATGATTCACATTGTGACTGATGCATGAGGGGAGGGGGGGTTAAGTCTCTCCTCACACTCTTTTCCTGACCTGAAATGTTCCACAAGGAGCTACTATTTGCCCCATTGAATTATCAGTATCCGCATGTTTCCCAAATGAGGCAAACAGGATACCGTTATGCATACTCTACATGATATATAATTGTTGTTGAATGTGTATGTTGATGTTATTTGTTATATATGTTAAAATTTAATAAAAATTTAAATACAAAAAAAAAATAACACAGAGAGTAGGCTTAGACTGCCTCTCTTTGCACACTGTGATCCCAGTTCAAATCAGGCCCCCATGTGCTTGATCTTTAGAGAAATAAACACACTAGAGTTCTGATCATCAAATTCACCACACCATATTTAGTTGAGCCTTGCTTTTTTCTTTTATATTCACTTGGATTACAGAGATAGAAACAAATCCTAGTTGGTGAAGGTGTCCACATTCAGGTGTGATGACTAATCAAAGACAAGGGGAATGGAAGGTGTTAGATCGCGCTAACAAAGGACTCGTAGAGTGATTCAGCAAGTGATTCAGCTTTATTGGAAGTAACGAACAAGCACTCAACTCAGTAAGAAACCAGAACAAGAAACTGTGGGAGCTATGCTCCTTTTAAACATAACCGGGCTAATGTAGCCACGCCTATTTACAAATAACAACCAATGAGATTGCTTAGTTAAGGACCAATGGGAGTCTTTCCCTCCCAGGGAATAGTACTGTTCTGATTGGTCGCTGTTACAAAGCGACCAATAGGAAGTTCAGTCAGAGGAGCCCTAGCTTGGCTCGAAGCTTAACATGGGAGTCTAATGAGGTGATTCATGTGAGGATTCCAATACATTACAGAAGGAGTATGTGAGCCTGGCAATTAACAAAGTTAAATGAGCAAACTAAGCGTACTTCATTCACTGATTTCAAGGAGCCGGAAATCATGGACAAACTGCCTTGAATGTTGTTCTTAATATAAAAGTGGTACATAAACCGATCTAAAATAGGGACGCTATCTAAAGTGGGAATGCCACGGATGGCACATATACAACTTGTACTGCACCAGCTATGCTGGTTCCCAGTGGAATACCAAGTCAGGTTCAAGGTCTTAGTATTAACTTTTAAGTCCTTGAGCAGTCAGGGATCCATGTACCTTCAGTACCATCTCCTCTAGTATGGAGGCCCTTAGTTACAGTGGGGCATTTGGGGGCCTGCCCCCCTCGACTTGCTGCCCCATGACTTTCATTGACCCCCCAGGCCCCCTGAGGCCACCCAGAGGACTCCCAACTCTCTGGACCACCCAGAGGACTCCCCACTGCTGCCCCTTCCCCAAGCGCAGTTTGCTTCCCTGCCACTCCTGCTGCCCCTTCCCCAAACGTAACAGCAGCCCTGCCAGCTCCATCCTGAACTGGTGGCTGCATGGCACAAGGCAGTTGCGCTGGCTGGCAGGCGAGGTGAGGCCAATGGGCCTCAACCAGCATCTCTGCTGCCCCTTCCCCAAGCACGGCAGCAGCCCCTCTGGCTCCATCCCAAACTGGTGGCAGTGTGGCATGAGGTAGCCAGGCTGGCAGGTGAGGTGGGGCCAGCAGGCCTCAATCAGTGCCCCCGCTGTGCCTGGTGTGGTGCAGGAACTTTTGGTGGCACACAGAGGTCAGCAGGGCCGGGGCAGGTTTGTGGCATGATCTGGGCTGGGGCACCTCAGTGGAGCACTGAACACTGGCAGAGGAGGAGGTGCATGCCCTGTGGAATTGATGCAGCCAGGTTGTTGAGTTTGGGCTTGTAAGCGGGCGCTCAGGCTGACTCGGTAGGCAGGCAGAGTGCGAACGCTGCAAAAGTGAGGGTGTTTTTTAAAAAATATATTTTTTATTTTGTGATGTCAGTGCCCCCCAACTTATTTAAAGGCCCCCCGAATTACAAAATCCTGGCTACGAGCCTGCCAGTATGTCCCAAGGAGAGTACTTTGATCAGCGGAGAATAATTCGCTGGTGATCCCTGGCCCCAAAGATGTCTGGCTGTCCTTCTCAGTCCTGGCCCCAGCCTGGTGGAACTCTCTGACAAACACCTTCAGGGCTCTGTGGGACCTTGTGCAATTCTGCAAGGCCTGGAAGGCAGAGATGTTCCACTGGGCTTTTGGCTGAGGGCAGCGATGGTGTGATCATCGCTGGCACCCTCCCCTCTTTCTCCTTGTTTCATCTGTTTGCCTCCTCTTGCCCTGCCCATGGGGCAGCAGTCCAGTCTAGTATGAGAATAAGATTTATTAGGGCACCATCTTGGATTTTAGGATTTTTTTAAAATTACATGTTTAACTGTATATTTGGACCATTGTATGATTTTACCTGTTGTTTTATAATTGAGGTATATCACCCAGAGCCCTGTTTTTACAGGGATGGGGCAATTCATAAATCAAATGCTGCATCATCATCATCATGTTCCACTCAGTGTTAGATGGTTTGTTGGTCTTTTAAAAGCTACCTCATGATCACTACTGCATCAATATTAATACAGAGGATCTGTGACTTTGGCAAGCATACCTCATATGAAGGTGCAATTAATTGAGCAATGCTCATTCATTTTACAGAATCTGTTGGCCAGAAACAAAGACACTTCTGAGGAACACTTACGTAGCTTCAAACACAGAATGGGGAAAGCTTCCTAAATGGCACTGCTGCACACACCCATCTCCATGCCAACTAGTTCACACTTCATTCCTGCCTCAGGCTCTCTACATACATAACACTCCCCAAAATCCTAACCAGTCAAATCACTGCATCACTTCTATTGTAAACCAGTTGCCTTCCATTCCTTACCGCTCCTTTTCCAGAAGAAACAAGGGGAGAAATCTAATTGCATCTTTGTTAACGTTACTGGATTTAATTTATGTTCTGCCACAAACTTACAACCAGTTTTCCCTCTAAGCTGCGTTAGTGTGAGCTAGCTCACAGCTTTTTAGCCTCCAGCTCACACATTTTTGTCTTAGCTCAGAAAGGATGGCTCCAGAGCAAACTAATTTATGCAGCAGCCAAATAGCTCGCTCACAACTTTCATGCCAGAAGCTCACAAAGTAGAATTTTTGCTCACAAGACTCCACAGCTTAGAGGGAGCATTGCTTACAACCTAACCAGTGTTCAGAGGTTGATGCATCTTATGATCGCTGCTACAACAGCTGGCTGAGTGCAGCCTCAATTGCAATGGACAGCAGCAGTTGGGGGCCTGGTTTACTGTTAGGCCACAAGGGGATTCTACTATAATCTGTCATCACTCATTTAATGAGCTTGAAACAAGAGCAAAGACTTCTTGATCATAGTTTGCTATTTTTAGAAAGATAGCATGAATTCAAAACTGCTATGTGTGGCAGTCTCAGCTGGAGATGAACACTATGTGCTGACGACAGAGTGTCAGTTCAATTTGCACACTTAATCAAGCAGGCGCACGCCATGGAGTGGCTATGTAAATACGCATATGGGGTTCTCTTGATGAAGGCAGTGTTTTAAAAATTGCAATAAGGCTTCCGAAAAGCTTGTAAAACAAATCAAATGAAAATAGTAAATATTGGCGATTCATTTCTCCGACCTCCCCCCCCCCGCCCCAAGTGGTATTTTAGATTTTTGTTGCTTGCACACTGGGAGCATTGCGACCTTTATTTATTTTCTGATCAACTACCGTGAGTGAAAAAGAGCGCTAGGACAGCTTATACTCTCATTCAGCTCTAGCCCAATCAGTTCAAGAGCCTCTCCCAGCCAAGTTCTTCCCTTTTGCCTCTATATCTGTCTCTATCTGCCATTTTCTTCAAGATTGTATTGGAAATAATTGTATAAGTAAAGATATTTTCTCCCAATGTCTTCTATATCTGAGATGTTGAAACATTAACCAAAAAAAAATCATTTGTTGTGCTTTGTATGAAAACCTTAAAAATGTTCTAAGGATTGATTCCATTGAGAATTTCCTCTGATGGAAAGGATTTCTATCTATGGGGAGAAACTTTCTCGCTTCCCACTGCAGCCCCAAATGTTCCCTGAAATGATGTTCCTGGGGGATTAAAGATCCTCAAGAACAGCATCAGAGGAAAATTGGAGGTCTGCAGTAAAAGGGGGTAATAGGCAAAAATCAACTGGTATAGTCAAATAAGTCTTTTCCCACCCCAGTCACATCACAGCAAGCCAGGTGACATGACGCACCAGAAGAGAAGGAATTCTGAATAGGGAAAGGAAAGGCAATGAAAAACAGAAAAAGCCAAGGGGTCACCAGGTTCAGTTTTAAATGATAGCAATAATGGACCAGAAGCCACCACATTTTTGCACCTTGCTGGGAAGGCACCACCACGTTTCTTATGGGCAGCTACAGAGGCCTGCGGTACAAAGCCTATCACTCAGACAAAAAGTGAATTAAAAATAAAGACTGTTTGGGGTGACAGCCTTTCCAAGGTAACATGAATTGCAGACCTGTGCAAACTGCACGGCTGTCTTAGAGAGACAAAAGCCTCTATCCAGACCCAGGCTGCAGTTGGAAGAGACATGACAGGTCTGGGGAATGCCTGGATGAGGAACTTCCTGAGGAACCGGTGCACGTGGTTTTGAGTGGCATGCTAGAAGAAAGGCAGGATATACATATAACAAATAATTTTAATGATAAATTAAAAACTATGGAGCCCTTGTACCACATACACTTTTCCTGATCTCAGGCAGCCTCTTGTTGATGCTACTTGCCCTGCTGTGGGAAGCATACAGGGGGTGTGTATCTTATCAGTATGTTCCCCCCAGCTGGACAAACAGTAAGTCTTGGGGGATGTTTGAATCCCCTCCCCGAGACTGATAATTTACTCTTGGTTCACAAATGCTACAGGGAACAAGAGAAGATGAAATAACTACTTGCACTGTAAAACAAAAAAAAATGACAGGAATAAGTAGAATTTTTGCTGACTGGAACTTATGTGTAAGTAAATGCATTGCCCAGGAATGGATGGGTATTTATGAGGAATCACAATGGCTAACAGCGGAAGCTCCTGTATGGATAGACAACTTCACTCAACAGAGCCAGCCAGAATGGCTACACAGGGTAAATCCCATGGTGATGTAGAATAAATCCCTTGATAAATTCCAGGTTGCAGAAAAAAACTGACTTTCAGGGGGGAAAGGATTTAGGGGATGAACCCACCACCAACCCTCACCTCTGCTAGTAGCCAGAATGAGGCAGCCAACAAGAGAAAGAAGAGAAGTAAGGTGAATCCAGTAGGCAGCCAGAGCTGATGATGATGTAGGGGGGGGGGGAGCCAAAGCCACCAATGATGGGAGTAGTTGGAGTTGGTGGCATGGGAAGAAAGGGAAAATGGGATTTCCCCTTCTCTAGGAGTTTTCATTCGTCCCCTTCTTGTATAGCACTATATTAAGTCCTGTGTGAAATCATAGATGCAATTTTGGTTGCAGCTGAATTTAGAGGGAAAATGAATGAGAAACACAATAGCATACTTGTGTGGAAGGTACATTGCAGATTTAAATAGTGCATCTCAGACACAGTTTTACTATTAAGTGAAAAACAGAATAAACATACATGCTGGAGGGGAGAGGAAGGGACTGTCAGAAACACATCTATATACTTATGGGGAGGGATGTGTGACCTTGACCTTAGGGGAAATAGTGTTCTAAGCCAGATGTGGTGTTTAACCTGGACTCCTGGTTAGCAGGAAAAACAGGCTAATATTATTGGCGGGGTCTTGAGTTTGAGATATTACAAATTTTGGGGGTTGCGGTTGGTACACACTAACTTAGAGTGGCTGTAGTGTTCTTCCTTTGTGGTGTCCATGGATCAAAGCTCCCTAGACAAGTCACTATAGATAGTAAAATGACCTAGGTTTTGGCCCAACAATTCACAGCACTATCTTTTTAATCTTGTTTGAGGAGATATTGTCCAATAATACATCTCAGTGCGTACAAAGCAAGTTGCTGAAATAACTTTACAAGTTTTTATAAAAGTGAAGATCACAATATTTGCAATGCCATTGGAAAAACCTTGGCTTTTATTGATAGACTGCTAAGTACCCATCCTTAGTTGTCAGAAAAAAATAAAACAAAATTACCTTTTTCCAAAAAGGCAAAACTTATCAGTGAAAAATATTTTAATTCAAGAAGACAACACCTGGAACTGCAAGATGTTATTATGTGTATGTCTAAAGTTCTGGTAAGTTGCAGCCAACTTATGGTGACCCCAGCAAGGGGCTCTCAAGGCAAGTGAAAAGCAGAGGTAGTTTGCCATTGTCTCCTTTTGCAGAGTCTTCTTCAGTGGTAGTGACCTTCAAAGCCGTGCGCGGCCTGGGACTGACATACCTAAGGGACCGCCTCTCCCCATCCGTTTAGCCTCAACCAAGACCAGGGCTTTTTCTGCCCTTGCCCCAGCCTGGTGGAACATGCTCCCACATGAGATCAGGGCCCTGCAGGACCTTCTTCCACTCCACAAGGCCTGTAAAATGGAGCTGTTCCACCAGGCCTTTGGCTGAGGTGGAAGGGGCATCCAGTAGAAACAGTCGGCCTCCCCTGCTGAAGACACCATCTCTATGTGGCCCAGATTAGATTAAACAAGAGGGTGACCCACGACACTCGCGGGGGGGGGGGAAGCAGCAGGAGTCGGGAAGTCGGCGCTGCTCTCTCTCCCTTCCCCCCTCTAAGCTGTTAAGTCTTGTGAGCAAAGATTCTACTGTGTGAGTGTACTGGCATTAAAGTTGTGAGCGAGTGATTTGGCTACTGCATAAATCAGTTTGCTCTAGAGCCCCATCCTTACTGAGTGAAGACAAAAAGGTGTGAGCCAGAGGCTAAAAACTGTGAGCTCGCTCACACTCATTCAGCTTAGAGGGAACACTGGACTGGAGTCACTCTGTATATAATAGGCAGGCCCGTAGCTAACAGTCGTGGGGGTGGCGCCGCCGGGGGTCTCCGGGAGCGACCTCAGCAGGGCGGCTCCAGCCAGTGCGCGGGGGAGGGGGCGCTCTCCCCGCCGCCGACATCTTCTCCGGCGGAACGGACCGCCGTTCTCTGGGAAGGGGGATCGGCGCTGCCCGCCCGCCTGCCAGAGGAGCTGCAGGGAGGCGTGGGGAGCGGCT
>NW_015174844.1:14646-22037 GCF_001447785.1 Gekko japonicus | reverse complement strand
CTCGGCCCTCGCCGCTCTGCTTCCCCCCCTCGCTCGCTGCTCGCCCCGAAATTTTTTCCCACATTTGGCATTTTTGTGCACACGTGGGGACTGGCCCACGTGTGTACAAACCTCCCCCTCCCCCTCCCCCCCAAGTGCCCCAGGAGCGCTGATTTAGCGATCCGCACTCCGGGGGCAACTTGGCTATTAGATATATAGATTAACTGAAAGTCCAGTGACACCAGTATTGGTGCAAATTGTTTTTAAATGCTCTTTTAATGTTTTAATTAAGTATTTATTATTATGTTTTGTGTTGCTAAATGGCCAATTATATTGTGATCTGCCCTGAGTCCGGGGAGGGGGGAATATAAATCTGAAAAATAAATAAATACCAACCCTGCTTAGCTTCTGAGATCAGACAAAATCGAACTATACCATGCTGTCTTCCCTCCCACAAGATGTTATACTGATGAAATAAAAGTGTGTTGAAAAGCTGCCACCTTGTGTCTGAATTAAGACAGTGGAAACTTCCATTCTCTCTCATCTGAATCTTGTCATTTCTCTTTGCAGTATTTGAACTGCAGACATTCCATCACCTACCAACCATCCTGATATAAATAAATCCGAATGGTGGTGGCACTTCTCTAGAACATTCCACAGGCTCCAAAATCAGTTCGCTCTCTGATCTGTCATTCAGAGGGTCTCCCTATCCACTGGCTGCTTTGCCTGAGTCCTGCCTCCAACATTCTAAACATTTTGCTAATCCTCTCCCCCCCCATAGCCAGTCAGAACACAGAGGTTATTTGCATATGCAGCCTCATTGGCCTCTGCCTCGGAACTCAGAGGTCGTTTGAATATGCGACTTGATTGGATTTTGCCTCTAACATTCTAAACAGTTTTGCTGTTCTGAGGTAAAATGTGTCCAATCTCCAGGTGACGGCTGGAGATCACTCAGAATTACAACTGCTTTCCAGATGGCAGAGATCAGTTCCCCTGGAGAAAATGGTGGGCTCTGTTTCCTTATATGCTGCTGAGGTGGCCCCCGTATGACAGCCAATGTGACATAGCAGTCAGGGCTTCAGAGCACGGGAGAGGCTGCAGGTGTGTGGGGGGTGGAAAGCTGAAAAGTGAGGGGGAAATAAAGGTAGGTTGATGATTGGCTGGGAAGGAGATAGGGTTGCCAACTCCAGGTGGGAAATTCCTGGAGATGTGAGGAATGGAGCCTGGAGAGGGTGAGGTTTCAGGAGACGTGGGACCTCGGACAGGTACAAAGCCATAGACTCCACCCTCCAAACCAACTATTCCCTTCTGGGGAACTATCGTTGTCAATCTCCAGGTGAGGGCTGGAGATCACTACAACTGTTCTTTAGGTAGCAGTGATCAGTTCCTCTGGAGAAAATGGTGGACTCAGTGTCATTATACCCTGCTGAAGTCGCCACAGCAAATTGACACTGAGTGTCCAAGGCCGCGGCACCCGCCCAGAGCCTCTTTCTAGAGGCCGTTGTATTTATTTCCACAACGGGCCTTTTTCCTTGTCCTGTTATATTCCAAATCTATTGCAAAATAATTGATTACAAATCTCCAAATTAACCTTTCTAAGGAATATCAATGTCCAGCTGAAAAAGCAATAAAAACTAGAAATCCCTGATGCCTTTAATTACCTGGAAGTGAAAAGTGCCGTCAAGTTGCAGACAATTTATGACAACTC
This sequence comes from Gekko japonicus, assembly GCF_001447785.1. Classification (NCBI taxonomy): domain Eukaryota; kingdom Metazoa; phylum Chordata; class Lepidosauria; order Squamata; family Gekkonidae; genus Gekko; species Gekko japonicus. The sequence goes on along the minus strand of NW_015174844.1, from coordinate 20,350 downwards.
TGCAGGGGTTTTAAAGCAAAAGACAAACAGGTGTGCATTTCTGTTGCCTACCTATGCATAGTAACCTTGGACTTCCTTGGTGGTGTTCCATCCAAGTATTAACTAAGTGGACTGGGCTTAACTTCTGGGATCTGATGAGATTTGGCTAGCATGGGCCATCCAGGTCAGTGTAATGATAACTGTGTGCCATCGAGTTGCAAGCAACTCATGGCAACCCCAAGCCACTTGGGGTTTTCAAGGCAAGAGATGAGCAGAGGTGGTTTGCCATTGCCTTCCTCTGCATTGCAACCCCTATCTTCCTTGGCAGTCTCCCACCCAAGTACTAAGCATGGCCATCCCTGCTTAGCTTCCAGACTCTGATAATATCAGGCTAGGGTGGACCTTTGAGATCAAATCAGTCAATCCTAATGGGTGGGCCTAGGATTAGTTAATTCTTAACCAGAGTGGTCCAGCAGCTGGAATGCCCTATTTCCCCTCTTGCAGTTTGTGGGGGCAACATGTCCTTCCCAGGGCTATTGCCTGCCTCATACCTCTCCCCATGTCGGGATTGAACCAGGAGTCCTAGCCGTGCTACCCCAAGTGCCTCTCCACTGAGCCATCCCTGTCTGTGCAGTGGTCTCTGCCTTGCCCCCTGTGGCTGGAGGTGATGTCAAGGCAGCAGTGGGATGCCTAATGCCTGCCAGAATATGCCTCCTTTGAGCCTACCCCCTTGGCCCAGTGGATAGGATTCTGGTCTTGGGTGTGGGGGCTGTGGCTCCCACACAGACTCTGTCTGTTCTTGCCTTTTTTTTCTTCATCTTTCTATTCTTGCTCTTTTCAGTGAAATGTTGTGTGTGGCTTGAAGCAGGGATGGCTATGTAATAGAAGAAGAGAAGGAGAGATTGGATGGACTTATACCCCGCTCTTCACTCGGAGTCTCAGAGCAATTACAAACTCCTTTCCCTTTCCCTTCCCCTCCCCACAACAGACACCCTGTAAGGTTGGTGGGGCTGAGAGAGCTCTGAGAGAAACTGCCCTTTCAAGGACAGTTCGGACAAAACTATGGCTTGCCCAAGTGGTCATTTCCTGCAGGAGCGCACAGGAGCGGAGCTCCAGCAGTAAAAAGCCCAGGGGGTGGGCACATACAACAAGCCCCACCCCCTGCTCCCAGCAGCCCCTGGCCACAAGGAGCAAGAAGCAGCCAGGTAAGTTGCAGAGCCCCCCCTCCCCAGATAGCAATTCAAAACAGTCCAGTGGCACCTTTAAGGCCAAGGTTTATTCAGGTACAAGCTCTCCCTCTTCTGTGAGGGCAGATCTGCATGTATGTGTGTTGGAATTGCAAGTTGCTTACACTTCAGTCATTACAGAGTTAAATGTTGTTTGTTAGGAAACAGGATGTTACTTTACATAATGTATTCAACAGCAGGAAAGTTTGTGGGAGTTGTTTATCCTGATGAAGTGACCTATAACCTTTGTACTGGTCAACTAACAACTTGTTTGTGGAAATGCTTTGATCTAGCATTAATGTATTCCTAAGGTTTATGGCCCTTTGTGTGAACCAAAGCGGTAGTTCTCTTCTAGAAGCCAAGACAGATAGAAAGATATAGCTGTTAGCATATAGTATTACTGAGAGTAACTGCAAGTATGTAACCTTTTATTTTATTTCTTTTATCCGAATCACCTTACCCATGTTTTATTTTGTTTTTATAGTAAAGATATTTTTCTTTTACTAAGTGCGTGCTCTTGTGTTTGCAATACGACCATCAACCCTGAATCAAAGAATCCCAACAGTGTGTGTCCCCCCCATAGCTAGCAATTCAAGTGTCCAGTGGAGCCTGAGAGGTGTGTTGAAAGTTAATATCCAGCAGTCAGATCATGATGATCTAAGTGACAGCAGGCAAGCTGCTGATAACAGGTTCTGAACGGTTGAGACCTGATAAGGGATGAGGTCAGTGACAATGACTCAGCATGCAGCTGATTGGACAATTGTTGTATATAAGTGGACAAGTACTGCTCTGTCATTCTCTTCTTTGGATATGGTGTTTGGAGGAGCAGTTTGTTAGTGGATTGTATATATTGTAAATAAATCTGTACATAGTTTACCACAGGACTGTCTTGGTGTGGTGCTGTACAGAACCTACTCTGCAGTGAGTGCTGTGAGAGCTGGAGTGCTGGAGTGGCTGGAAAAGTCCTGGTGGCTGGTGGTGCTGGAAAGTTGCTTTACACACACTGCGCAACAAGGTGGGTGTTGCCTTCTGACACACTTCCAGTGATGTCAGGGGGTGTGGCATATGCAAATAAGTTATGCTAATGAGCTCCTGCACCTCTTTTTCTACGAAATGACCCCTGCCCAAGGTCATCCAACACTACACCAAACTGGCAGCACTTTTTCTGCAATTGAACTCTTACCAGGGAAAAGGTGAGCCATACACCCTGTCTGCCACACAGGTGCCTATGGGCAGCAGGCCTCCTGGGCCATGTTGCAGAATACCCATAGGGAATGGACCAGCACCACTGCTTTTGTGTCAGAGGTCAGCCACCTCTGCAGCCCTTCTGATTGTGCTGATTGAGACCCATAGTTAGGAAACCAGCTGGTGGAGGACACCTCAAGATCCTCATTTGCTGTTTTTGCTGCCTGCTTAGAACGTGCATAAATGGGAGGTAGTGTCAAGCCTGTCTGCCATAAAAAATAGGGAAGAATGGTACTTTGGAATGAGCATTTGGATTAACTCATGAAAGGCTAGTTTTCCAGCATGATCATAAGCAGAGTTATACTCTTTTAGAAGAGAAGAAGAAGAAGAGATTGTATTTATACCCCGCCCTTCACTACCCAAAGGTGTCTCAGAGCGGCTTACAAACTCCTTTCCCTTCCCCTCCCCTCCCCACAACAGACACCCTGTGAGGTAGGTGGGGCTGAGAGAACTCTTGACAGAAACTGCTCTTTTTCAAGAACAGCTGTGCCAGAGTTATGGCTTGCCCAAGGTCATCCAGCCAGGTGCAAGTGGAGGAGTGGGGAATCAAACCCGGTTCTCCCAGATTAGAGTCCACGCACTTAACTACTACACCAAACTGGCTCTCAACTGGCTTTTACGTCCATTGATGGCAAGGGACTTAGAAGGGTATCCCTCCGCTTAGGACCGCACCGTTGGGCTTCTCTGTGAGGGAGCTGAGAAATTTAAAAAGATGATTTTGAGACTAATCTGAGAATCTCATAACAGAAAGAAGAAGAAAAGAGACCATTTTGGAATTCTTATTCAAAGAGTTTAGTGAGTGAGTAAGCATAATAGCCAAATATTTAGATGAAGCCATGAAAATTTAATGAGAGAAAAAGAGAAGAGAGCATTTTAATTGAGAGAGTGGATTTTGGGATTTGGTGACACAGCAAGAATGACAAACAGAGAGAAACATTAAGGGTGAGATCTGCTCCTGTTGAAATCAACAATCAATGTTAATGGATCAGGATTGCAAACTAAAGCTTTCTTCAACTCAGAACCCTCTATGTCCACAGCAAAGCTACGTTTCCTTCAACCTCCCTTTTCCAAGCAAAGCCAAACAGCTTTTGTACTTATGGCTCCTTAACGTGTGTTTCATTCCCATCAGTGCACAATGTCACAATCAGATCAGATTCTCTAATCTAGGAATTTCCAAAATCATTTAAACTGTGGACACCTTTGGAATGTTGAGAATGGAGAGTGGGCACCACGACAAAAGGGCTGCCATGAGGTACTGGGGTCAATGGCAAAGTGTTGGGAGGCAGCTGTTTTGAATCAGTGCTGCCTGCAGATACAACAATGATGCCTCCTTGGTTCTTCTGAAGCACCTCCTGCTCAAGTGAGATAGTGAAAAGCCAATAATAGAACAAGAAGAAGCAGGGTAGGTTTTTATATTTTGATTTTCTTCTATCTTAAGGAATCTCAAAGTGGTTTATAATCACCTTCCCTTCCTCTCCCCAGAACAGACACCTTGTAGGTGAGGCTGAAAGAGTTCTGAGTAGGGCATGAACTGGAAAAATGTGGTTCGTGGCCAAACCCCAAATTGAATCAAATCGGGAAGTTAATTCATGCAAATTGAATCAAATCGGGAAGTTAATTCACGAACCAAACTGGTTCATGGCTCCGCAAACCCTGTTTAATCAGACTGCAGTCCCTTTCAACAGGGTTTGCAGAAAGCCTGAAAAACAGCTGAACGGTGAGGAGCAAGCTGCACCCCACCTCTCAGATATTTTTGTGGCTTTTGCAGGAAACAGAAAATGAGTTTAAAGGGATTCAGAGTCCCTTTAAACACCTGCTTTCTGCTCTACCCACAAACCACCACAAACTGCTCTAAAAGTTAATGGAAAGTGTTTCGCAAACTTCGGTTCACAAACTATGTGATGAATTTTGGTTTGTGATTCAGTTCATGCCCATTCCTAGTTCTGAGAGAACTATGACTGGCCCAAGGTCACCCAGCAGGCTTCTTATGGGGGAGTGGGAACTCAAACCTGGTTCTCCAGATTAGAGTCTGCTGCTCTTAAACATTATACCATGCTGGCTTTGGGGAAGAAGCAAATATCCTCTAGGAAACCCATCAGTGAGTGTCATGATTCCCATGGATACAATGTTGGGAATCACTGGTCTAGCTTGACCTTTCCAGGATCTCAAGTAGACATCTTTTGCATCACCTGCTAATGGATCCTTTTAATTGGAATTGCTGGGGATTGATCCTGGGAACTTCTGCATGCTGTACTAGTGGACAACAGCTCCCTACCCCACCAAGATCACCAATTAGGTAAAAGACACTTATTTTAAACAGCTGCCTGTAGGAGGGGGGGAGTATTAGAAGCCACTATAGAGGCTGGGCCGGCAGGATCACTAAGGCATTACTGCTGGGGTGGGATCCTTCGTGGCTTTAAGCACCCTGCCCCAGACAACCGCCTGTTAGGTGTAGGAGGTGGGGGAGTGTGTTGGAAGCCATCAGAGATGCTGGGCCAGCAGCATTACTGCACCTCACAGGTGGTTGTTGGCCACTCCCAATTTCCTCAGCTTTCATGAGCTGTCTGCAGTCTCCTGTAACTGTTGGGTTTTTTACCTCAAAACACTGAGCTCTGCAGCTGACCAATGAGAGAGTGGGGGGTTCAGGGAGGCAGCAGCCTGGCAGCCACATAGCAATCAATGGGGGGAGCACATTTTACCCCTTTTGACCTCCTTAGGGGTCGAATTTCTAAAAATCCCTTCTTAGTGAGCATCTACGTCATGGAAGGAGTGCTCTCCCTGAATTTGGTGTTTATAGGTACAGCAGTTTGGCCTGGGTGTTGATTTTACGGTGAAGCGACTTTCTTTTATATATATATGTGTGTGTGTGTGTGTGTGTGTGTGTGTGTGTGTATGTATACACACACACACACATATATATATATGACTAGCCTGCTACGCGTGCTTTGCTGTGGTATTTAAGTTCTGTAAATCCAGTTATAATACTGATGATGTGAAATTTGAAATGTTACATTTGTTGTAGGAATTCTAACAGAGAATATAGTAGTGTAAGAAATGAAGTGAGACATATGTACTTTTTCTCTACTGAAGGACCTCTCTCTAAACCACATTGGTGATTCTGCCCTCAGGTGCTGGGATCACCAGGCCACATAGAACTGTCCATTTAAGACGCAGTCGTCTATTAAGTCAATTCCTGCTACCTTCCATGAAAGTGATGGCCTCTCTACTTGTGTTCCTGGATTGTTTTGCTCATA
>NW_015174844.1:0-13576 GCF_001447785.1 Gekko japonicus | reverse complement strand
ACGGCACCGCAGCTCAGGGGATCCGTGGGATCCTGCCACGGCGTCTCTATTTTGGTGGACAGACAACCGCCTGTTAGGTGTAGGAGGTGGGGGGAGTGTGTTGGAAGCCATCGGAGAGGCTGGGCCAGCAGTATTACTGAACTTCACAGGTGGTTGTTGGCCACTCCCGATTTCCTCAACTGTCATTAGCTTTCTGCAGTCCCCTGTAACTGTTGGTTTTTTTTTTTTTACCTCAGAACTCTGAGCTCTGCAGCTGACCAATCAGAGAGTGGAGGGTGCAGGGAGAGAGCTGCCTGGCAGCCACATAGGAATCAATGGGGGGGAGCACATTTTCCACCTTCTGACCCACTTTGGAGTCGAATTTCTAAAAATCCCTTCTTAGCAAGCACCTATGCCACGGTGGGAGTGCTCTCCCCGAATTTGGTGTCTCTAGGTCCAGAGGTTTGGCCTGGGCGTTGATTTTACAGTGAGGAGACTTTCTTTTATATATATAGATGGAAATTTCTTATAGACTTTTTGCAACGAAATGGGGGGGAATGAACTGATAATTTGTGGTTTTGAAGATGAAGACACAAAAACAAGCTTACAGGGAAAGGAAATGTACTTCTTTTAATATATTTTCAAAGTAAGGTTGTAATATGTAAATGTATATTTTTCTGTCACAGAGAAAATCGGAAATTATCCCTTCCTACTTTTTCACAATTGTCAGAGCTTGATTTCTTTTCTTTTCTTTTTCTTTTTCCTGTTTTTTCTTTTTCTTTTTTCTTCTCTTTTTAATCTTTTTTATGTTTTAAAACATCAATACAATTCATTTTTTAAAAAGAGAGGAGAATGTAAGCCAGCTTTGTTCCCCGTTGAAGGAAGCCTTTTTATTTTGGAGGAAGGCTGAGCAGAGTGGTACAGGTCAATTATTTTAAGACATCTGCATTGGTTTCTAGTTCATTTCAGATCTTAATTAACCTTTCTTACTGAAGCTCAAGGTGGCTCACAAGATATAAAAGCAATGTAATCAGCATATATAAAGATATAAAACAGCATACACTTAAATATATTTAAGTCCTATATGTAGATAAGAGCCTATCCTTCCTTTAGAGACTTAGGTAGCAAACTTCAGTAGGCCTAGGGAGAATTCCAATTTTATTCCATGGGGCTTACTCCCAGGAAAGTGTTCTTAGGACTGAAGCCTAACAGTGCAATTCTAAGCCCGCTGAAATAATTCATTTCAACTGGCAGAGAAGGGTGTAACTCTGCTTAGGACTGCACTGTTTAAAATGAGCTTTCGTACCATTATCAAACAGGCTTCAGCTGGTGTAATGGAAATACAGAAGACTGTTTTGAGGAGCTAGCTGCTGTGCCACAATTCTTCTCTGTGCCTTTTCTGCTCAAATGTCATGAGTAATATTGCCTTCAGTAGACGTAGGAGACAGAAACTAATAATCCAACAATGGGAGGGCCTGAGCGTGGTTTGTTTGTTTTTTAATTTTAATTTTTGCCATCAACTCATCACTGACTTATTGTGACCATGTGGTTTGGAGATGAGCTGTAATTCTGGATGATCCTCAGGCCCCACCTGGAGGCTGGCATCCCTAAAGTGACTTGCTTGTGTGACTTACAGATGGCACAGCACAGATAGCATGATCATGTCCTCCAATACCATACTTTTAAATACAGACATTTGTCTGCAAGTACTCAAGAACTGATTGATCAAATGATGACAGTTCAAATTGTGAGCGTGTGTGTGTGAATAATACCCATAATTTGTTTAGGCGAGTGATTCCTAGGAGGGGAAAGTAAGGGGACTGACGTAACTTTGAAGGAAAGCAAGCCATGTTGGTAAAAAACTCTGTTAAGAAGATATAAGAGGTAATGGGATAAGAGAAGGAATGGGCCCCCTTGAGAGAGAGGATGGGAAGTGAAGTATTGGTTTTATGACCTGCTGCTTACAGCAGTTTCGTATGTTACCACGTAGGCCAGTTACGCTTTTCATCTGGGTGAAGTTATTATGATTGTTTTCTGTACAGGACTTTATATCTTAAACTGCTTTGACAAAAATTAGAAAACATATAAATTACTTAATAAGTAGATATATAATAGAAGTTGACATGGGATATGTAGGCATTCACAGCACTAGAGAAACTATGGCCCTGTTCATACGAGCCGTTTGGGCCGGGAGAAGGACGGATCGGGGCCGGAGCAAACGGGCGCGATCCCACAGCAACATCTGGGGAACGTTGTGCTACCGTCTCCGATCCGTCCCATCCCGCCCATGAAGCGCACCAAAAAAGAACCACCTACCTGGGTGGTTCTTTCGAATGGGCCGCAGCAAGTGCGGCCGTGGGATCGCCAGCGCGTCCTTGCGCCGGCGCATCCCCGGCTCCTGGCCGAACTGCGCATGTGTGAGCATGCGCAGTTCGCCAGCCTCCCCTTCCCACCGTCACTTTCTCCCCGGCATCTGATTGTGCCGGGGAGCGACGGCGCCAAGGCTCGGGGGATCCGTGAGATCCCGCCGCGCCGTCTCAACTTTGATGCAGCTCAGATTAGCTGCAGTTTGACCATCCTTTTCCCTGCCATGTGGCAGGGGCCTATAATGTTTTTTAAAAGTCTTTTTGGCCCTAAAGCCTTCAGAGATCATGGCTGGTCATTTAAAAACTGCAGGATTATGCAAACACTTGAGCTCTATTTACATAGTTAGTATTATAGATTCCACTGCATTTTATATACATTTGACATTCTTCTGGAAATAATTAGGAGAGGTTTATTGTTCCAGTCTCTTCAGGAAAATCAGTGAAAATACTGTAAAAATCTTTGGTTGAACCAGAGTGATTTCCAAATGCTACCACTAGAGGGAGCATTTTAGTTTTCTCAAACAAACTCCTGAAGCCTTGCAAAGAAAAAACATTATTTAGAAAAAAAGTTCAAGGCATTAACAGTTTAACTGCTTGCCACGACATTAAAATACCTATTTAATATGTACTCAATGATTTTTTTTCAAAAAAAAGATTTCTATTCAGTTTTACATTTTGTACACCATTTACTCATTAGATAAGAAAATACTGTATAAGTAATTTTACGCAGTGCTATAACAAGCAGTTTGGGTCCGTGCGTGTGATTTTAACTTTCAGGAAATGTTGAACATCTCTCAGAATGGGATATGTGGACCCATCCCCTTCCAACACACAATATCCAGAATGTCACAAAATCCATGTTTTGTACCTTAAGGAATTTCCGTCTCACTATTTCACCACATTAACTTGGTTTCCACTTTTATGTCACCTTAAATGCTGGTCAAGAGCAGCACCACAGTAATGGTGGCAGGGCCAGAGATCCTGTCCAGCACAGTGAAGGTGAAGGGGCCCCTTCTGTTGGGTAAACAGTTGGGTAAACCTGGTAGACATGTTATAAAATAAGGTAGTAGAATGTGGAGGTGACAGAGTGAACGGTGACAGCAGTCAAGTCATCACATGCTTGAATGTTCCCCTATGTTGGAAAACTTTAGAAAAATGTTTCACAAAAAGAAGACTAGTAAAGCAGGCAAGTGACTGGGTTAGAGCCATTTTTATGTGAGGGAACATTCAACCTGTACCAGAAGTGGTACTGTCCACTTCATCAAACACCCCCCCCCACACACACACACACACTGCTTTCTGGTACATACATAGACCCTTCTTCAGGCATTATTAAAGGATGGCCACTTAATGAGTTATTATATTTTGACTGCAGTTTAGATTTTCCACCTTAAAGCACAAGAATGTCTTGGACGGCCCTTGAGTGAAGTATAATGAAGATGATAGTTGTAGATGTAAGGATTTTTCTACGTGCACTTCATAGATGAGGAAAAATAATTGTGCCTACATTTTTTTCTTTGCATATGTTCAAAATATATCTCAAAAGTTCTGATCAGGTTATATCTGTATAACCAGATAACCAGTATACAATACAAAGATACACACACATGGGTTATCGTTTGATAAAATGGCTTTATGTTAGTTCAATTCTGGCTTTACATGCCAGTAAAACTTATTTAGGCCCTATTTAGGTAAAGGTAAAGGTTCCCTTGCTCGAAAGGCAATCGAATCCGACTCTAGGGTTGCGGTGCTCATCTCTGTTTCAAAGCCGAAGAGCCAGCGCTGTCCGAAGACGTTTCCGTGGTCATGTGGCCGACATGACTAAACACCAAGGCGCACGGAACGCTGTTACCTTCCCACCAAAGTGGTCCCTATTTATCTACTTGCAATTTCTTGCTTTCGAACTGCTAGGTTGGCAGGAGCTGGAACTAGAGACGGGAGCTCACTCCGTCTTGCGGCACCCGGGTCTTGAACTGCTGAACTACTGACCTTCCACAGCCTGCAGTTCAGCGTCTTAACCACATTCTGGCTTTACATGCCAGTAAAACTTATGTAGGCCCTATTTAAGCAGCCTGAATAGCTTAGTTTGGCTTGAGCCAGCCTTATCAATTCAATGAATTTATATGTCAACTCTCCAAAGATCTGCTCAAGGCAGCTCATAGTGCCATGCAATAAAATAATTTTAAAAGAATAATAAAAAATGATGAATATTTTAAAAGCCACAAAAACATTAAGTAGCCACAAGTCTTGGGAATAGAATCTTAACTGGCAGGCTGGACAGTACAGGATGAGTTGATCTTTCAACTACCCCAGACGCATGCCGTCTAAGGCATTAAAAGTAAGTATCAGCACTTTAAATTGTGTCTATTAAAAATGGGCACCCAATGCAGATCTTTCAGCACTGCATCCAGGTTTGTAGCTACAGGGGGAACAGAGGGGCAATGCCCCCTCAAAAATATGCAATGTCCTCTTCTGAATCCTCGCTTTCATGTTTTAAAAAGTTACATCTGTAGCTCTTTTCTGTGTGGAGATATAAAGGGAAATGCATAAGCATTTTGATCTGGATTACTTGGAAGTAATGGAGGAAGGGCAGCTGCAAGAGGGCTTCCTGACCAAATTTATTATCTGTTTTGTCCCATCACTTTTTCTCCCTGGGCCTTTGCTCCTTCCTTGATCTCCTTTTTAATGTCTGTAGTGAAAAGTAAGAACACTGGGCAGAAAACTGGAGTGAGATTTATACTGTCTGGGGATTGCATCTACTGTTTGCAATTGAAATTTTTCTTTGTAGTAGATGGGGCATGAAAAGGTGGGTAGAAGTAGCCTGTCTGTTTTTTCCCCATTACATCCTGGTGTAACTTGCCTGGGTGAAAGAGTGTATGCCTCTAAGCATGTGCAGCATGACTTATACTCACCAGTGACTTATATTCATGAGTATTAAGCTCCACTCCTCACCTCCTCCCAAATCTGGTATAACACTAAAGGACAAGAGGCATAAAGGCTAGACTAGTTTAAACTCAGAGGAATCTGGATGTTTTGTTTAATGCATTTCATTATTGCAGTCAAGAAATAAGATACAGTATTTAAGAATAAACATTCTGACTTGATACTTTGTTGCTCTTCCAATAAAAAGTTCTTTGTTCAAAGCCGTACCAGACATGAGCATGCACTAGAATATTTTGCCGAGTGACCTAGGCCACCCACAGAGTCTTGTGAATTTCATTTTTTATTCCTATTTTGTTTTCCCCATAAGACTCAAGGTGGGACACAGCAGCTTCATTATGAAATAATGGCCTACTTCTCACTGTGGTAATTTTGCCACTTTGGATGTGCGGGCTCCTATGACTGAATGCACCTCATCACCCACCGTCCCAAATCTCTCACATTCTATCAGAGGAAAGACTTGCTTCCCCCTAACATGCTCGGATTCTCTGCGGAGTGTTTGTCAGTGGGGTATGTGTGTGTGCATGGAGGAGTGCCCTTCAAGTGAGCACCACTCCTCACAGGCTGTCTGTGGCACAGATCCCAGATACTACATAGCCACCCAGTAAAAACTAAGCCACTGTAAACACTCTACTGTTGACATCAGGCTGGGATGTTTGAGGGGGAGAAGGAAAAAAAAATCTACACTGACTTTTCTTCTCAAAATGCCCCAGTAACAGAAGTGACACCATAAATATACGAGGTCTTCCATTTCTGAGTGAGGAAAAAGTGCCAGTAAACTCAATCAGCAATAATGTCTGCTTAAAAAAAATAGAAATAAATATAAGGCTGCTAATTGCATGATGTGGGTGGTCAGAACAGTTTGTAACAGACAAGGTGGGGACAGAGAATTGGCACAAAACATAGAACTGCTTAAACAACTAACTAGTCAGCAAACCAGGTTGAGAGGGCAGTCAAAAGAATGCTTTTGGAAGAGTGGGTGTTGGTGGGGAAACACAAAACATGTTTGCAATGACTATTTGCAGGGCAACAACAGAAGATGGGGGTGGAGCCAAAATCAGATGTCTCATAGTTTTTGTAAAAGAAATAAATTAATAGCATCTTGAGAGCCCTATTTGAATCAGGAGTGCAATGTTGCAGGAGGAGCTTTTACTTCTTTCCCCTGTGCTTTTTTCCCAATTAGAATCACCACCACCCCTCCCCGAATTGCTTTTTGCCCCACTGGGGCAAAAAGTGGGGCAAAAAAGAAATAAATTAATAGCATCTTGAGAGCCCTATTTGAATCAGGAGTGCAATGTTGCAGGAGGAGCTTTTACTTCTTTCCCATGTGCTTTTTTTCCAATTAGAATCACCACCACCCCTCCCCGAATTGCTTTTTGCCCCACTGGGAGAAAACATGCAGGAACACGTAAACTAAGCAGATGATTTAAACTGGGAAAGAGGGAGGGCAAAATGTCCCTCATCCAAGACTGTGATTTTAATCCAAAACATTCATCTTCCTCAGTAGCTACTAAAAAGTAAAGGTTCCCTTGCTCGAAAGCCAGTTGAATCCGACTCCAGGGTTGCGGTGCTCATCTCTGTTTCAAAGCCGAAGAGCCAGCGCTGTCCGAAGATGTTTCCGTGGTCATGTGGCCGGCATGACTAAATACCAAGGCGCACGGAACGCTGTTACCTTCCCACCTAAGTGGTACCTATTTATCTACTTGCAATTTCTTGCTTTCGAACTGCTAGGTTGGCAGGAGCTGGAACTAGAGACGGGAGCTCACTCCATCATGCGGCACACTCGGGTCTCGAACTGCTGAACTACTGACCTTCCACAGCCTGCAGTTCAGCATCTTAACCCCTTGAGCCACCGCAGCTCCTATCGTACCTCCTACCGTAGCTACTATCACCTCTTTAAATAATACGGGAGACCCATTCAGAGATCTCATCTCTTAACGTGGTCAGGTTAGCACTGATTCTTGTTTATTTAGAATTCAGCTCACAGCAGAAGACCAGACCGCTTTCCAGATGAGTATGCTGGAACACCCTTCTACATCTAGGGTTAACCTCCAGGTGGTGGCTAGTAATCTCCCACTATTACAACTGATCTCCAAGGAAGAGAGATCAGTTCACCTGGACAAAACGGCCACTCTGGAAGGTGGACTCTATAGAATTATTTATTTATTTATTTGATTTATACCCCCACTGGGGTCCCTCCCCTCCCCAAATCCTGCCCTCCTCAGACTCCACACCCCAAATTGGCTTTGCAATGTAGACTTCTCCACCTCCTTGAGACTGTAGGAAGACGTGCTAGGACACCTGACTTTCTCAAAACCAAAAAAACCCAAAACCACAACCCTACTCCTTTGTTGAGAGAGATGATTCATCAGTATTTCCATGTCTATTTTAATATCCTTATCTGGGATGGGTGGGTAGACACTCTGAGTCAAGACTGTGTTAGGCAACCGTTTTGTGGTCATTTGTATCCTAGAACGATGAGTGGGATATTACACGTGGAAAGTATGGGGATGGATTAGCTTGTATTGTGTTGTGTTTTGTGGTTCTGTAGGTTCTTATTCTAGAAAGACCACACCATTCATATTGACAGACAATTTCCTCAGTCATTATATGGGCTATGATAGAGTATGTGCAGGTGGTTCATGGTCATTTAGGGTCAGATGTGCTAAATTAGTTTATCAGCATCACATCCTTCTACTCCAGCCTATTCCTTTGTGGTGAACAGGAAAGATGCCTTAAACAAGGACCCAGGCATGCAGAAAACTTTATTGTTAAGGAATACAACTGAACCTAGGGTAACGTTTTGTGTTAATATAAGCTTCTTAGCGTGGATTGGATCCAGCACAAGGACTGCCAGCCTTCCCAGCTTTCCCTTCCCCCAGCAGCTGTTTCCAGCCCTTTTTGTTTGTTCCTGCAGTCACTGGACTCAGACCTCAGGTCAGGAGGCTGCAGTGGGGAAGGGTGAAATTTTCCCCTTCTTCCTCTTCTGTCAGCAGAGGTCTGCTTATGCAGGATGCATATGGGAGCAATTTAAGTTTGTTCCCAGGGTCAGAAATGGCTGCTGGTGGAAGGGAAGTTCCGTGATTATTAATGGCTTCGGCTAACAGGTGGTGGGATCCAACCCTATGTGTCTAAGGGGTTGTACCTTTATCTCAAGGTCCTGGACTTGATTAGAGTCTATTTTTAGAGGGGGGAGTAGTAAGTTTGTGACTGCATAGGGTCATAACATTTTCTGAAGCTAGTCTTTATTACTTTAATTACACTAATGGCAAATTGGTAAGATACCGGCTGCCACATCAACATTTGCAGCCAGACCATTTTCCAACAGATCAATTAAATTTGCACTTAAGTGAATTTCAACATGGCACTGAGCAACGTTCATGTGAGCCCTTGGTAATACTCAACACTAATGGAGTATTTACTTCGGAATTACAAGTCATTATTATGCGGTTTCCTTGAGCAATCAGATCAGGAGGACTTCAGACATTTCATACTGTTTCACTAAAAACAGTGAAAGGAACAGGTAGGTGAAAGATGGCAGAGTGATGGGTCGCTGCAAACCAGCTCATACCATACTGGGAATGTTGTCCTCCCAGATCCACTCCCTGGAATTTCTGCCTGCACAGATGCCACAGAAAAACAAGGACAATGATAGGTAAATCCCAAACCATTATCACGGTGGGCATGACAGTACAGTCATGCCTGTGGGATCCCAGAAGGGTGTGTGGTTTCTCCCCCACCTCTAGGTCAATTCTCAGAAGTGTTACCTGTTCCACGCGTAGACCTGCACTTCACTTGAGCCTGTTTCCTCTCCTAGGGCTGCTCCATGGGGCTCCGATCTTGCCATGGATGTTTAACCAGCAGTTCCTACTGCTATTCTGGACTGTAGGAGTCTGAATTGTCGGGTCAGCATCCAGGGTGACTATGAGGGGAGAGAGGAGATGACTAACTCATGACATGCCCCTGGGCATGCTGGTATACTGGGTATATTGTTGTACCTGAGATCCACCTGCATAGCATTTGATTGGCTCCCTAAGGACTTGGGGCTTGGTAAAAGTAGTCAGCTATCTAATTCTTAACAACAACCTCACCCAGAATAATCTGTCATGTTCTAAAGATCAGAAGTTTGTCACTTAATTTACATTTTCCAGAAGAGTCCTTGGTGAACTGATCACACAGATGTCCCATCCTCCTCATCCCTTTGCAATATTTGATGAAAAAGAATGTACATGTATTCCACTTTGTACACAAAGCTAGCAGATAATTTGCCTTTTGAGATGAAACTTCTGAGGAGGCAACTGGAGATGGCAAAACTCAGATCTAATCGTGGATGATATCAATCCATCTTTTAAGCCTGGGATCTGATTGTTTCATAGTACCCTATTTATTTCTGACTCTTGAATAGGAAATAATAAAGTCATCTCCCAACCCTTGCACATGGAGGAAAGGGTAGGCATAGGGAGTAATAGAGCATTGTTCCCACCATACTTCTGCCTGCTATCCTCCTCTTCTTCTTCCTCTGGGCCCCATCCTACAAGTTATTCATGCTCGGAACATAGCTAGTATGGCTATGTAAAAGGTATATTACGCCCTGCACATTTTGAAATAAAAATTCATAATTGATTGCAGCAGCAAGTATTATAGTCAAAGACATGGATCCAGACTAAATTTTCCATCAATGAAGTGGAACTTTCTTGCGTCCTTCCTCCCAAATGCAGCTCACTGAACTCACCAAAATATTACTCCTGGGGGAACAGAGGTCCCTGAGGAATAACATGAGGGTGGTCTGCAGTGGGAAGACAGAGGCAGTGGAATTTACCCATTCAGTCTGGATCCAACCCTAGACCTAGAAATTATGGCTAAGGTTCTGTCTTGCAGTTAATCCATGTACCAAATGGAACAGCAGCTCCCATACTCTTGCTATGTGGGCCCTGCTACTTAAAAGTGGCGATGTATTATTGCTCACCTGATCAAATCCTTGAGGTTGATCTTGAGATGGAGAAGGAAATATGGGAGAAGACTAAAGCAGGTAATGTTAGTATACTGGGAGACTTCAACTACCCTCACATTGACTGGGTAAACATGTGCTCGAGTCATGCTGTAGAAATGAGATTCCAAGACATCATAAATCACTGTGCACTAGAATAGTTGATCACAGAGTAAACCAGAGGTGTAGTGATCTTGGACTTGGTTCTGAGCAAGTCTTAAGAACTGGTGAGAGATGTAGAGGTTGTTACACCAGTTGGGAACAGTGACACAATGCTATTAAGTTCAGTATATGAAAGACTGACTGCAACAATAGGGAAATTGAGGAACCTTATTGGGAAGGGATCATTGGGGGCGGAAACAACTAGGCAGACTGAGTTTGTGGGCTATGAAGGAGCTGAAGTACAACAGGGACCTAATACCACAACATCTGGGTCAGCCAATGTATGTACACTACAGTCGTCCTCCTGTAATTTGAAAGAGTTAGTAGGGGGGTTGCAGAGTCAGTCTAACCCATCTATTGTTAATGGATGTGTATTTGTAGACACAGTAGGGGAACTGGATCAGATTAGTACTGACTCATGACGTTTAAAGCTCCTATCATGGAATATAGGGGGTGGTGAAATAAACAATGGGATCCAGACTTTTTTTTAAAATTGGGCCACGCAGAGATTATACTGCTTCAGGAGACCTGGGCCCAGGCCCCAAACACTGCTAGCCTGAAAGGCTATAGAGTGTATAATGTCTTTGCCACCAAGTTCCATAATAAAGGGAGGGGCTGTGGGGGGCTTGTAACAGCAATGAAGAGAACCCTACAGATGGAGGTGGAGTTTATTTTTCACGATTGTGAGGATTTTGTGCTGGCTCTTTTGGTCAGAGGTCCTCTGTGGGAAAGTCTTTTATGTTTAAATGTCTTCCTGCCTCCTAATGGTTTAAGAGGGATTAGTAATGAGTTGTGTTGGAGAAAACTACTTGAATTATTAGAAAGACTAGTGACCCAACACCCAAATGCCCAACTTTGGGAGGCAATCTTAATGCCAGGATAGGGTCTTCAGCCAGTGAATTTGAGGATGGGGGGGCTGATGAGAACCTCCTAAGTGATGGACGTATCCTCCAAGACCCGTTTATTAACAGAGCTGGTAGAAGATTCCTGGAGCTTCTCTCAAAGCTAAATCTGTGTGTATTGAATGGTACTGGAAGGGATATTTCAAAGGGGACTTTTATATATATTTCTACGTGGGGTGTGATAGATTTTGTAGCTGTCTCATGGGATCTTTTAGATCAAATCCATTCTTTTGAGGTGACTGATGCACTACATAGTGACCATAATCCATTGCATGTAGTATTAGGCTGTTCGGAAGAACCAATTAGGGCACCTAATAAGCCCAAAGGGGATGACTTTGTGTATAGGAGGCCTAAATGGTCAACTAATATTCAGAAATTAGTACAGGAGGCTCTTTCTAATGAGGGAAGTACTCAGGAACTTTTGGATTTAAAAATCAAGGACCCTAATGTGATCCCCATTTATGAGGAAATTGTGAAAAGGTTAATATCTGCACTCCTCAAAGGAAGTTCTGTTAAGTCACCTTCCACTCCTCAAAATGAGTGGTTTGACAGAGAATGTGTACAATTTAAAAGATATCCGATGAGATGTAATAGAATAGCTAGAAGGGTCAGGGATCCAGAATCGTTTAGGATCCTGGGTAGAGCAAGGAGTCAGTATAAAGATCTTCAAAAGAAAAAGAAGCAGGCATCCGTTGCTCATTTGCTCCAAGAGGCAGCAAAAAGTAAGAATGAGGTCAGACTTTGGCACCTGATTTCTATTGGTCTTGGTTGTCAAAATTTGGGGAGGGATCCAAGGATCCAGGCTGAGACATGGTTTGAGCATTTTTCTAAGGTTTTCAGTGGTGAGGGTGGGAATAGCCTGGTTAACCTCCCTCCACCTATCACAACTTCTTGGCCTGCAGTCACAGAGTCGGAAGTGAGGTTGTTAATTGAATCCTTGCCTAGCGGTAAATCCCCGGGTGAAGATCTGATTCCGGCAGAGTGTTTTAAAACGAATATTGACTGGTGGTTACCTTTATTAGTGAAACTTTTTAGCCAAATTGACAGAACGGGTAGTCTTCCAAAGGGATGAACTACGAGTATTATCATCCCAATTTATAAGAAGGGTGATAGGAACAAGCCGGACAACTATAGGCCAATTAGTTTGTTGCCAATTGCCTCTAAATTATATAGTAAGCACTTAAAAATAAATTAGAGGATTATGTCATTGATAATAATTTAATCCACCCTCTCCAAATAGGGTTCAAAAAAGGTCGCTCTACCATCGAACACTGCCAAACTCTATATACCTTGTCTTCAGAGAGCATTAGAGGCCCTACAAAAGCCTTATACACAGGCTTCATCGACCTGGCTTCGGCGTTTGACTCCTTAGATAGAGATAGATTACGGCAGAAACTTTTGAACATCAACACTGACCCACGGCTGGTACATCTGATTAGCCAGCTACATTGTGATACCAATGTAAAGGTTAAGGTTGGGAGAGAAGGCCTATATACTAAGGATGTCCAAGTGCAGAAAGGGGTGAAACAGGGTTGTGTGTTAGCCCCCACTTTGTTTAATCTCTATCTAAATGACATAATCACTAGTTGAGAAGGTAGTGGATATATGGCTCCGGGCATTGGACAACAAAAGGTTCCAATCCTTCTGTATGCAGATGACATGGTCCTTCTGTCCTTAACCAAGATTGGCTTGAGAAGACTCTTTAACAAATTGGGTGAGTATTGCAATGCTGAAGGCTTGTGAATAAATTATGCCAAGTCAAAAGTTCTGGTTTTTAGAAAATGCCCAAAGAAATCTACCTGGAGGATTCTTGGCACTCAGATCAAACAATGCAGCACGTATAATTATCTGGGCTTAACCTTCTCTGAAACTCTCTGTCCTGGCGCCCCCATCTTACATCATTAAAAGCTGCTGGTATGAAGAATTTGGGGGCTCTACTGGTTCTACTTTTCTAAGGGAGGAGGCATGGTAGACCCAGTTTTTAAACTGTATGGGAGTAAGATAATTCCAGCCATGCTATATGGATCAGAGATCTGGGGCTGGGGAGATCAGATATTGTCCTCATTAAAAATAGTACAGAATTATTTTATGAGGCAGATTCTCGCCTTGCCAAGGGGTGTACCAGTGGCATTAATGAAGGCTAAACTGGGAATTACCTCATTGAATGGCAGAGTGAATGTCAGAATTATTTCCTATTGGAGAAAGTGTTTTGAATGACCCCAGAATTCCCTGGGGGGTTT
>NW_015174843.1:0-446 GCF_001447785.1 Gekko japonicus | reverse complement strand
CTGATTGGAGCGGCCTAGGATCCGCATAGGGAAGGGAGCGGTGGTGCAGGCAGTAAAAAGCCTGCAGTAACATCAGTGAACAGCCTTAAGGCTGTTCGAGACCCACCGCGGCCAGGGTGAGCTCCCGGCCCTTGTCCCAGCTCCCGCCCACCCAGCGGTTCGAAAACAAAAAAGTAGCAAGTAGATAAATGGGTACTTGCTCCTAGGTAGCAGGGGGCACCCTCCTCCTTGCGGGGCGGTGTGCAGCAGGCGTGCTGGTGATAGTGCAGTGATGATGGCAATGACGATGATGACGACGATGACAGCGATGGCGATGGCAAGTGGCCTGGCGACCCAGCAGGCGTGGTGAGCGTCCGACGTCGAGCGGCAGAATCCAGTCAGAGACTGGATTGTGGAGGCGTGGTGACGCCGCGGCACGGCGGAGCCAGCAGGATGAAAGCCGAAGC
>NW_015174842.1:0-227 GCF_001447785.1 Gekko japonicus | reverse complement strand
CCCCCTGCCCCCCCCCCCCCCCCCGCTGCACACACACAAACCCCGAGGGAGGGAGGGGTTGCCGCCAGGTGAGCCCCGGGACTCCCCTGCAGGGCTCCATCAGCCCCACTCGCTGGGGGGGGGAAGGACTCGGCCTCCCTCTCTCCCGCTTCCTACCCGGGCCTGGCCTCCGAAAAGGGACCAACTCAGCACAGCTCGTCGAAGGGGAGCGTGACTCACACGGTCCT
>NW_015174841.1:283-463 GCF_001447785.1 Gekko japonicus | reverse complement strand
CCGTCCATGCCTGTAGCTGCCACCACGTCTTGTGGCAGTTACCTTGGTTGGACTAGATGTCCTTGGAGACCCCTTCCAACGCTATGATTCTATGATGGGAACCAGGGCTTTTTTTGTAGAAAAAGCCCAGCAGGAACTCATTAGAATAACAGGCCACACCCAACAGCAGAAACTCATTAG
>NW_015174841.1:0-250 GCF_001447785.1 Gekko japonicus | reverse complement strand
GCTCATTAGTATAGCAGGCCACACCCCAAGGCCTTATCTTGGCTTGCCCGGGTTCCCTGCGGCTGCGGGTAGCCCGGGCAAGCTGGCTCTTGGACAGCCAGGGAAGGCACGGGGAGGCATTTAAATGCCTTCCCGATTCTTCCAGGCCCCGCCCGCCTTGGAGTTTCCGGGGCTGTGTGTCGCTCTACAGGCCTTCCCTCCACAGCCATGCATGGAGAGGCGTGTAGTGGGTGTGGCCAACTCTGAAGCC
>NW_015174840.1:364-472 GCF_001447785.1 Gekko japonicus | reverse complement strand
GGAGGGTCCCTCTAGTCCAGCCTCCAGTCAACACTGTCATCAACCAGTTACTCTGGAGGGTCAACAGCAGGGCAGAGAGGCCGAGGCCTTCCCCTGAGAACACACTCA
>NW_015174840.1:0-259 GCF_001447785.1 Gekko japonicus | reverse complement strand
CCTTCCCCTGATAAGAACTTCAGAAGAGTCCTGCTGGATCAGACCAAGGAGGGTCCCTCTAGTCCAGCCTCCCGTCTCACACAGCGGCCAGCCAGTTCCTCTGGAGGGCCAACAACAGGACAGAGAGGCCGAGGCCTTCCCCTGATAAGGACATCAGAAGAGCCCTGCTGGAAATAACGCCTACCAGAGGGTGTGGCAAAGTAGGACCTTTCACCCCTTACATAAAAAAACCACTTTTCTACCAGGCAGGAGTTTCAAG
>NW_015174839.1:0-478 GCF_001447785.1 Gekko japonicus | reverse complement strand
TGTATGGACATGTAATTGGTATTAATGTGTAATTGTCATGTGTCTTTAAAGAAAGTATGCATGATTACACAAGTGGTTAAGATGCTGAACTGCAGGCTGTGGAAGGTTGGTAGTTCAGCAGTTCAAGACCCGGGTTGCCGCATGACGGAGTGAGCTCCTGTCTCTAGTTCCAGCTTCTGCCAACCTAGCAGTTCAAAAGCAAGAAATTGCAAGTAGATAAATAGGTACCACTTAGGTGTCAGCGTTCCATGCACCTTGGTGTTTAGTCATGCCGGCCACATGACCACGGAAACGTCTTCGGACCGCGCTGGCTCTTCGGCTTTGAAACGGAGATGAGCACCGCAAACCTAGAGTCAGATTCGACTGGCTTTCGAGCAAGGGAACCTTTACCTTTTATATGAATCCAACTCCTCCACTCCCACTTGATATGAGTGTTTGAAGTGTGTGTATATTGCATTCTTTACTTAAATTGGCCTTG
>NW_015174838.1:294-481 GCF_001447785.1 Gekko japonicus | reverse complement strand
CAGAGTCCGCCCTCCAAAGGAGCCGTTTTATGCAAGAGAACTGATCCCTGTGGCCTGGAGGTTGTTTGTAATTCCAGGAGATCTCCAGGCCCCGCCTGGAGGCTGGCAACCCTAGCACCACTGCCCGAAGGAATCTCAGAGCGGCTTACAATCTCCTTTCCCTTCCTCTCCCCACAACAGACACCCT
>NW_015174838.1:0-274 GCF_001447785.1 Gekko japonicus | reverse complement strand
TCTTTCGAGAACTGCTCTTTCCAGAACAGCTCTGAAAGAACTTATGACTGACACACCAGCAGCTGCATGTGGAGGAGTGGGGAATCAAACCCGGTTCTCCCAGATCAGAGCCTGCGCTCCTAACCACTACGCCAAACTGGCTCTCAAAGGAGGCCCAGTTTCCAGAAGGCTCCAGTCTCTAGACAAGACTTCCCCTACTGTTCCTTCCCTTCCGGATCTCCTCCAGCTCTAACTACATCAGGTATTTATTTTACCTTTCCTTCATTTACGTCTC
>NW_015174837.1:346-483 GCF_001447785.1 Gekko japonicus | reverse complement strand
GGATGGAGCGATTAATAAATTGAAAGATTTTATTATTATTATTTAGCTCAGGAAGGAGGGCTCCAGAGCAAACTAATTGATGCAGCAGCCCAATGGCTCGCTCACAGACTTAATGCCAGGAAGCTCACCAAGTAGAA
>NW_015174837.1:0-336 GCF_001447785.1 Gekko japonicus | reverse complement strand
CCAGGTGCCATCAGGAGGTCCAGCAGTGGGGCCAGGACATTAGAAGCCCTCCCACTGTTGCCCCCCCCAAGTACCAAGAAGACAGAGCATCACTTGCCCCAGAGTCCCTATCTATACCTTGTGGCTAACAGCCACTGATGGACCTCTGCTCTGCTCCAGACACCATAGCCTTCAATCCTTCTTCTCGTTAGACACTAGTGAGAGAGCATGATGAGACGGTGACTTTCCTGGACAAGGCCTTTCACCGAGATGCGGGCAAACTCAGAGGGAAGCTGGAGAAGGAGAAAAAGAAGAAAGAGGCTCGTCGGAAAAGCCGAACTGCCCTGACCTCTGAGG
>NW_015174836.1:172-484 GCF_001447785.1 Gekko japonicus | reverse complement strand
AACTGGCTACACCACTACACCAAACTGACAAGGTCCCTCCCCACCCCAAACCCTGTGATGGCTCCACCCCCCTCCCAAATTCCCCAGGTATTTCCCCACCCAGAATTGACAACTTTAACCTGGAGAGTTGTAGGTGGTCTGAAACAGTAACAGCTGAGTTAACTTGGTTATTGCTTCCTGCTTTTTCCTTAACTTTCTGGCTCTTGTTTTGGGGGATTTCCCTGTTCCTCCTCCTCTTAGGACTCCTGGGGGAATGAAGTGTGTCAGGGGAGAGAGGAGATTAGCAGAGAGAATTGGGGGGGGGGGAGGCGC
>NW_015174836.1:0-150 GCF_001447785.1 Gekko japonicus | reverse complement strand
CCGGGGGGGGGTCTTGCCCCCCCCCCCCCACATGACCCTCTGCGGCTTTACAGGGTCAAAAGGCATCTTGTGGTTTCACTTAATTGCTGGCTGCCTGCCCGAGAGCACAAACAGAAATGTCTAAAAATAATATTTAATGCCAAGTTCGGT
>NW_015174835.1:0-504 GCF_001447785.1 Gekko japonicus | reverse complement strand
TGAAGTGGGTGGCCCAGCCCCAGAGGAAAAACAGTATCAGTGCTCAAGGCTGTTGAACTAGTATTTGCTTCCCTCCCCCTTTCCAACCCAGGGTTGAAAACAAGTCTGATCTGGTTTTAGAAGAAGAAGAAGAGAAGAGATTGGATTTATACCCCGCCCTTCACTTGGAGTCTCAGAGCGGCTTACAAACTCCTCTCCCTTCCCCTCCCCACAACAGACACCCTGTGAGGTGGGTGGGGCTGAGAGAGCTCTGACACAAACTGCTCTTTTTCAAGGACAGTTGTGCCAGAGCTTGTGACTGACCCAAGGTCACATCAGCAGCTGCAAGCAGAGGAGTGGGGAATCAAACCCGGTTCTCCCAGATTAGACTCCGCACACTTAACCACTACACCAAGCAAGCTGCTTTCCTAACTGATGCAGTGGTGGTGGTGGGGGAATGGAGGGAGTCACAGCTTGAGGCTGGTGCCTATGGAATTTCCAGGGCTGAAAGGGTAGGAAGGGAAA
>NW_015174834.1:378-488 GCF_001447785.1 Gekko japonicus | reverse complement strand
GCAATAGCAGAGCACTTCCTCACAGCATCCGCAAGGGCCACTGGAATGGCAACGGCATGAGCCTCAAAGGGCCTCTCCTGGCCAATGCCCGCCATGGACTATGGGGCCTA
>NW_015174834.1:0-176 GCF_001447785.1 Gekko japonicus | reverse complement strand
GTTGGATCAGGCCAAAGGCCCATCCAGCCCAACACTCTGTATCACACAGTGGCCAGAAATACCAGGTGCCATCAGGAGGTCCAGCGGTGGGGCCAGGACCTTCCGACCAGGAAGTCCACCTCTCTCAGATGCCTGCTGTGTTAAGGATAGCTCAACCTATCTCCTCAAATGCCCTG
>NW_015174833.1:335-492 GCF_001447785.1 Gekko japonicus | reverse complement strand
TTTGATATTAAGGAGTTTAAAAATTACCAGGTTATGACTCTAGGATAAATGTGGTTTTACTTGGACATCTATTTATTTAGATATTTATATCCCACTGTTCTCCCTGATAGGGACCCAAAATGGCTGGCAATGTCATTCTCCCTTAATCCATTTTCTC
>NW_015174833.1:0-223 GCF_001447785.1 Gekko japonicus | reverse complement strand
TTTAGCCCGTTTAAAATTCCCCCCCGGTCACAGTGTGGCAGTTCTAGACAGTTGGGCCCCCCCCCCCTGCACCTTTCCAAGTGCCAAAACAGCCGTGAGGGAGCTGTTTTGGAACTTTAAAAGGCAGCGGGTGGGGGGGACGGACGGATGGACAAGATAGCTTGTTGCTGCTACACTACGGGCCTGATACTCCCGGCTATTTTGAAATGGCTAAATTCTCCTC
>NW_015174832.1:0-504 GCF_001447785.1 Gekko japonicus | reverse complement strand
TAGTATCTCATAGTGACATTCATCAAATCTGGCAAGAGTTCTGACAAGAGCTGTCCTTGAAAAAGAACAGTTTCTGTCAGAGCTCTCTCAGCCCCACCTACCGCACAGGGTGTCTGTTGTGGGGAGGGGAAGGGAAAGGAGTTTGTAAGCCGCTCTGAGACTCTTGGGTAGTGAAGGGTGGGGTATAAATCCAATCTCTTCTTAAGAACATAAGAGAAGCCAATGTTGGATCAGGCCAGTGGCCCATTCAGTCCAACACTCTGTCACACAGTGGCCAAAAATACCAGGTGCCATCAGGAGGTCCACCAGTGTGGCCAGGACATCACTTGCCCCAGAGCCCCTATCTATACCTTGTGGCTAATAGCCACTGATGGACCTCTGCTTCATATGCTTATCTAATTCCCTTTCTTCTTCTAATTCTTCTTCTTCTTCTGATGTGTGGTCTGTTACTTGTGTTTTTTCCCCAAAACAATTTTTAGGATATAATAAAAAAAAGTTCAAACA
>NW_015174831.1:0-497 GCF_001447785.1 Gekko japonicus | reverse complement strand
TTCAACACCCTTCCCGAAATCAGCGGTTCATGTAGTGGGCAAACACTTCTCATCTTCCACAGTGAATACAGAGGCGAAAAATGTATTTAGCTTCTCAACCATTTCCCTATCATCCTTCAGTACCTGGGAAAGTGCAGTGTTTTCTGCAAAACGCATGGCGTGAGCGGGCGTCTGATTGCGGAAGCGCTGGTATCCCATCTCATCCGGCACCCATCTGCGTCCCACCAGATGTTTTTCTTTTATGCCTCCGTGGTATGCACATAAACGCGGAACTGCGCACGAGCACAAACGCGTTACTGCTGTTTTTTTTCTCGCCCTTCTTTGCCATGCTTCACCATCAGTGTGTGATCGGCTGCTGACAGCCTGAGTACGGGATCTTGGAGGAATGTCTGATCGAGCTACCATGCTTCAGTTTGCTCGGGGGCAAAAAGCCTCACTTCCCCCCCGGGTTATCTTGCTTGTGTGACCGGGACCATAGAATCACAGAGTTGGAAGGG
>NW_015174830.1:368-498 GCF_001447785.1 Gekko japonicus | reverse complement strand
CTTTTTCTACGAAACGACCCCTGGCTAGGTGTATATCTGCGGCTGCGTGAAGCTGATACTTACGTAACTACCTATGTGCTACTGATGTAACTACCTAGCAGATCCGCTTTTCAGTCATAGAAACACACAA
>NW_015174830.1:0-327 GCF_001447785.1 Gekko japonicus | reverse complement strand
GGAATGCCTCTGTCTCCTGGTCCATAGGCAACTGTGTCAGAGGCCTAACATTAGCTGCAACAGCTTTAAAATCAAAATGGTGTTGGTTTTGCTCCAGACAGACTAAACAGCTATAAATCATAGAAAAACAACAGCCATAAAAACAAATAGATACATACATGTATACATGTCCTACAATCCCCCCCCCTCCCCCTTTGGCGCTTGGTGAATTCATCCTCCAATCAGTGGCATTCATTTCATCTTGTTAAGACACCTAAAATTCAGACTTTCATCTTGCTTATTCTTTGTTACAATATCGGCATATCCATGGAGATATAAATCTTGGGC
>NW_015174829.1:178-505 GCF_001447785.1 Gekko japonicus | reverse complement strand
TAGTATATAGGAAATAACATTAAAAAGTACCAATTCATGAATGAGTGATCAAGTGTATTATTTGCCCAGCCTTTCCTGCTACTGCGCTCATGTGTATGAAGATCATGGAAATCAAGAGAATCATGTCAGCATTCAGAACTATGATGATGGGTCTGCTCATAAATTGGCAAAAAGAGGGAACATCGGTTTGGTATAGTAGATAAGAGCGGCAGACTCTAATCTAGAGAACTGGGTTTGATTCCCCACTCCTCCACATGCAGCTGCTGGATGACCTTGGGTCAGTCAAAGTTCTCTCAAAAGTAGTCCTCGAAAGAGCTCTCTCAGCCT
>NW_015174829.1:0-122 GCF_001447785.1 Gekko japonicus | reverse complement strand
GTGAGCTCCAAGTGAAGGGCGGAGTATAAATCCAACTCTTCTTTTTCTTCCCCTTCTCCTACAGTGGCAATAATGTGGGTGGATGCACCTGATATACTACCTAAATACAAAGGACAGCTCTG
>NW_015174828.1:220-507 GCF_001447785.1 Gekko japonicus | reverse complement strand
GGAGTGAAGGGCGGGGTATAAATCCGATCACCTTCTCCTCCTCCTCCCCCTTCTTCACCACTGCCCTCGAGAAAATGGCTGCTTTGGAGGGTGGACTCTATGGCCTTGTACTTCCGCTGAGGTCCAGGAACTTCCCAACCTGGAGTGGATAACCCTAGATGCAAGGGGAGGTTGTCTTGATGCTCGATCCAGCCACCCCTGTTTCAACCAGCCTCCTTTCCCCTCCTCTGCCACTTCCTATTAGCCACAAGGTATAGCTAGGGGCTCTGGGGCAAGTGATGCTCTGT
>NW_015174828.1:0-183 GCF_001447785.1 Gekko japonicus | reverse complement strand
AGTGTCCTGGCCCCACTGCTGGACCTCCTGAGGGCACCTGGTATTTCTGGCCACTGTGTGACACAGAGTGTTGGACTGGATGGGCCTTTGGCCTGATCCAACATTGGCGTCTCTGATGTTCTTATGTTCCCGCAGCCTGGTGAGTGTCGGAGGTGACGGCACCTTCAACGAGGTGATGCACGC
>NW_015174827.1:400-514 GCF_001447785.1 Gekko japonicus | reverse complement strand
TACTATACATCTTAAAATCTAATCCTAATACCTATACCTATATCTTAAAATCTAATCCTAATACCTATTTATCTACTTGCAATTTCTTGCTTTCGAACTGCTAGGTTGGCAGGA
>NW_015174827.1:0-362 GCF_001447785.1 Gekko japonicus | reverse complement strand
ACTCGGGTCTCGAACTGCTGAACCTACGGACCTCCACAGCGTGCAGTTCAGCGTCTTAACCACTGGAGCCACCGCAACTCCTGTAAAACAGCATAATAAAAAGTGGACTCCTGCCTCAATCTCAGCTGGGGTGGGGGAGAGATCGGTGCGAGGAGGGAGAGAGGCAAGTGAAGAAATGCAGAAGGACACTTCAGGTTTGCTTTCCACTTACGGAGACAACGGGGCTAAGGCACAGGCTTCCCCCAAGGGGTGGGGTATGATCTGGCTTTGAAGACAAGATCCTCGTCAAAAACAGCAAACCGAGTATGGAGTCTAACTGGCAAGGGTTTAACTCTAGTGTTACGATATGAGCCTATGTTTGC
>NW_015174826.1:304-514 GCF_001447785.1 Gekko japonicus | reverse complement strand
CAGCTGTGAAAGCCTTCGACAACATAATGCATTAATTATTGTAAGATAGAAAAGTAAGTTCTTGTTAGCCCAAGACACGTGGGTCAAAGAAGAAGAGAGGTGAAGCTACTTTGGTGTTGTGGTTAGGAGCGCAGACCCTAATCTGGGAGAACTGGGTTTTATTCCCCGCGCCTCCACATGCAGCTGCTGGTGTGACCTTGGGTCAGTTAC
>NW_015174826.1:0-242 GCF_001447785.1 Gekko japonicus | reverse complement strand
CAGGGTGTCTGTTGTGGGGAGGGAAAGGGAAAGGAGATTGTAAGCCGCTCTGAGACTCCTTTGGGTAGTGAAGGGCAGGGTATAAACCCAATCTTTTCTTCTTCAAACAAGAGGAGCCCCAACAATACGTTGGAGCAAATGGGGTGTTAAAAGTGTACCCACGTATGATAACTTGGGTTGGAAGGGAGAAGATCATGGTCTGCCATAAATTGCAGTACTGGGGAGTGGGGACCAGAGGAGGA
>NW_015174825.1:291-516 GCF_001447785.1 Gekko japonicus | reverse complement strand
ATGCAGCTTTGTTTGTTGTTGTTGTTTGTCTTATGGTTCATCGGTTCATTTTAATGTTAATTGTACCTACTCTTTCTTAATAAAAATCGTATTTAAAAAAAAATGAGCAGACTTTCCTCTGTCTGATCTCTCAAGCACAGTCTCTTGCTTGTTGGGACGGTCTGATCAGGCCATCCCAACTCTGTGCCGTGTTTACCCCCCCCCCCACTGCCCTTTGCAGTATAA
>NW_015174825.1:0-277 GCF_001447785.1 Gekko japonicus | reverse complement strand
GCAGGAACTCCTTTGCATATTAGGCCACACACCCCTAGTGTAGCCAATCCTCCAAGAGCTTACAGAGCTCTTCTTACATGAGCTACTGTAAGCTCCTGGAGGACTGGCTACATTAGGGGTGTGTCACTTAATATGCAAATGAGTACTTGCTACAAAACGAGCCCTGATGTGCATCATCACATACTCAATAGGGGGTCCTTGGCTCAGAGGTGCCATTGCTTGTTTATGTGCAAAGGAAACGAATGGCAAAAAAAAAGACTCATCCACAGTTGTGTCT
>NW_015174824.1:0-516 GCF_001447785.1 Gekko japonicus | reverse complement strand
CTTTCCCCCCCTTAGGCCCTACTGTCTGCCCTAACCTCGCTCTCCGAAGAAGGTACCTCAACAAATGGTAGCCGAAGGCTCACACCACCAATCACTGCCAGACACTCAGGTCAGTCGCCATGGGGGCCCCTTGGGGCAATGCCCCCTCCAGAATGTGCCCCGCCCCCTCAACATAAGAACAGAAGAGAAGCCAATGTTGGATCAGGCCAATGGCCCATCTAGTCCAACACTCTGTCACACAGTGGCCAAAAATACCAGGTGCCATCAGGAGGTCCAGCAGTACCCCCCCCAAGCACCTCTCCTGGTCTGCTCCCCCAGGAGGTGGAGGGGGCCTAGGGTGGACATGCAGTGCGGTGTCCGTGGCGCCTTTAAGTGAGGGTTTTTTTAGTCATGCTGCTGAGCAGCCCATAGTTGAGGTTGGCTTGGCCGAGGGGCCAACTGGGAGAACGGGGTAAAGGCGGGAAAGGGGCTGGTGGGCAATGCACGAGGGCACCTGCTGCCCTGCCTGCCTCCTCC
>NW_015174823.1:233-521 GCF_001447785.1 Gekko japonicus | reverse complement strand
TGGAGAAAAAATTCCTTCCTGACCCCAAACCACTGATCAGCATTACCCTGGGCATGTAAGAAGGGACCATGAGAACTGAGAACTGACTCATGCCTCTCTGCCCTCCCTCTCGTGATTTGGCTGAATTCACAGAATCTAAAGGTAAAGATTCCCTTGCTCGAAAGCCAGTCGAATCCGACTCTAGGGTTGCGGTGCTCATCTCCGTTTCCAAGCCGAAGAGCCAGCGCTGTCCGAAGACGTTTCTGTGGTCATGTGTCCGGCATGACTAAACACCAAGGCGCACGGAAT
>NW_015174823.1:0-201 GCF_001447785.1 Gekko japonicus | reverse complement strand
ACTTGCAATTTCTTGCTTTCGAACTGCTAGGTTGGCAGGAGCTGGAACTAGAGACGGGAGCTCACTCCGTCATGCGGCACACTCGGGTCTCGAACTGCTGAACTACCGACCTTCCACAGCCTGCAGTTCAGTGTCTTAACCACCTGAGCCACCGCAGCTCCTAGCTTCTAGAATCCATCCTCTGCTTAAAAACCTCCAAAG
>NW_015174822.1:267-523 GCF_001447785.1 Gekko japonicus | reverse complement strand
TCAAAACCGGTCCAGGACCCAGGGGGCGTTGCCACCTTCTGCAATCGGCGATGTTGCAAACTCCCAGAAGCGGCGTCTTGGGTCCCTCGGCGCTGTCACGCAGTCCCAAGTCCGCTTGAGTCCACATCTGGCACCCCGACTCACCCCGGCCTCCCAAAGCTGTCATGGGAAAGAGAACCTGTCCTGGGGCTGGCTGCTCGACTGTGTCGGGCCGCAGGTTGGGGGCCAAGTTGATAGAGTGGGGGTTTCCCCCCCC
>NW_015174822.1:0-240 GCF_001447785.1 Gekko japonicus | reverse complement strand
GGCTGGCTGCTCGACTGTGTCGGGCCGCAGGTTGAGGGCCAAGTTGTTAGAGTGGGGGGGGGGTTCCCTTCACCGCCCGGCCTCCTGCCCACACTAAGCCTCTGACCCTGCTGCTCTCTGGGGATTCAGCTGACCACCGTAAAAACACGACTGAAGCTAAAACGGATGGTTTTATTTATTTATTTAATTTATTTACACTATTTATAGCCCGCCTTTCTCGCAGGGAGTCAGGGCAGATTG
>NW_015174821.1:398-523 GCF_001447785.1 Gekko japonicus | reverse complement strand
GATGGATCGAGGCTCAGGGGATGCGTTTTTGCCCTTCCACCAGTTTGGTGTAGTGGTTAAGTGTGCGGACTCTAATCTGGGAGAACCGGGTTTGATTCCCCACTCCTCCACTTGCACCTGCTGGT
>NW_015174821.1:0-274 GCF_001447785.1 Gekko japonicus | reverse complement strand
AAGAGCGGGGTATAAATCCAATCTCTTCTCTTCTTCTTCTTCTTCTTCTTCTTCTTCTTCTTCTTCTTCTTCTTCTTCTTCTTCTTCTTCTTGTTAGCTCGGGAGGGTAGGGCTGCCAACTCTACGATGGGAAATTCCTGGAGATTTGGGAGTAAAGCCTGGGGAGAATGGTGTTTGGGGATGGGAACATGATGCCATAGAGTCCACAGGCCGAAGCGGCCATTTCCTCCAAGGACACTGATCTCTGCATCTGGGAGAACCGGGTTTGATTCCC
>NW_015174820.1:368-524 GCF_001447785.1 Gekko japonicus | reverse complement strand
AAGAGAGTATGGTTTTGACTCCTACTTGGAAGGGGAACCCAAAGAGCCCTCTTTTCTGCCTTAATTATTGGAAAGTAGGGTGGCATCTATGTAAGGACAGTCTTGACTCTATAGAATATTTGACTGGATGAGGTTTGAGAGCTTAGTTTGGTGTAG
>NW_015174820.1:0-216 GCF_001447785.1 Gekko japonicus | reverse complement strand
AGGGTGTCTGTTGTGGGGAGGGGAAGGGAAAGGAGTTTGTAAGCCACTCTGAGACTCCTTTGGGTAGTGAAGGGCGGGGTATAAATCTAATCTCCTCTTTTGACCACTGTTTTGATCACTTAAATGGAGGCTTGAAATCTGCGGACACCAGGTATTGGAATGCGTTAAAAATCTAGTTCTACATTGAAGTTTGAATTGAAAATGTTGGTTCTTAGA
>NW_015174819.1:0-523 GCF_001447785.1 Gekko japonicus | reverse complement strand
CCCTCCTCTGCGAGGACAGAATTACACGTGTGTCCCCACCGATAGCTAGCAATCCAAAACAGTCCAGTGGAGCCTGAGCGGTGGGTGTTGCCTTCTGACACACTTCTGGTGATATCAGGGGGTGTGGCATATACAAATAAGTTATGCTAATGAGTTATGCTAATGAGCTCCTGCACCTCTTTTTCTATGAAATGACCCCTGATGGCAATCATACCACTGCAGCTCCTTCTACCTCTGCCCCATTACCCACTGGCAACTCAAAGGCCAGTGGGAGAAAAATGGTGGCAGACTGTGTGGGAGGGGAGATGCTCCAGCATCATACCAGTGTAAAATATCACTCCTGGCAAAAACTGGAAGTGATATCATGACCTCATGCTGGGGCACTCTAGGATTTGCCAAAAATGCCATGGTTTAAGTGGTTTTCCCTGGAAGTAATGCCACATGCTGGCATGATGCCCACATGCCTGTCCTCTCTCCCTAAATGTTTGAAGTGTTCTGGGCTGCAGCCTGGCAACCCTAACAG
>NW_015174818.1:279-525 GCF_001447785.1 Gekko japonicus | reverse complement strand
CTTAACCACTACACCAAACTGCCTCCCAGAGTCGCCCAAAGACTCTTGTTGGTCTCTAAGGTTTTAACTGGACTCAAGTTTAGATGTCCTACTGCAGACCTACACGCTCCCCTCTGAAACAGTCTCTCTCCTGTAGCTAATGCATTAAATTCTGCTGGGGGGAATCTAAAAGGGGAAAGTCAATCTGTACATAAAAAGCTGTTTCCTCTGCCTACTGGAGAGAGCTGCAGTTGGGTTGAGTTTGGT
>NW_015174818.1:0-259 GCF_001447785.1 Gekko japonicus | reverse complement strand
GGTTACTGGGTGGCCACGAGGACTTCAGTAGCCGCTCAAGTTAAAAAATGTTGCTCTGACCTGCATAGCTGTCAGATCCCCAGTTAAGACACTCTCCACAACACTTTTGACAGCGATGCTGTATTAGAGATATGCTTACCATAGGAACTGGATCTTTGTCAGGACTGAGGAACGCGCGCAAAACTCAGAGGTGATGGGTAAAGCCCAGTGCGCCCCACACCCCAGGCATATGTCAGCATTTGGCCCCTAGCGTTACTAT
>NW_015174817.1:330-529 GCF_001447785.1 Gekko japonicus | reverse complement strand
ACTGCAGGGATTCTTTCGTAGCCGAGAAGATATTTCTCTTTTCCAAACCTCGACCAGGACATCCAACCGTCAGCTAACACCCTCCCACAAGGGAGATTGGCGTGCCCACCCTCTCTAAGGAGTGGTTCCCATTTTATCTACTTGCCAAAGCTTTCGAATCGCTGGGTGGACGATGAGCTGGGGATAACAGGCTGGCTGC
>NW_015174817.1:0-296 GCF_001447785.1 Gekko japonicus | reverse complement strand
AAGACAGTGGGATATACCCACTGTGCCACTGCTCCCAGCAGATCTCCAAGAAAATCCATTAAAAACCACACAATATGCAATACCTTGTAGAACTCACACAGCCATAGTGTGCAGTGAGTCTCTATCTTAGCTGGCTTTAAAAGGGGCAGGGGTAGACATATTTATGGAAAGATGGCACAATGGGACCTCCATGTTCAGAGGCAGCTAATCTCCGAATGGGAGCAGCAACAGGGACAGACTTTATGCTGTTGCTATGGGTCTTCTAGTACTGCTGGTCAGCCACTGTAGAAAACAGG
>NW_015174816.1:0-537 GCF_001447785.1 Gekko japonicus | reverse complement strand
AACATCGGGAGATAGGGCGTCCCCTCCCCTCCTCTGTTTATGCGCTTATAGTAGAGAGACTTCACATCTAGGCTTTAATGTCTCGTTTCAATGGCAACTCACTCATCAATCCTTGAATCGATCCACCAGGTCCTAAGACGGCCCCTGGGATCACGTCAGGCAGAGAAAATCGCTATACCTCCAAATGCTTGTCCCGGTGGTCGCTTCTAATCCAGTACTGGGAATCAGGGCAGGACCTTCAGGGCAGACAGTAGCCCCCCTGTACTGGCTGCCGGCCAGAGGTAGGGCTCTCCAAAGCCCCCTGGCTAGAAGCCCATTGTCTATGGGCGTGCACAATCACCCTCCTAATCCCCGATTCATGGCACACTTCTCTCGGAGGAACCAAGAGACGCCACCATCGTTTAAAGTGCCAAAACCAAAACAGATTTTCAAACTTCTATCCTGAAAATAATGGCTATGACATGGGTACATATGCCACACCTTCCACAGTGAACACAGGTAAGAATTTATTGAGCTACTCTTCCATCTACCCACCTT
>NW_015174815.1:429-534 GCF_001447785.1 Gekko japonicus | reverse complement strand
CAGAAGTCCATCAGTGGCTTTTAGCCACACTGTGTAGATAGGGTCCCTGGGGCAAGGGATGCTTTGTCATCTTGGTGCTTGGGGGGGGGGTCAACAGTGGGAGGG
>NW_015174815.1:0-319 GCF_001447785.1 Gekko japonicus | reverse complement strand
CTATTAGCCACACAGTATAGATAGGAACTCTCAGTCTGGGGCAAAGGATGCTCTGTATTCTTGGTGCTTGGGGGGGGCAACGGTGGGAGGGCTTCTAATGTCCTGGACCTCCTGATGGCACCTGGTATTTTTGGCCACTGTGTGACACAGAGTGTTGGACTGGATGGGCCATTGGCCTGATCCAACTTTGGCTTCTCTTATGTTCTTACGTTCTTATCCCTGGAACCTGAAGGGGCAGCAAGGGGAAGCTTGGTGCCAAGATGGGCCGTCTCCTCACCGGCAGCAACGCCTCTGTGCCAGTCGATGCCCTCGGCGTGAG
>NW_015174814.1:0-547 GCF_001447785.1 Gekko japonicus | reverse complement strand
TTGACATAAAATACAGTAGCAATGTTGTCAGATGCTATTTGGACAACTGTCAGCTATGCTGCCATGGGGGTTGGGGAGTTCATTCTGTGTCTTGTTACTTGCTATTGCATTCCTATCCCTGCTGTTCTGCTTTTGCTGAAATGCTTATCTCCCCAGATGTGCAGGAGGAGGTTGTGTTGTCTGGAGCTCTCCTCTCTACCGTGAGAGACTCCTAATTCCCAACTTTAGTCACCTAACGGTTTCCTAAATAATCCCGCATGCGGGAGGGGACCTAATTGGCCCATGCCCGGGGTGTGTGTGTGTGCATACGAATACCCTATATCCTATTAGGCTCTATGGGTTGCCGCCATTCCTAACAGTGCCTATGTTACTGCATCTATAGCTTTGCAATAAAAGTATAACCGTTCCTGAATGTGTGTACTTCGTTGTTAGCTGTGGGTCCTGACAACAACCCTGCTTGCCAGCATCAGGCAAAAAAGACTTGAGGGCCATCTGAACAGTGATGAGTTCTAAAAAAATGATGTGGAGGTGAGCTTCCCGATGAGAT
>NW_015174813.1:325-542 GCF_001447785.1 Gekko japonicus | reverse complement strand
TGCTTCAGACCAACACAGCTACACAACTGGACACAGAGACAGACGAAGAAGGAAGGAAGGAAGAAGGCTTGGATTTATACCCCACCCTTCACTCTACAATCTCCTTCCCTTCCTCTACAATCTCCTTCCCTTCCTCTCCTCACAACAGACACCCTGTAAGGTAGGTGAGGCTGAGAGCTCTTTAAAGGACTGCCCTTGAGAGAACAGCTCTGAGAGA
>NW_015174813.1:0-264 GCF_001447785.1 Gekko japonicus | reverse complement strand
GGATCTCCAGATTAGAGTCCACCGCTCTTAACCACTACACCAAACTGGCTCTCCAGTTGAACAGATTTGAGTCCGGTAGTATCTCAGAGGCCAACAATGAGCAACTGGACTCGAATTTACAGACCCATACAGCCACTCGCAGAAACAGGAACATGGTGTGACTTAAGAAAAGCAAAAATAAAATAAAATAAATTAAGGCCCATCCCAAAATGCAAAGAACACCTTCATTATTGTTAAGAAGGAAGAAAAAGGACAGAATGACAT
>NW_015174812.1:317-551 GCF_001447785.1 Gekko japonicus | reverse complement strand
CTCCCATTCATCTTTACATGCAGGATGGAACTCTCTACGCACAAAGGGATGTCTGCCCACAGCTACTTCTTCCATTCACGAAAAGCAGGAGCTGCAATGGTATCGGTCAGGGCTCTTTGTGTAGAAAAAGCCCACCAGGAACTCATTAGCATACCAGGCCACACCCAAACGCAGGAACCCATTAGCATATTAGGCCACACCCCTGACAGCACAGCTCATTAGCATATCAGGCCA
>NW_015174812.1:0-236 GCF_001447785.1 Gekko japonicus | reverse complement strand
CAAACCCAGGGCTTTTTTGTAGCAGGAACTCCTTTGCATGTTAGGCCACCCACCCCCCAGAATGTAGCCAATCCTATTGAGTTTCTGCTGTTGGGTGTGTCCTATTATGCTAATGAGTTCCTGCTGGGCGTGGCCAACTCCGGAGCCACCCGGAACTCCGTTCCTGGCCAAAAGTAGCCCTGGACTATCGGTGTACATGAGGGCATGAATATCCTCCTAAACCATTGCATGGTTTT
>NW_015174811.1:0-570 GCF_001447785.1 Gekko japonicus | reverse complement strand
CCTTGCTTAGGCTCAAGCTCAATACATTCCTACACTCTGTTCCATGCATAACAGTGCCACTGGACTGTTTTGGACCGGGGGACCAGGGGGGAGCTCTGCAACTTACCTGGCTGCTTCTTGCTCTGACTGAGGGCTGCTGGGAGCAGGGGGTGGGGCTTGTTGCATGGGCCCGCCCTCTGGGAGCTCTGGCCCTTTTCCTGCAAGAAATGACCCCTGCTCTGATTACCAAATACAGGGGCCAAACAACAGGAGAGGGATATTACCATCATGCCCTGCTTGTGCAAGTGCCAAAGTTCACAGGTTGCACCCAAGCAAACCAGCAAAATGAAGGGAAGGCCCAGCCTCCTCTTGAAAATAAAAGCCAGCAGTTATTCAACCCTGTCTCTAGCGCCAGCCACATTGCACGGGTCACTTGCAAAACAGTGAACATAAATAAAAGAAAATGTAGAAGTCCTGATTTCAGTGAAGGTGGAGATGAATTGTACCAGATGTATCATTAATTAATCTTCAAAGACTTTTCTGGATCAGGGCAATTAATCCAAATGAAAAAAGAGAGAGGAATGACTGCTC
>NW_015174810.1:0-571 GCF_001447785.1 Gekko japonicus | reverse complement strand
AGTCTTCTGGTCAAGTTAAAGATGGTATATCGTAGATGGATCACGGGTCCTGGTTCAGCCGTATCTGTCTCGTACTATACTGTGGGTCAGTCTTCATATAGGGCTGACCAGCTACCCCGGTGTTACTAACAAATAGTTGGTGGTAGTGGTGGGCGGCTCCTAGTTAAAAGCTTGGTGGAAGAGCTCCATCTTGCATGCCCTGTGGAACTGTACAAGGTCCTGCAGGGCCCTGATTTCCTCTGGGAGCTCATTCCACCAGGTAGGAGCCGCCACTTTTTTTTGGAGTGTTTTGGACTGGGGGGACGGGGGGAGCTCTGCAACTTACCTGGCTGCTTCTTGCTCTGACTGAGGGCGGCTGGAAGCATGGGGTGGGGCTTGTTGCATGTGCCCACCCCCTGGGCTCTTTACTGCCGGAACTCCGCTCCTGTGCACTCCTGCAGGAAATGACCCTTGCTGTTGATGGATCACAGGTCTTGGTTCAGCCGTATCGGTCTCGTACTATACTGTGGCTAGATCTCCAAATAGGGCTGACCAGCTACCCTAGTGTTACTAACAAATAGTTGGTGGTAGT
>NW_015174809.1:219-572 GCF_001447785.1 Gekko japonicus | reverse complement strand
TGGAGCCTTCCCCTCTGACACACAGACCGCTCCCGGTCATCAATGGAACTGCAGATTTTAGGAGTCTCTCGGAGCATGGTAGAAAGGGATCGCCCCAATCGTCTTTGCCTGAGAGGATCTAATGCATTAGCCACTAACAAGTTATATGAACAAAGAGGAGGACAAATGGGAAATCTGGAAATTGAAGTCCTTCTAGTTTGATGTAGTGGTTAAGTGCGCGGACTCTAATTTGGGAGAACCGGGTTTGATTCCCCACTCCTCCACTTGCACCTGCTGGATGACCTTGGGCAAGCCGTAGCTCTGATAAGAGCTGTTCTTGAAAAAGAGCAGTTTCTGTCAGAGCTCTCTCAGCC
>NW_015174809.1:0-158 GCF_001447785.1 Gekko japonicus | reverse complement strand
TGCTCTGAGACTCCTTTGGGTAGTGAAGGGCGGGGTATAAATCCAATTTATTTTTCTTCTTCTTCCTCCTCCTCCTCCTCACCCCCTTCCCATTGCTGGGTGCCTACTCATGATCTGAATACTAGTTGGCTTCAATGCTCCCTCTAAGCTGTAGAGTC
>NW_015174808.1:341-577 GCF_001447785.1 Gekko japonicus | reverse complement strand
GAAGGAGGCAGCAAGAAGCTGCAGTGCCCAGAAACTCAGCAACGGTAAGGGCAGCCAGTCACAGGAAATGGTGGGGTTGTGTTACAGCTGGTAGGAGAAGGCTGGGAGGCCCCAAGGCCCCACCAGTCAATTGGGATAAAGGTAAAGGTTCCCTTGCTCGAAAGCCAGTCGAGTCCGACTCTAGGGTTGCGGTGCTCATCTCCGTTTCAAAGCCGAAGAGCCAGCGCTGTCCGAAG
>NW_015174808.1:0-247 GCF_001447785.1 Gekko japonicus | reverse complement strand
TTCTTGCTTTCGAACTGCTAGGTTGGCAGGAGCGGGAACTAGAGACGGGAGCTCACTCACGCATGCGGCACACTCGGGTCTCGAACTGCTGAACTACTGACCTTCCACAGCCTGCAGTCCAGTGTCTTAGCCACTTGAGCCACCACAGCTCAATTGGGATAAAAGAGACTAAAAGGGGAGGGTCACTTGGGTGTGTTGGAGTGAGGGAGTAGTTAAAGTGTTAAAGGGTGATGCATACTTTAAATTC
>NW_015174807.1:0-580 GCF_001447785.1 Gekko japonicus | reverse complement strand
GGGCCACCTTACTCCATCAACCAGTGCAGCGCAGATGGTCCATAGCAGAAAGGAAGTTGCCAATCAATCTCCTGGAGCTTCGAGCCATCAGGCTGGCCCTTCAACACTTTGCCCCTCAGATAAGGGGGAACCACATCTTTGTTCAGATAAACAGCATCTCAGTGAAGGCTTACCTCAACAAACGGGGGGCTCCAGGTCTTTAGCCTTACATAGGGAAGCAACTCAGTTACTGAATTGGGCAGAATCCAATCTGGCATCGATCAGGGCAGAGCATGTGAAGGGAGCCATCAAAACCCAAGCGGATTGGCAGAACTGCCAAACAGTTTTTTTTTAATGGTCCCTACACAAGAGAATTTTTTGGCTCACAGCGGTGCACTGGGAACTCCACAGTTAGACCTATTTGCCTCTCTGCTCAACAACCAAGTGGACAGATTTTACACCAGATATTTTCATCCCCAGGTGGAGGCCATGGATGCCTTTCTCTCCCCTTGGTCCAAGGGGCTCCTCTATGCGTTTCTCCCTCTTCCTGTACTTCCCAAACTTCTTTGGACGATACGAGTTCTAAGGGCAGAGATCATAG
>NW_015174806.1:350-592 GCF_001447785.1 Gekko japonicus | reverse complement strand
CGTCCCTTCAGGCTGAAAATGCACAGTAACCCAACTCAGAGGAAATAGTAGGACCAACCTGAAACACCGCAGCAAGCGCAGCCGTGGGATTGCCGGTGCACCCATCTTCAGGAGCATTCGAGGCTCCCGGCCGAACTGCGCATGCGCACACATACGCAGCCGGCTGCCTAGCTCTCCCTTCCGTGATTTCCCCCCGGCATCTGATCATGCCGGGGAGCAACTGCGTGGCAGCTAAGGGGATC
>NW_015174806.1:0-328 GCF_001447785.1 Gekko japonicus | reverse complement strand
TGTGGTGCGGCTCTAAAAAGCTGCACTTTGGCCGCGTCAATTTCCCCCACGTTTGACTTATTATAAAAATTCTTCTTATTACCTAGCAAAAATTACCTCAAATATATGGGGGTCAGAGGCTTATAGAGGTTATCGCCTCTCCCCTTTCATGGAACACTAAGATTTTGCTGAACTAATTGAAGCTGAATTGTACAAAACCTTGCCAAAAGTGGGTCTTCCAATTGTGCAGGTAGGTCTACACATGGTAAAATTTGTATTCACAGAGCTTCAGATGATATATCGATTGTATTTAGGTTGCACACGGGGCTTTCTCCTGTGATCCTACCAC
>NW_015174805.1:0-602 GCF_001447785.1 Gekko japonicus | reverse complement strand
GGCTCTGCCACTGAGCCACAGTCCCTCGCCTAATGCGACAAACAAACAAGTTCCAAACAAATTCTTCCGCACGTCTCTGCGGCAGTGTGCAGCCAGCGCAGAGACGCTGCCCCTGAACCTCCGGAGACGTAAACGAGCACCGAGTGGGATAAGACGGCCCCAATTAAGCTGGCTCACGGTGACTAATGGGACATTGAACATGCCGCCCCGCTCAAGGAGGAGACCGGCAGCCCGGCGAGAATCGAGGTGCAAAATGTTGGCAATTCATCTGAACAAACGGAGCCCAGCCCCAAGGCCTGCCGAGGAAAAAGCAAGCGACGCAGCTCCCCTAGGGAAATTTTTGCTCAGAGAATAAAAATAACTTCTGCTGAACTAGAAACGTCCAGAGAGGAGAAAAAGATGAAAGTCATCCTGGCTGAGATGGGAAATATACAAGGCGGTGGAGCAAGCTAGGGGGGTCGGGTTGCCAACTCCGGGTTGGGAAATACCTGGAGGTTCCAGGGGTGGAGCCTGAAAGGGGCGGGGTTTGGAGAAAGGAGGGACTTCAGCGGGTATGAGGCCCTACGGCCCACCTTACAAACAGCGTTCCCTCTAAGCTGAGT
>NW_015174804.1:386-611 GCF_001447785.1 Gekko japonicus | reverse complement strand
GCCCGGGGGCTCTCCCCGAAATCAGTTATGTCAAGAAGAACAGGGTAGTGCCAGATTTCCCCGATAGCGCTATTGGTTGGTATAATTACCTTCACTCTGGAACTAACCAAAGTGCAATGATTTGCCTGCATATCTTGGTAGCGGGATAAAAATGGCCGGCTGGGACTAGAAAAAGCAGCGAGAGTTTCTGCTACCCATTCCCCCCATACATATGACAATGCGGGC
>NW_015174804.1:0-343 GCF_001447785.1 Gekko japonicus | reverse complement strand
CTCCATGGCAGGCATTAGGGTTGCCAGGTCTGGGTTGGAAAATATCTGGAGACTTTGGGGGTGGAGCCAGGAGAGAGCGGGGTTTGGGGAGAGGAGGGGCCTCAGCATGGTACAATGCCATAGAGTCCACCCTTCAAAGCAGCCATTTTCTCCAAGGGAGCTGATCTCTGTCAGCTGGAGATCCATTGCAAAAGTGGGAGATCCCCAGGCCCCACCTGGAGTCTGGCAACCCTAAAAGACACGAAGCTGCCTCAAGGATGGCTGACAGACGGCCACATTTCCCCGCTATCAAGTAGCGCATACAAGTTAACAACTTGCAAATCAGGATGCAATGAAAATGGGT
>NW_015174803.1:0-615 GCF_001447785.1 Gekko japonicus | reverse complement strand
TCACAGGTTGGACTCAAAGGAACACTGTTGGAGATCACTTATCTCAAACTGAGAGCTACTTTGGTGCAGTGATTAAGTGTGTGGACTCTAATCTGGGAGAACCGGGTTTGATTCCCCACTCCTCCACTTGCAGCTGCTGGATGACCTTGGGCAAGCCGTAGTTCTGACAAGAGCTGTCCTTGAAAAAGAGCAGTTTCTGTCAAGAGCTCTCTCAGCCCCGCCTACCTCACAGGGTGTCTGTTGTGGGGAGGGGAAAGGGGAAGGAGTTTGTAAGCCGCTCTGAGACTCTGAGTGAAGGGCGGGGTATAAACCCAATCTCCTCCTCTTCCTCTTCTTCATCATCTCCAGAGTGGAAGTTGTCCTGTGGGCTCAGTCTTATCTCCCATGTTATTTAACCTGTATTTAAAGCCTTTTTCAGAAAATATTTGTAGGTTTTGAACTGGATGTCAACAATATGCTGATGATACCCAGGTTTATATCTCTCTGTCCAAATCCCCTGTACAGGTGCCTTCTCCATAGTGGCCCTCACCCTGTGGAGTGACCTGCCTGAAAAATTCAGGAAGGCCCCCTTGTTGCTGGTATTTCACAAACTATGTAAAACACAATTGTTCTGGA
>NW_015174802.1:302-623 GCF_001447785.1 Gekko japonicus | reverse complement strand
CCATTTTCTCCAAGGGAACTGATCCATGTCATTTGGAGATGAGTTGCAGTTCTAGGAGATCTCCAGGCCCCACCTGGAGGTTGGCAATCCTGCCTGACCCCATCTTCCTCTCCCCCCAAGTCATCATTGGCATGAGCTTTATGATTTATGTATTCTCATCATGGGATTGTTGGGACTTTTTCTGAATGGGTTGCTTTTAATTCAAGATATCTTCCCTTAAAATATGCAGCCAGTGTAGGGTTGCCAAGTGCTTTTTGAGCCGCAGCGGGGGACTCCCGGCTGGTGGCTGGAGTGCGCGCATGTCACCCGGAAGTGGCGCGA
>NW_015174802.1:0-115 GCF_001447785.1 Gekko japonicus | reverse complement strand
CGTTTCCCCGCCCCCCGGGGGGACTTGGCAAGCCTAAGCCAGTGTGATGTGGTGACGATAAAAGCTAATGCAGTCTTGGGTTGTAGCAACAGAGGCATAACGTCCAAATCACAAG
>NW_015174801.1:345-647 GCF_001447785.1 Gekko japonicus | reverse complement strand
GGGCCTGGGGCTGGCAACCTCCCAGTGGGGCTTGGAGAGTGAACCCTCAACAGCACAGAGATCTGTCTCCCTGGAGAAGATGGCTGCTCTGGAGGGGGGGCTCTGTGGCACTGTGCCCAGCCGAGGCCTGTCCCTCCCCCCAAATCCTGCCCTCCTGGGAGTCAACCACACAACCTGGCACTGGCAGCCCTTGCCAGGCCTGGCCCCACGGCTCCCTCCCTCCCTCTCAGGCTGGAGGAGGCCCGAGAAGGGGCCTCCCACCACCCTTTGACTGACGGAGCCAGTTGGGAGCCTCCCCCCCC
>NW_015174801.1:0-332 GCF_001447785.1 Gekko japonicus | reverse complement strand
CTCTCAGTAGTGTGGATGCCGGGAGTTCGATCCCTGCAGAGGCCTTTTCGAAAGTTTTTTTTTGGGAGGGGCACTTTTTGGATTTCTCTGAAGACCCTTGAGACTGCAGAAAGAGCTGTTGGGGGAGAATGAGGCAGAAAGAGTGATTCTGAACTGGGTCTCTTCCAGATCTTGTCCAGCAGTCTTCACCACGACACCACCCTGCCTCTCAGGCTTTGAGATCCCTTGAGCTTTGATACAATCGAAGAAAAGTCCTCTCTAGCCACTGGTCCATGTGGCGCATTTTGTAAACCTTGATCGCTCCCCTTCACTCTCTTTTCCCCTCTAAGCCC
>NW_015174800.1:0-695 GCF_001447785.1 Gekko japonicus | reverse complement strand
ACGTCCTTCCGGCTCCAATCTCTCCAATGCCACCGTGCAGCTGCTGACTTCCAACCAGTCGTTGTTCCGGGGGGCCGTCCCTTCGCCGCTGCTTCTGCCGCTGTTTCGCCGCCATTGTTGTTACCGGTGCCGCTATTTTCTCTCTGGAGCCACAGTTCTTCCGCTTCTTCTAGGGGAGGGTAGCCCCCTGACCGACTAAGGCCAGGTACCCATTTATCTATTCGCCATATAGGGCTTTCGAACAGCTGGGTTGGCTGAAGCTGGGACTAAGGTCGGGAGCTCACCCCGACCGCGGTGGGATTCGAACCGCCAGACAGCAGTTCGAGATAGTTACACTTTGCAGGTGTTAATCACCTGCGCCACCGCTCCTATTAGACTTTTTTCTTACCCTTGCGGTTCTTGATTCCAGTTTTTGGGTCAGGTTTCCCCCTCCCTGTGTCTTACGGGCAGCCATGTTGGCCTGAAGCAGCAGAACGAAGTTCGAGTCCAGTTGGGCACCTTTAAGACCCACAAAGTTTTATTCATGGTAGAAGCTTTCATGTGCAGCCACACTTTCAAGGTATCTGAAGAACGGTGCGTGCACACAAAACCTTATACATTGAATAAAATTTGTTGGCCTTAAAGGTGCCACTGGACTCAAACTTTGTTCTGTCTCCCTCAGTTAAGAACGTAAGAGAACATAAGATAAGCCAATG
>NW_015174799.1:0-708 GCF_001447785.1 Gekko japonicus | reverse complement strand
AGAGAATCGCGGATGGATTGCAGGTGAGAGGCCGTGACGGAGGTGGTCGCGTGTCCCCAGATTTTAATTTACCCTTACACTCGGCTTTACTCGGGGAAATCGGTGCACTCTCAGTGTTTTGGCTCCCGCCCGTGGCAAGAGGGTTTTTGGAGTGGCTGATGCCTGAAAGGCCCCAGTAATCGCTCAAAAATTGAACGACGAGTTCAGATCGGGGGACTCGGTAATGAGGCCCATGGCTGCCTAGTGACAGCGAAGAGGAGAAGTTGGGGGGAAAAGCCATCAAGTCAGGGCCGGGGTTGCCAAGCCTCCAGGGGGGACCTGGAGATCTTCCAGAATGACAACTAACCTCCAGACCACAGAGTTCCGTTCCCCTGGAGAAGATGGCTGATTCGGAGGGTGGACTCTGCGGCATTGTACCCTACTGAGGTCCTTCCCAAGGCTGCACCCCCCAAAAAAATCTCCAGGAATTCCCCAACCCAGAGTTGGTAACCCTAAGCCAGGGGAGCTTAAGAAAGGAGAGGATAGAGCCGGGAGCTGGCCCAGAAGGGGGAGGCAAAATGGGAAGCCACCCCCTTGACACTTAGCAAGAAGGGGAAGGCGGAAAGGGCTGGACGGAGCGGCAGGTGGGCAAGGGTGAGGGGAGGGTTCCCAGATCCTCCCTCCCTCCCGGCCACCGCCAGGGGATGGGGGGCATAAGGTTGCCAGATC
>NW_015174798.1:431-707 GCF_001447785.1 Gekko japonicus | reverse complement strand
GGGGGGCACCCACCTCGGTTGTAGCGGCGGAGAGCGGAGATGAGTGGCGGCAGTGGAAAAATGGTGGCTGGCGAGACGAGGCGACGGATGAAGGAAGCTGGACCCACTGGGTGCGGAGGCAGAGCGACGCAGCAGGCCGGAGCCTGACTTGGACGGAGGCCGCTGCGAGCATGCGCAGAAGTACAAAGTGGTCCTGGCCTGGAGGCGGAGTTACAACAGCCGGAGTTACGACAGCCGGAGAGGTGCAACAATGAAAGACCAGCGCCGAAGAAGGAT
>NW_015174798.1:0-362 GCF_001447785.1 Gekko japonicus | reverse complement strand
TTACATGTGGCCCTAGATTAGGATTGTTCGGCATTTAGAATTGTAAGCCGCCCAGAGCCCCTTAGGGGGGTGAGCGGGATAGAAAGTTGAATGAAATAAAATAATATAATATAGTAGTGAGCTTCACAATGATAACACAGTGATTTAGTTCACAAAATCTTAACTATGGGATAAACAGAACATAAAGCCTACAAATACTGACTCGTCATTCTACTAATAGAAAACCAAATCTATAATTCAAAAGTACAATAAATCGTGGTATTTATTATTATTACCGATAATACCTCCCTCTGCCAGATACTGAACTATAGGGAACCAAATAGCTTGATATGTTTATGTAAGCCGCCCAGAGCCTGTTTACA
>NW_015174797.1:0-716 GCF_001447785.1 Gekko japonicus | reverse complement strand
AACTCTGTTTAGGATTGCAGTATAAGTATAAGTATGATTGCAGTATAAGTGCTGCGGTGGCTCAAGTGGTTAAGACGCTGAACTGCAGGCTGTGGAAGGACTGCAGGCTGTGGAAGGCGAGTAGTTCAGCAGTTCGAGACCCAAGTGTGCATGACGGAGTGA
This sequence comes from Gekko japonicus, assembly GCF_001447785.1. Lineage (NCBI taxonomy): Eukaryota > Metazoa > Chordata > Lepidosauria > Squamata > Gekkonidae > Gekko > Gekko japonicus. The sequence goes on along the minus strand of NW_015174797.1, from coordinate 554 downwards.
GCTCCCGTCTCTAGTTCCAGCTCCTGCCAACCTAGCAGTTCGAAAGCAAGAAATTGCAAGTAGATAAATAGGTACCACTTCAGTGGGAAGGTAACAGAGTTCCATGCGCCTCAACGTTTAGTCATGCCGGCCACATGACCACAGAAATGTCTTCGGACAGCGCTGGCTCCTCGGCTTTGAAACGGAGGTGAGCACCGCAACCCTAGAGTCGGATTCGACTGGCTTTCGAGCAAGGGAACCTTTACCTTTATAAGTCCTTTAGATATTGGATTTATGGACCAAGGTTAAATGAGTCAGGCTACATTGTCAGTGGGATCAATGCGGTTTAAGTTAGTCATGGATGTCTCATCCCGTTAATTTCAGTTGGTCTGGGCTGTAACTAACTTCAGCTGGATCGGGGATGGTTCACACTAGCAATTGTTACAGTGAATGCACACACATCCTGCCTGTACGTGTGTACATCTGTTTGCAAGGAAGAGCCAGTGCACTTTATGAATGAAAACAGAGACGAGTACCTGGATAAATGTGAGGTTTATATCACATGTTCAGCTGTA
>NW_015174796.1:440-720 GCF_001447785.1 Gekko japonicus | reverse complement strand
AGCTTTGATAGGTGTGCTGGGCATATGGCACCCCACCTCGGTGCAGGGATTTAGCCAAATCTTGGATCAGGCCAAAGGCCCATCCACTCCAACGCTCTGTGTCACACACTAGTCAAAAATCCCAGGTGCCATCTGGGGGTCTACCAGTGGGTCCTTGACACCAGAGGCCCTCCCACTGTTGGCCCCCCCCCCCCAAGCACCAAGGAGACAGAGCATCACTTGCCCCAGAGCCCCTAGCTATACCTTGTGGCTAATAGCCACTGATGGACCTCTGCTCCAT
>NW_015174796.1:0-343 GCF_001447785.1 Gekko japonicus | reverse complement strand
ACGGAGCGGGGGGGTGGTGGTTAATATTCGAAGCAATATTTTCCTGCAGAAAAGCATCCCTCCCTTCGTCTGCCTGCTTTTGTGGCTTATATACCGATGAGTTTTCTTTCCTCGATTCCATGGTGTCATGTTCTGAGCTGTAAATGTAATCCTTAGCTTAAGAGGGAAATAGAATGTTAGCGTTGGAAGGGGTTTTCTGAAAAAGTACTTTCAGTTGTCTGAAAAAGTACTTCATTCTTTTCCTGATCAGAATTTTCTACCCATCAAATTCACTGGGTGCCCCAATAGCATCCAGGTACGACAGGTCCTTACCACAGGAGTGACGGCATGCGCAGAGCGTCTG
>NW_015174795.1:0-722 GCF_001447785.1 Gekko japonicus | reverse complement strand
TTAATTTCTTGTCATTCTTCATTTTGAAACTGGGTGCTGTCTAAGTATGGCTTGAGCGTCTTGTTTCTTTGTCTGAAACTGAGCCAGGCACTGGATTCCATTTTGGGATGGGTTGAAGAAAGGCGGTCCGAAATAAGTTTGAGGAGCTGTGACTGACTCAGTTCTTCCCACAGAATGAAGGGAAATGCCTATGGTTTTGTTTCTGTGTTTGTGCGTGTGCTTTTTTCCATTTTTAGATGTTTGCTGCTTCTTATTATCTGATGCCAATTCTGATTTCATTTATAATATCAGTATTAAATTATGTTGCTCTGGCTCTTTTTGTAGCAGGTACTCATTTGCATATTGACACACCCCTAATGTAGCCAATCCTCCAAGAGCTTAACATTTAAGAAGAGCTCTGTAAGCTCTTGGAGGATTGGCTACATTAGGGGTGTGTTGCCTAATATGCAAAGGAGTTCCTGCTACAAAAAGAGCCTGACCATATACTTATTTTCGAGCACTCCTTGTAGGAATAGGGAGGGGTACCAGATGGACAACGTAAGGAGTGCAATAGTGAAATGTGCTCCCTATTTGTGGGCAAAAACATTCTCCTGTTTGGAGTGAGAGCATGACACTGCTCTCCCTCCAATTTTTGCACTGTAGTGTTACCACATATTTGTTTAAAGTATTTATGATTTGCCTTGCTAGGCAGATTTAAGGCATCCTGCAAACAGCCATACAGG
>NW_015174794.1:0-733 GCF_001447785.1 Gekko japonicus | reverse complement strand
GCAGAGACGGGGCTGATCTCCAACCACTTAGTATAGGAATCCACCGTCACCAAAAACAACAGTCCATGGAATGGTCCGGCGAAGTCAATGTGGAGCCGAGACCACGGGCTGCGGGTGGATTCCCAAGAGGAGTGTGGCGCCCCTGGTGGGCTGGGTCGCACGGCTTGGCAGGCCTGGCACCTCTTCACCCACGCCTCTACCTCTGCGTCGATGCCGGGCCACCAGATGTAGCTTCTGGCTAGTCCTTTCATTCTTACGATGCCCGGGTGGGCCTCGTGCAGGGCCCGCAAAACTCCTTGGTGCAGGATACTAGGGACCACGACCCGGTCTCCCCACAGTATGCAGCCCTTGTGTTCGTCTCTGTGGCCCTTGAAAGCTGCAAACTCCAGCACTTCCACCCTCGTAGGCCATCCCCTCACCACCCAGCTCAGCACCCAGGATATAATGTGGTCCCTGGCTGAGCGCCGGGTGATGTCGGCCGCCTGGAGGGGAGCGTCACGGAGATCCTCCACCTGGAGGATCCGGTGAATCGGGGCCAGGTCCTCCATGACATCTGGCAGAGGGAGGCGGCTCAGGGCGTCCGCGTGGCCCATGGCTTTCCTGGGACGGTGCTCGATGTGGTAATCATAGGCCGCCAGGAAGATGGTCCATCTCAGGACGCACGGGGAGATGACTTGAGGCGTTCTGCGGTCCAGAGTGAACATGCCGAGGAGCGGGCGGTGGTCCATGGTGA
>NW_015174793.1:0-739 GCF_001447785.1 Gekko japonicus | reverse complement strand
GGAGTCCCCAAAAGGGGGGGAGGTGGACACGCAGGCCCGCCTCCCCCAAAAGGATCCATCCAGATGCACAAACCCATCACTGAGTGAAAGAGGGGGGTAGACCCTCTTTGATGCTCCTGCCAAGGCTCCTAAGCCTGCAACCAGCAAAGCAGAGCATCCCAAATGTTGAACAGCCAAATGTCCATCCCCCGTTCTGAAAGGTGAATGCCATCCTCCCTGTACAAAGACTCTAGCCCAAAATAAATGTCCCTAGGCTTGATGATGGAACTGCCCAGTAGAATCCCCAGTAGAATGGTTGAATTATCAAACACGGGGGTTTCCGCAGGAGTAGGAGCATTGCCAATTGTGGGGGAATTTGCAGGATTGTTGTGCCTGTACCTTGCCAGTACCTGGGGCCCTTTTTTACCACCAGTAGCCAGTGAGGAAGAGGGGCCAGGTTTAGTAGGAGGTTGGTCCCTAGCAGCCCTCTTTGCTGGCCTTATCGAGTTTTTGCTGGCCATGTTTTCCCTCCTCCCAGCATTTTTTGTGGGAGGCACCTGTCTTTTACTTGTCCCAGCCTTTTTGGCAGAAGCTGAATGTTTAGAAGGCATCTTGTCGAATTACTAAAGCAATGCTGCCAATTAGAACCTGAACAGAAAATATGCCCCCGTGAGTGATCCTCCAAACACAATCGCCAGAAGAAGAAGAAATATCTCCCTTATACAAATCTCCACCACTTCTGAAAACAGCGTAATTGACT
>NW_015174792.1:468-743 GCF_001447785.1 Gekko japonicus | reverse complement strand
TGAAAGAGCCCTACTGTTGATAAGATCTATTTGGCATCTATAGCGAGGAATTCCCGGGACTTTTTCAAAGACGTATTTTAAGTTAACCCTACCAAACTGCAAGTATGTGAGCTTGGGGAGCAGACTGGAGATGCCAGCCTCCAGGTGGGGCCTGGGGATCCCCCAGAATTGCAGCTCCTCTCCAGACTACAGAGCTCAGTCCCCCTGGAGGAAATGGCTGCTTTGGAGGGTGGGCTCTGTCGCATTGTAGACAGCCAGTTTGGTGTAGTGGTTCG
>NW_015174792.1:0-405 GCF_001447785.1 Gekko japonicus | reverse complement strand
CAGAGGAGACCTGGCAACCCAAGCAGACAGTCATGGAAGTGACCATGAAGAACGAGCGGTGGCAAGCAGCAAGTAGGTGGAACTCTCAGCGGGCAGGGGAGGAGAAAGGAAACGGTATAAGAGGCCCTTGAATGATGATCTGCAGGAGTAGAGCAGAGATCAACCATCGGCATTCTGCCACGACCCTGCAGCCTTGGGCTTAAGGTAAAAAAGGACAGAACCCTGGGTTGTTTTTCTTGGTGGACAGAGCCCTGGGTTGTTTTCCATTAAGACATAATAGAAATACAATACAAGAAAGTCATTGAACTGAGGTGTATAACAGTCATAATAACTGGGACTCTAGTCCAAGGGTAATACACCCAGAAGGAGCAAGGGGAAGAAGGGTGCTCTAAAGAACAATGTTTC
>NW_015174791.1:0-733 GCF_001447785.1 Gekko japonicus | reverse complement strand
GTTGAAGGAGCTGCGTATGTTTAGCATGGTGAGGAGACGACTGAAGGGTTGTCATCTAGAGGATGGTAAGGAGTTCTTTTCTGTTTCCCCAGAAGGTCGGACCAGAACCAAGGGGTTGAAATTAAATCAGAAGTGTTTCCGGCTAAACATTAGGAAGAACTTCCTGACAGAGTGGTTCCTCAGTGGAACCAGTCTTCCTCGGGAGGTGGTGGGCTCTCCTTCTTTGGAGGCTTTTAAGCAGAGGCTCGATGGCCATCTGACAGCGGTGGTGATTCTGTGAAGTTAGGCAGATCACGAGAGGGAGGGCAGGAAGGGTTGCCTCAGTGCTTAGTTCTTGTGGCCCTTTCTGACATGCCCAGGGAAATGCTGATCACCACTTTGGGGTCAGGAAGCAATTTTGGCCAGGGATCCTGGAGGTTTTTGGTCATCTTCTGGGCGTGGAACAGCAGAAGAACCTTCTCTGTGGGTTGTTTGACCCTCTGGAACGAATTGCCTCCGGAGATCGATCTGTGTCAAACGGTAATATTCCTCTGTTTGGCTCCCACTGACGCTTTGTCTAGTCCATCATCAAATTGATCTCCAATAATGTTCTCCAACAATGTTCATATGAAGAAGTTTCCCTTCTGCTGCCTGCCTTTCGAGAGACCCCCTGTGTTCTGACTGGTATTGGAGACACATCTGATGACATAAACCGCTTTGGGGGCCCGCTGGGGAGAAAGGTGGGTTATAAATA
>NW_015174790.1:0-279 GCF_001447785.1 Gekko japonicus | reverse complement strand
GATCGCCTATACTTGGGGTTTTAGTTAGTAGTTTTCTTTCCTTTCTCCCTAGATGTAGTTACCCCTTCCTAGTTTTTCATTGTAGTTTGTAGTCTATTTAAAAATGCAATAAAAAATCCCCTCTGGGGGGCCTAAGGAAAAAAAGAGAGACAGAGTGTATCTGTAGTTTTGTTTCAAGGTTTTCTAGTTTTTTTCTTTGAGATGTACTTTGTTTAGTACATTTCAGCACTAACACGGTTCTTATTCATGCTTCTTCTGGAGGGCAGCATTTGCTTAAAG
>NW_015174789.1:0-741 GCF_001447785.1 Gekko japonicus | reverse complement strand
CAAATGTATTGTTTTTAAGGTGGATGCTGAAGTAATAGATACAGAAATCACATATGAGCAAGGGAGAACATTAGTTTCCAGTCATTTTTAATAATTAATCAGGGTAACTGGGCCCCTATCTTATGAAGTTACCACAAAAGAAGGCCAACTGCTCCATCAGCACATCAACCAGCTCCGCAGTCGCTGCCTCCTTGCTGAAACCAGGTCACCTGCATCCCAGCCAGAGGACAGCGAAGAGTACCTGCCAAGCCTCAGAACACAGGAACCCGAGGAGAACTCTCCAACTTTTACATGGAAAATTTTGAAAAAACAGCTTTAGAATCTGCACCCCACAAACCAACAGTCTGGTTCCAGTACGTAGATGATACCTTTATCATTTGGAACCATGGAGAAGTAGAACTGATGGAGTTTTTAGACCACCTCAACAACATCCACCCCAACTTACAATTCACCATGGAAACAGAAGTCGAGGGTAAACTCCCATTTCTAGATATCATGGTCATCTGCAAAACTAACATTCAATTAGGTCACAAGGTCTACAGAAAACCAACTCACAGAAAACCAACTCACATTTACATAAAAACTCCAATCACCACCCTCGGCAAAAAAGAGGCATAATCAAAACATTAGTAGACTGTGCAAGACGGATATGTGAACTGCACTTTCTCGATGATGAACTAAATCATCTAAACCACGCTTTTCTAGCAAATGACTACTTCAAGAATGAAATCAGAAGAGCAA
>NW_015174788.1:0-748 GCF_001447785.1 Gekko japonicus | reverse complement strand
AATATCAGTGAAGGTAGCCATGTTTTTACTGTCAGCTATAAAGCTACGGTGGCTCAAGTGGTTAAGATGCTGAACTGCAGGCTGTGGAAGGGCGGTAGTTCAGCAGTTCGAGACCCGTGTGCCACATGACGGAGTGAGCTCCTGTCTCTAGTTCCACCTCCTGCAAACCTAGCAGTTCGAAAGCAAGAAATTGCAAGTAGATAAATAGGTACCACTTCGGTGGGAAGGTAACAGCGTTCCGTGCGCCTTGGTGTTTAGTCATGCCGGCCACATGACCACGGAAACGTCTTCGGACAGCACTGGCTCTTCGGCTTTGAAACGGCTTTCAAGCAAGGAAACCTTTACCTTTTTATAAAGCTACGACAGGAAAAAAACTACCAGAATGAGTATTTGTAACAAATTGTTTTATGCAACATTATTTGACAATGCAGTCAAAGCATGATATTTTAGAGTGGGAAACAGTAAACTCTCGTGGATGCCCAAGGGCCATGCCATGCCCAGCACCACTGCTTGCAAGCTGATTTTTGCATTAACAGAACTCTCCTTAGTTAGAGATGAACTCTGATAGCGTTTTATTGCCCTGACGTGGATAGCCCACAGTAGCCCAGTCTCATCTGATATTGGAAGCTTGGATGGCAGACCACCAAGGAGGCCTAGAGTTGCTACACAGAGGCAGGCGATGGCAAACTACCTCTGAACATCTCTTGCATGGAAAACCTTATGGGGTTGCCCAGGGCTTTTTTTGTAG
>NW_015174787.1:0-766 GCF_001447785.1 Gekko japonicus | reverse complement strand
TCACACTAACTCACCTTAGACCTAATCTATCTAATCCTTCAAGCTGTTTATTCCTGTGGCCATCACCACATCCTCTGGCAGCAAACTCCACATTTCAATCAGCCAGTTTGGTGTAGTGGTTAAGTGCCGATGGACTCTAATCTGGGAGAACCGGGTTTGATTCCCCACTCCTCCACTTGCACCTGCTGGATGACTTTGGGCAAGCCATAGTCCTGTCACAGCTGTTCTTAAAAAAGAGCAGTTTCTGTCAGAGCTCTCTCAGCCCCACCTACCTCACAGGGTGTCTGTTGTGGGGAGGGGAAGGGAAAGGAGTTTGTAAGCCACTCTGAGACACCTTTGGGTAGTGAAGGGCGGGGTATAAATCCAATCTCTTCTTCTTCTCTTCTAAAGTAGTACTTCCTTTTGTCTGTCCTGAACCTACCGCCCATCAGCTTCATTGGGTGCCCTCGGGTTCTAGTATTTTGAGAGAGGGAGAAAAATTTCTCTTTGTCAACTCTCTCCACCCCCATGCAGAATTTAATATATCAACATGCAGCAAGCACTGAGAATAAGAAAGGGGGCCTAAAAACCAAGATCAGAACAGAACCCACCAACTTCACTAACAAATGGTCAGAGCCCCTCTCTAGTCTCCAAGACCGATGTGACGATTCCCCTGTGAAAAGCAGAAAGGGAATGAACTTCTTCAAGACAACCCAATGTCAGAAACTGGTTATTAACTAGACCTTTGGTCATAGAAGCTGTCATGATTCGGGCTGTGCCACCAGAG
>NW_015174786.1:0-761 GCF_001447785.1 Gekko japonicus | reverse complement strand
GTCTGCCTCTATAGGTTTTGTTCATCTATTGAAGCTACTAATTCTTTCCTTAATAATGGTTTCCACCAATTTACCCGGTATCGACATCAGACTGACTGGCCTGTAATTTCCCGGATCTCCTCTGGAACCCTTTTAAAAGATGGGAGTGACATTAGCTACCTTCCAGTCCTCAGGAATGGAGGCAGACTTTAAGGAAAGATTACATATTTTTGTCAGGAGATCCACAAGTTCACAATTGAGTTCTTTCAGAACTCTCGGATGTATGCCATCTGGGCCTGGTGATTTATCAGTTTTTAAGTTGTCTATCAGTTTTAGGACCTCCTCTCTCATCACCTCAATCTGACTCAGGTCTTTCAACACCCCTCCTGAAATCAGCAGTTCTGGAGTGGGCAAGCACTTCCACAATGAAGACAGAGGCAAAAAATACATTTAGCTCCTCAGCCATTTCCCTATCATCCTTCACTCCATAAGCCGGTACACTTTCTGTACCTATTGAAGTTTTCTTCATTATCTTTCAAATTGTCTTCAGGAGTGGCCCTTCAAAGAGCATGTTAAAGTAATTTGGTAGACTTGTGCATTTCTTTTGTTATTAATTACAACAATTACGAAAATTGGGTGCTTATGAAAACAAAACAAATTCCCCATCTAAACAGCTTCTAAGGGGGGAAAGCACATTATTTTCTTTTGTTTAGTTCTCCATCTCTCTGACTGACCCGGTTTCACTTTTTCAAGGGTATAAACTGTGTTCCTTGGGGGGGGGG
>NW_015174785.1:0-786 GCF_001447785.1 Gekko japonicus | reverse complement strand
CCTTGCTGGGGTCGCTGCAAGTTGGTTGCAACTTGACCCGCATCCCTTGCTGGGGTCGCTGCAAGTTGGTTGCGACTTGACGGCACTTAGGTACGTAATACAGCTGCCTGCAGTCTTCATGAAAATTTGGAAAATCGTTATCTAGCACAAGCTATACGTCCTAGGTATCCCTAGATTTCATTGACTGCAGTCCTCAAGGCTGCTAAAAGCAGCAAAGGCTGACTGGAGAAGAGCCTTCTGTGGTTAGGATCACTGCTATCCTCCACGGCATTTTATTCTGATGACTACTCTACTGTTTCTGGTGCTGCGGTGGCTCAAGTGGTTAAGACGCTGAACTGCAGGCTGTGGAAGGTCAGTAGTTCAGCAGTTCGAGACCCGGGTGCCGCATGATGGAGTGAGCTCCCATCTCTAGTTCCAGCTCCTGCCAACCTAGCAGTTCGAAAGCAAGAAATTGCAAGTAGATAAATCTGTACCACTTCAGTGGGAAGGTAACAGTGTTCTGTGCGCCTTGGTGTTTAGTCATGCCGGCCACATGACCACGGAAACGTCTTCGGACAGTGCTGGCTCTTCAGCTTTGAAACAGAGATGAGCACCGCAACCCTAGAGTCGGATTCGACTGGCTTTCGAGCAAGGGAACCTTTACCTTTACTCTACTGTCTACTCTACCGATTCCTCACGTTTCTGGGACCACACCTGTCTCCATTTCCCTCTGTCAACCAAATCGTTTTCCAAAGTACCTGAAACTGTTTTGACTGCTATGGAGGCTGTCATGATCTGGGCTGTGCA
>NW_015174784.1:0-774 GCF_001447785.1 Gekko japonicus | reverse complement strand
AATACTTAATAACTTTTGATGCTGGGAGTAGTTCTCAGTACCTCATAGATCTCAACCGACTTGGGCACGCTATTTTAAAAGGAGCTCCAGGGGGAAGGCAGGCAGTTGGCAACGGGCTATTCCTCCAGGAGCACACAAGGCAGTGAATTGTCCTCATGGTGACTGTGACGACCTCTTCTCTTGGGAGGTCTGGTTTTACTGAAAACCGTTCTTTATATTTTGCTGTACTGGGTAATCTGGCTGCCACCAGGAAATTTTAGGCTTTCCAAACCTTTATACTTTCTTCTTCTGGTTTTGGTATTGTGACCCAGGGTCTGGGCTTTCGAGGAACTATGTGTTTCCTGAGGAAAAATAGATCAGGCTTCTGGGATAATCTTAAATAAAAAGGATTTATTTGAAGAACAGAGTAAGAAGTTGTTTAAACTGTCACAGCCATACCAACCAAACTTTTAAAGACACACACACAAATAAACATGAAATCGTTACAGTGACCAGGCACTGGGCAGCAGGAGACGCAGAGGCAAGGCCTCAGAACTTGGAACGGAAGCCGAGAGTCCTGACCCTCCCAGTAGGTAATTCTGTACAAAGGTCAGGTGGTGATGGCGAGCTACCCCGAGAGTGGAAGAAAAGCCCTTCCAGGAGTGGAAAATATCACATGGTTCTTGGGCACTTTGTTGACTTTTTCCCTGTTGCATCTACTTGTACTTTTATTTGGTGCTTCTGTCAAACAGATTCCGTAAGAGTTTAAGAGACAATTATGAAACATTACGAGAT
>NW_015174783.1:0-540 GCF_001447785.1 Gekko japonicus | reverse complement strand
GCAGTGTCTGCTACCTGGGCCTCCATAGTAAGGTGAGGAATCCAGGAGCACACCCAGACTCCGAACCTCCAGTGCTGGCACCAATGGAGCCTACCCAAATGTCAGAAGTGGGATCCCCACCCCCGAACCACCCCGAACCAGGCACAGGACCTCTGTCTTCCCTGGATTCAGCTTCAACCAACTCAGTCTAAGCCAACCAGCTACAGCCTGCAAAGCCCAGTCCAAGTCTTCCGGTCTGGAGTCTGACTGGCTGCCCAACATCAGATAGAGCTGGGTGTCATCAGTGTACTGCTGTTCCCCTAGTGTGACCCTTTGTCCCCGACCTTGGAGAAAGGAAGCAAGCCATTGTAGGGCAAGCCCCTGAATCCCCACGTCGGCGAGGTGGTGGACTAGTGGTCGACCATGTCAAATTGTTGAATGTCTGTCAACATTGTTTCCTACAAAACTGGAAAGCTATAGCTGCACTTATACAAATGAAATGAAAGTTCATTTAGACAGGCAAGCTAATAGAATTTTCTTATTTATTTTTAATATATCAAT
>NW_015174782.1:542-777 GCF_001447785.1 Gekko japonicus | reverse complement strand
TGAGTATGCTGTTCAGGCGTGTATCCGTAGGCTGCAAACTTACTACCATGGTGCAGCAGCAGCAGAACTGGAAGAAGCAGCAGAAAACAGCCAGTTCCACTGTGGGCCTGATAGAAGCCCTCCGGGGGCCTCATCCGGCCCCCAGGCCACATGTTTGACAACCCTGCCTTATAGTGCTGGTGCCACCACCGGGTCTGAATGGCTTGGACCTGGGCTAAGGTTGCCAGCTCTGGGC
>NW_015174782.1:0-456 GCF_001447785.1 Gekko japonicus | reverse complement strand
CCCGGGCCATCTAGTCCCACCCCCGCACAATTCAGGAAATTCACAAATACCCCCCCCCCCCCCACATCCCCAGTGACCCCTGCTCCATGTGTAGAAGATAGCAAAGCCTCCAGGATCCCTGGCCAAACTGGCCCGGAGAAAAATGGCTTCCTGACCCCAAAGTGGCAATCGGCATTTCCCTGGGCGTGGAAGAAAGGGCCACGAGAACTGAGCACTGAGGCAACCCTTCCTGCCCTCCCTCTCATGATCTGCCTGAGATCACAGAATCAGCATTGCTGTCCGATGGCCATCTAGCCTCTGCTTGGAAACCTCCAGTGAAGGAGAGCCCACCACCTCCCGAGGAAGCCTCCCTCCAAAGCTGGCATTTTCTCCAGGGGAACCAATTTATGCGGTCTGCAGCAGTCCATTCTCCAGGCCCCACTTAGAGTCTGTAGCAACCCGAGCTGCAGTGTTAGG
>NW_015174781.1:485-779 GCF_001447785.1 Gekko japonicus | reverse complement strand
GCCCTTGGAGAAGTATCTACCTCCAGATCTAATTTTATCTTCCCCCTCATCATCTCATCGTGGAAGCTCAAGGCCTCAGTTCTTACTTGGCAGGAACTTCTCCCTCTGAGGAATGACAGACTGACCTACATGCAGGGGTCATTTCCTGTGGGAGCGCACGGGAGCGGATCTCCGGCAGTAAGGAGCCCAGGGGGCGGGCACATACAACAAGCCCTGCCCCCTGCTCCCAGCAGCCCTCAGTCGGGCCACAAGGAGCAAGAAGCAGCTAGGTAAGTTGCAGAGGACACCACCCAC
>NW_015174781.1:0-352 GCF_001447785.1 Gekko japonicus | reverse complement strand
GGGGTGTGGCATATGCAAATAAGTTATGCTAATGAGTTATGCTAGTGAGCTCCTGCACCTCTTTTTCTACGAAGTGACCCCTGCCTACATGTCTCGGCATGACCACACAAAGGCCTCTGGGTGACATCTCATGTACCAAATGAAAGGTAATGAAGATGCTACTGATTTCTTCAGCCTGAGGCAGGGAGACAGATTGACTATTCCCAGAAAAACTACTCAGGGCCAGGGAGCACCATGAGATGGTGGCAAGGTGGGCTGGCCCCAACTGCTTGGCCTGCTCCCTTTAAGACAAAGAAGTTTCTAGAATATTTGTTCCAGTCATTACTACTGTTGTCAACTGAGGTAAACAAAG
>NW_015174780.1:443-783 GCF_001447785.1 Gekko japonicus | reverse complement strand
GGTTAAAATGCCCCCCACTGGTTTTTGAAAGTTGTGTTAGAAAAGAATCGAGCAGCACCTAACAAAACTGTGGCAGGAAATGAGCTTTTGTGAGTCACTGCTCACTTCTTCAGACTTATTTCCATTTATTCTTTGCATCCTCCTGTCACTGAATCCGCTCTTATTAACAATGCTCTGTATATCTCACCCAGTCCTCCTGTGGCAGTGAGTTCCATGTGTCAACCACTCTTTGGTTGAAGAAGGACTTCCTTTTATCCCTTCTAGCCCGACCGCTCAGCAGTTTCATGGTGTGCCCATGAGTTCTTGTATTGTAAGAAAGGGAGAAAAGTACCTCTTTCCC
>NW_015174780.1:0-427 GCF_001447785.1 Gekko japonicus | reverse complement strand
CTACCTGCCCTATCCCATGCATAATCTTATAAACCTTGATCACGTCACCCTTCAGTCGTGTTTCTCCAAGCTAAAGAGCCCCAAGTGTTTTAACCTGTCCTCAGAGGGAAAGTGTTCCAACCCTCTTATCATTCTAGCTGTCCCAGCAGGAGGCCAGGAGGCCTCACCACCAGTCACCTAAACCTGGTGGGGAATCCCCCCCCCCTCGAGGCCATTAGGTAGCAGCTGCCCCACCTGGAGGAGGCCAGGAGGCGGGTTGGGAAGGGGGCCCAGCCGGCAGCCCCCAGAAGGAGACCCTCCCAGACCAGTCCCTCGGGCTGCGTGTGTGTCTCACACACACACTAGAGAATCCGCTTCCAACCCACTTTCCAAGCGGGGCTTGCCGGTTCCCGCAGTCAAAGTCCAGCTGGAAGGTGCCCGGAAAGCG
>NW_015174779.1:684-783 GCF_001447785.1 Gekko japonicus | reverse complement strand
GTCATGTTTTGATGGGCTGTTTGGCCTAAGGTGTTTTCAGGTGTTTGCAATTAAACCTTCCTCCTCATTTTGACTTCATTTTTTTTTTGGCCTGGGAAT
>NW_015174779.1:0-352 GCF_001447785.1 Gekko japonicus | reverse complement strand
TCTTCTTCTTCTTCTTCTTCTTCTTCTTCTTCTTCTTCTTCTTCTTCTTCTTCTTCTTCTTCTTCTTCTCTCAAGGGCACCTCACAGGTTGTCCGTTGTGGGGAAGGGAAGGAAAAGGAATTGTAAGCTGCTGGGAATCTCCTGGCAATTTTGGGGATGGAGCCAGGGGAGGACACGGACCTCAGTGGGGTACCATGCCATAGAGTCCACCTTCTAAAGTGTCCATTCCAATTGAGTTGCCACAAGAAAAGGTGGTGGCTACATGCATAAGCATAGGGGGTAGAGGACCATGAGTGGTTATTAGCCACAAAGTATAGATGGGACAGTTTGGGGCAAGGGATGCTCTGTATTC
>NW_015174778.1:683-783 GCF_001447785.1 Gekko japonicus | reverse complement strand
GGAACAGGGCAGGAAGGGGGAATGGCGACAGAGGCAGAGGCACTTGCGGCTCCCGCTGGGACTCCAGACCAGTGTTCCCTCTAAGCTGAGGTAGTGTGAG
>NW_015174778.1:0-261 GCF_001447785.1 Gekko japonicus | reverse complement strand
CTGCTCTTTTTCAAGGACAGCTGTGCCAGAGCTTGTGACTGACCCAAGGTCACGTCAGCAGGTGCAAGTGGAGGAGTGGGGAATCAAACCCGGTTCTCCCAGATTAGAGTCCCCACACACTTAACCACTACACCAAACTGGCTCTACACCAAACTGCACCAAACTGCAGCCACCCCAGCCAAGGAGGAGCTGAGCCTGTCTTAGGAGGCTCTGAGCGCCACAGGGACCACGTGCTCACTTTTTTTAGCCTCCGGCTCACAC
>NW_015174777.1:0-673 GCF_001447785.1 Gekko japonicus | reverse complement strand
TCTTGCAGAAAAAATGGGGAGTTCAAACATGGTAAATAGAACTTCCCAAATCTGGACAGCCCAGGCTAGCCTGATCTCATGAGATCCCAGAAGCTAAGCAGGGCTGGCCTAGGCTACTGCTTAGATGGGCGACCACCAAAAGAAGTCTAGAGTCGCTACGCAGAGGCGGGCGGCCGCAAGCCCCTTCTGTTCATCGCTTGCCTTGAAAACCTTGCAGGTTCACCATGAGGACTGCAACTCAACAGCAGTGTTCCCTCTAAGCTGTGGAGTTTTGTGAGCAAACATTCTACTTTGTGAGCGACTGGCATTAGAGTTGTGAGCGAGCGATCTGGCTGCTGCATCAACTGGTTTGCTCTGGAGCCCTCCTTCCTGAGCTAAGACAAAAATGTGTGAGCCGGAGGCTAAAAAACTGTGAGCTAGCTCACACTAACTCAGCTTAGAGGAAACACTGCTCAACAGCACTTTTCCCCCCACCACCACCACCAGATTCAACTGGCAATTACCTTCGTGTCCAAGTTCTCAGGCTCTTTGGTTAAAAGGCAAAAGATCGGCCAACTTTCTTCCATGAGCGGACAACCCAAGTTATAAAGCATATGGGGGAAATGTCTTTCTCTGGGGACATGGGAGGCAAGTCGGTATGTCTTGGAAGTGGGACTTTCCAAACACTCAATTA
>NW_015174776.1:328-792 GCF_001447785.1 Gekko japonicus | reverse complement strand
GGGGGGGTTTCATTTCCAAGTATCCACTTACAATAGTCTCACTCTCCCCCCCTCCTCCGCTTATGTAACTGCATCTGAGAGGCGTCCCTCTCTCAGCACAGTTCCGATCGCTCAAAAAGGTTTTCCTTAGGGGGGGATTTTCTCTTCTGAAGACAATTCGCTCATTTTAACTCACAGTTCGCTCCTTAACTCACAGTTCATTGTTGGTCTTTATCTTGACCACGCTCTTGATCGCTCCTCCGCTAGATCTCCTGTGCTTGACCAGATCAACACTGCTTATGGCCTCACTGAGAGGACACAGTCAGTGGGAGGGACCGTCAGGGTGGAGGGGAGCCTCCATCTCCCTGCAGGTAGCAGGAAAAGAGGCTCACCCTCAAAAGCCCTATGGCCTGGGAGTTCCCCCTGAACCCCCGTGAAGGTGCCGATCCAGCAGCACCTCCCCCCCCGCTGCTGTGTGGCATGCC
>NW_015174776.1:0-276 GCF_001447785.1 Gekko japonicus | reverse complement strand
TAGACCCCACCCACCATGCCTTAGATCTTCTGTCTGAAATGTTATGGCCGGTAACAGCAGTCCTTGCTTACACAATTCTCTTTGGAATGCAAAACCAAGATTATGTGTCTGATGAATCTAACTTTATACTGTACTTAGGCAGAATGACTCCAGTGAAATCAGCAAAGGCCATAAATCACAGGAGACTGGAACTCCAAATATATTTCTGAATACTGCTGCTTTGTATGTTATTCCAGCTTCATCCTTACCTGAGAAACTTCCAGTACTACATTAATT
>NW_015174775.1:0-801 GCF_001447785.1 Gekko japonicus | reverse complement strand
CCAGATGTCTACGGAGGTCATCTGTAAGGACAAGAAGAGCCATCTCCATCCCATGGCCAAAGGAACAAGGGTGGGAGCATCATCCAGGAAATACTGGAGTTGTTTGGTCACTGCTCTCTCAACCACCTTACCCAGGAACGGTAAGTTCGACACTGGGCGGTAGTTGGTCAGGACCGTTGGGTCCAATGATGGCTTTTTCAAGAGCGGGCAAACTACTGCCTCCTTTAAAGCTTCCAGAAAAGTCCCAGTAGATAGGGACAAGTTGATGATTTCTTCCAGAGGGGCCCGAATGCTCTCCATGCAAGATTTCACTAGCCACGAAGGGCAAGTAGTGGGCCTCACAGCTGCCAAGGTCCTGTCAACTTCCTCCCGGGTGAATCGATTACAGTGGTCCAATAGCAGACCAGAAGACGGACAAGGGGCTTCCATTTCCTTTACTGTCTCAATTGTGGCTGGGAGGTCCTGGCGGAGTGTCATGATCTTATTTGCAAAGTAGCTCGCAAATACCTCACAGCCAATAGCCAATTCCCTACTATTTGGTCTGCCCTGAGGCGGAGTCGTAATGGACTGAATAACTCTAAAAAATTGGGCTGGGTGCGAGTTCGCAGACACAATGAAGGCTACATAGAAAAAATCCTTCTTTACGGCCTTCACTGCCATCTCATAGGATTTCATAAGTGTCCTATAAGATGTTCGTGACACTTTGTCATGAGCACACCACCACCTTTGTTCTAGACCTCTTCTCTCCCACTTCATCCTTCAAGGCTCTGTAGTATACCACGGTGCTGCTTTGGTGCGAGG
>NW_015174774.1:0-786 GCF_001447785.1 Gekko japonicus | reverse complement strand
GGACTATAAGTGCACGATCAATAAGGCCCGGCACAACCACTCATACCCCGTTCCGGTCATTAGTCACGTGCTGGCCTCACTGGCGAGGGCCAAGATTTTTGGGGAACTTGACCTGGCACAAGCCTACCAACAGCTGCCGGTAGACGAGGCCACCGCGACCGCGCAGACCATAGTCACCCACAGGGGTGCATTCAAGGTCAAGAGATTACAATTTGGGGTGAGCGTCGCCCTGGGAATTTTCCAGCAACTAATGGACTCCTTGTTAAAAGGGATCCCTGGAGTGACACCGTTCTTCGATGACGTCTTGATTGCCGCCGCGACCCCCAACGAATTCGCCTCCTGTCTTTGCACCGTCCTGCAGCATTTTGCCTCAGCTGGGCTCAAGGTGAAACGTGAGAAGTGCCTCCTCGGGGTGGACTTCCTGGGGTTCCGTATCGATGCTACCGGTCTGCACCCTGCAAAGGACAAAGTAAAGGCTCCCGCCCCCACGTGCAAAGTGGAACTTCAGGCATTCATGGGACTAATAAATTTTTACCACGCCTTGCCCCACAAGGCTGCGGTAGCAGAGCCCCTACACCGGCTCCTGGATAAGTCGGCCCCGTGGCCGTGGGGCCCGAGGGAGGCGGCAGCGTTCAGGGGGGTGAAAGCGCTTCTGATTTCGAACGATGTATTGGCCCACTTTGATTAATCCCTCCCGGTTATGCTAGCATGCGACGCCTCCCCCTATGGCGTCGATGCAGCGCTTGGATACATCCTACCGGATGGCCGCGAGGTCCCCGTGGCATA
>NW_015174773.1:655-795 GCF_001447785.1 Gekko japonicus | reverse complement strand
GGCGGGGTACCATTGGTGCCTGTGCGGGACGTTAGGAGTCTGGGTGTGATCCTGGATTTCTCGTTAACAATGGAGGCCCAGGTGGCAGCCACTGCCAAGGTGGCCTTTTACTATCTGCGGCTGGCTCGGCCGTTTGTCCC
>NW_015174773.1:0-218 GCF_001447785.1 Gekko japonicus | reverse complement strand
GGAGGAGATCCGGGCCCTGCGGGATCTTGTACAGATCCGCAGGGCCTGCAAGACGGAGCTCTTCCGCCAGGCCTTTGAGTAGGAGCCGCCACCGCCACTATTCCATCACCAAGATTTAATCTTTCATCTACTGCACTGTGAGGGGGCGGTAGGTATCATCTGATTGAGCCTGGGAAACAGCACTCCTGACGCTCATGCTTTTTAAGAATTTCTGCCAC
>NW_015174772.1:492-807 GCF_001447785.1 Gekko japonicus | reverse complement strand
TCACCACTAGGTGGCAAGTGAGACTTGTTCTTAAGGCAAAAGATGCTTCAGAGGTGGTCTGGCCATTGCTTCACAGTCCTGGGTATTTCAGCCAAGGACTAGCCAAGAGCGATCCCACTTAGCTTCCAGGATCTCGGCTATCCAGGTCAGGGAGCAGCGAAAGAGACGGGTAAGAGATGGAATGGAATAAAGACCAAGGAATGGATCCTGCCCCACTCCCAGACTCTGCACCCCCTTCCGTCAGCAGACCTGGGGGGATCAGACATTATCTCCTAGAAGAGGCTGCTGAAGGAGACTGTCAAATCTCCCGCTTGG
>NW_015174772.1:0-295 GCF_001447785.1 Gekko japonicus | reverse complement strand
GAAGAGTCAGGAACTGCTCCAGAATCACCAGGTCCAGGATCTGCTTCTTGGTGTGCCTCTCTGGCTTCAGCCAGAGGCTGCAAAGTCCATGGAGCTGGCTGCAAACCTCTCGGGGCCCAGCGGCCTCCTGGTAGCGGAACTGCCGGAAGCGTTGGGGATGTACGTCTGAGGTCATGGTGTCCTCAGGCAGGGTCTCTGACACCGGACTTTCCCAGGATTCACCACCACACCCAGCTGGGGTGGGATGGGGGTCTTTCCTTGCTGTTCTGCCAGTTCCAGGTCCTTCTGGGTCCAG
>NW_015174771.1:0-823 GCF_001447785.1 Gekko japonicus | reverse complement strand
GGTCTGTTTGAAGGTACAACCACTGTGATCACTGAATTATTATTTTTTTCTTTCTTCGTTCTTTTTTTATTTTTCCTCCCTTTCTTCTTTCCTTTTTCTTTCTCTTTATTTTTTATTTTCATATGGTGAAGTTTAAACCTATTTAATTTAATTTAATATATTGTTTGCTGGTCCCATATGGCAAAGACCTTTTATCTGTAGTATTATGATATTATTTAATGGTGAAACAAGAACCCATCCTTATTTGAAAATTAACCTTATATGGCACAGCTTTTTATCTATGATGTTATGCATATTGAGTATAACGGTTAATGAAGTCTGTTAGTTATAACAATATTTACAGCACTATGCTTGCTGATTGCAAGCATTAAAGACTTCCAACCAATTATTAATAATTGTTCACATCACATTTGATTATATAATTAGCGTACCTTAAAGTGTTAAATGGTCTGTTTGAAGTTATATTTAATCAGACTACTGTATTGTTTTTTTTCCTTTTTTATTTATAAGGTGAAGTAAGACCTTATCCACTTTTTTATTTGCTGATTCTATATGACAAAGATTTATATTTGCAGGATTATGCATATTTCTTTCTTTCTTTCTTTCTTTTTTTATAATGGTGACGTATGAACCTACCTTTTTAAAATTATTTTTATTGGTTGTTGATCCTGTAGGGTTTAGACTCTCATCTATAGTGTTATACTTACTAATTACAAACATTAATGCAGCTGACCAGTTATGAGAACAGCTTTTCTATGCTCCAAGCGATAAAGGAAATAATTTAGCACATAAAACACAGTATAATTATACTAGCATTATCAGA
>NW_015174770.1:718-820 GCF_001447785.1 Gekko japonicus | reverse complement strand
GCTTTTGATACCATCAACCATGGTATCCTCCAGGAAAGGATGACCGGAGTGGGACTGGGAGGCAGTGGTTTTGGTTCTACCTCAAAGGTAGGTTTCTGAGTA
>NW_015174770.1:0-355 GCF_001447785.1 Gekko japonicus | reverse complement strand
TCTTCTTCTTCTTCTTCTACTTCTTCTTCTTCTTCTTCTTCTTCTTCTTCTTCTTCTTCTTCTTCTTCTTCTTCTTCTTCTTCTTCTTCAGAAATGGTCTCCGTTCATAATTACATAACTGCACCTGACATCCAACCACATAACCCAATATATCTCCAACTAATTTACACTTAATTAACATTAACTTCCTCTAATTGTGAGCTCTGGTTGTGTTGCACTAATGGCACCAGTGTCGTTTATTTGATCCTTTAGAAAAATAACATCAAACACGGGAAAGATCCTTAAAGAGTACACAACTTTATAAATCGTTGTTCACGTCTTATGAACACAGTTGATACTTTCACAATATTAGGAA
>NW_015174769.1:0-823 GCF_001447785.1 Gekko japonicus | reverse complement strand
TGTTCCTGGACTTGAGTCTACCTGTTCTATGCCAGACCAACACAGCTACACTCGAAAAGAAACATCAGTAACCAAAATTGGATTCTGTAAGGAAATCGGAGCCAGTGGACGAAGCAGAGTTGCCCCCTGTCAGGCATGTAAGGATGTTTCCACCCCATGGTGATTCCTAACCATTTCTGTCAGGTTAGCCAGTAAATCTCCACACACGTTTCCAAGGAAGCGTTATGCTTTATTAGATTACAAAACTGGTACCCTATCCACAGGATTATTGTCAGGAATGACCATGGGGCGGAAACATCCTTACATATAGCAGGATAGGGCAAATGGCTAAGCAAATGAAATTCGAGCGCGCGCACGGGAATCCTCCCGACGGGAGGATACATGATAAGCGGGAGAGTCGCAGTGCCTCATGAGAGCCGAAAGATTCACACCAGCGGTGGAACGCAAGCCCTCACCCCTTCACAAGGCCAGACAGATAACGCCGTCTGGCAGTACTGGCTCTCACGGTCTTCCTAGCAATGTTTACTGCGAGTGGCAGAGCAGCGAGCAAGCCAGGATCAGGGTAGGGAACAAGCAAAACATGGCAGCTAGCTGACACCCCCTCTGGTTTGGGAAATTCCCGGAAATTTGGGGATGGAACCGAGGGAAGGCAGGGTTTGGGGAGGGGAGGGACCTCAGCCGGACAGAATGTCTACAGAGTTCCCCCCCCACACACAATAGCGGTCATTTCCTTCAAGGGAACAGATCTCTATGGCCTGGAGATCAACTGTGATTCCAGGAGAACTCCAGGCCACACGAAACCAAGAAGACGCCAGTACAAAGC
>NW_015174768.1:0-840 GCF_001447785.1 Gekko japonicus | reverse complement strand
TGGGTCTCTTTTCCATTCCGTCTCTTACCTGTCTCCCTTGCTGCTGTTTCAGGTGTTGGGACCATCCCTGAAGATGGAAGCTACCATCCCTGAGGTGGAAGGAGCTCCTTCCGAGGAAGGGCAGTGGACGCAGGCCGCGGAGCGTGCCCAAGACTCCCTCTCCTGTGGTAAGGACTCCTCGTGCCTGGATGCATTTGGGGCACACAGCAATTTTGATGGGTAGAGATTTCAGGTCAGGAAAAAATTAAATACTTCTTCACACCACACAGAGTTAATCTGTGGCACTCAATGTTCACCAAATGTGATGCCTCTAAAAAGAGATAAGACAGATTCCTGGTGGGCAATTCCTCCCATTAATTTAGATATTAATGGCTCACCTTCCTTCCACAAGAGGACCTCAAGGTGGCTCAGAGGAGAAGAGGTAGACAAACCTCGGCAGAGCTATTCAGCCTGGTGAATAAAGGGAGCCTCCCCCTTCTGGGGCAGCAGAGCTCTGAACACCAGTTCCTGGGGGTCCAATAATAATGGGGAAATTTGGCTTCTGTGCCCGTGCTGAAAGGGGCATCTGGCGGGATGGAGTGGGAAAGAGGATGCTGTAGGAACGCCAGACTATGGCTTTGCCCACCCAGGAGCTTTGGGGAGGGGCTTAGGGCAGATGTGGTGTCATCTTGACACTGCATCTGGCTGGAAACCTGGTTGTGAGGTTAGTATGCCAAGAGACATTCTGGAAACTCATTCCTGTTACCCTCGAGTCTCCAGATATGCCCAAGTCAAGTATTGGCCGAACGTGATGGTGACGGGTCATGAGGCATCATTTCCACCCCCCTCTTTCTCTCCCCC
>NW_015174767.1:654-844 GCF_001447785.1 Gekko japonicus | reverse complement strand
CAAAGATCCTTATCCCTTCCCAAGAGCTCGAAGTGCTTTCCGTAGTTTCCCCTTCCTCTTTTTATAACCATCACAACAATCCTGTGAGGTAGGCTAGGCTGGCTGTCACCTTGCGAGCCTCGTGGCAGAATGGGGATCTTAACCCGGGGTTTTACAGATCCTAGGCAGACTCTGAGCACTAGACTGCACC
>NW_015174767.1:0-596 GCF_001447785.1 Gekko japonicus | reverse complement strand
CTAACCTGTTGAATCTGTTGAGTCTACTGCAGGCGGTCTGGGAAGTGAAAGATTTGGTGGATTTACAGGAAAGCACCAGTTAGTTGGGAGGCAAGCCTTTAATGGGGTGATGAATGGATTCGGGTGGATTGCGGGGAGGCAACTCTGATCCGTCCTGGCGCACTTTACTCGGTGGGCTGCGAATTAAGGTCCTCGGCGCTATTTTTTAAGCCATTTTGGTTCGGCAGTGATTAATATTTTGCTGTTCCCTCTCGCATCGAAGATGTTGCCTCTGGTAACAGTGAGCGGTCGGCTTCATTAGCTGGGCATTTCGTCTTCCTTCTGCTTCTCTAAACGGCACCTAATGCTGCCGTTCTCCGCACAAGTTTAAATGCAATTGATTAGTCCTGTGTCACACAGCTACAAATTGTTACGTCGACTGACAGCGGCCCTAATTCGGCGCATTTGTTATCGGTCGAAGGCTCTCTGAGAAGGCTGCAGCGGATGTCCGACGGGGAGGATGGCCGATTCTTTGATGTCTTTATGGCGTGGGCAGTTTTGGAATATGGCGCACCAGGCCGGCTGCTCCGTCTCAAAAGGGACACCGTCGAGCTGGA
>NW_015174766.1:654-846 GCF_001447785.1 Gekko japonicus | reverse complement strand
TACTGTGCTTCAGCAAGGTGGCTGTATATTGTGTGGCATTGTACCCAGGGGTCATTTTGTAGAAAAAGAGGTGCAGGAGCTCATTAGCATAACTTATTTGCATATGCCACACCCCCTGACATCACCGGAAGTGTGTCAGAAGGCAACACCCACTGCTCAGGCTCCACTGGACTGTTTTGGATTGCTAGCTAT
>NW_015174766.1:0-473 GCF_001447785.1 Gekko japonicus | reverse complement strand
GGGCTCTGCAACTTATCTGGCTGCTTCTTGCTCCTTGTGGCCTGACTGAGGGCTGCTGGGAGCAGGGGGCGGGGCTTGTTGCATGTGCCCGCCCCCTGGGCTCCTTACTGCCGGAGCTCCGCTCCTGTGCGCTCCCGCAGGAAATGACCCCTGATCGTACTATACCTCCAACCCCTTCCTTTGCGCCAAGCTCTCTCTTCAAGGAGCCCACCACACTACTTTGGTTCAGGTGCTCTTCACAGCAGATGCTGCAGTTCTGGGGAGGACAAACATAGCCTTTTGGAGCCCAAGTTGAAGGGTGGCAGTGAGGTTGAAATCCTTAAGGAAGTAGCAGCTATAGACCATGTGACAGTTTTGTGAATGCATGTGGAAAGGGACGTGGAGCCCTTTGGTTTTAAAAAGTGTGTGTGGCACAGAAGTAGTAATGAATGGCATTGCAGAACAGTATAACAAGCGTGATTGGTAATTTAGAG
>NW_015174765.1:270-849 GCF_001447785.1 Gekko japonicus | reverse complement strand
GAGAAAATGTGGAGCAAATGCTAGATGCATAATCGCCCTTGGTTGCCCTCCCCTGTATTTTTTCCAGCTCTGCAGAACTGTACACAGTATTCCAAATGAGGCCGCACCATAGATCTATACAGGGGCATTACAATATCGACTGTTTTATTCTCAGTCCCTTTCCTAATAATCCCTAACAGAGTTTGTCTTTTTCATTGCTGCAGCACACTGGGCTGACACTTTCATTGAGCTATCCAGACCCCAAGATCTTTTTCCCTCTCAGCAAGTTCAGACCCCATTAGCCTATACTTGAAGTTGGGATTTTTGTCCCAATGTACAGAAATGCGCTGGGCAATTTGGACCAGTCACCTATTGTCGGCATAATCTACCACACAGGGTTGTTGTGCTGATACAACGGAGAGAAGGATAATGTAAGCTGCCGGTCTCCAGTGTGGAGAAAGGTGGGGTTTAAATGAAGTAAATAAATAATAAATATAACTGAAGATGGGAAGCAAATAAAAGGTAGGTTGGTAAATGGCTAAGGAGAGAATGAGGCAGGTAAAGTGGAGAGGATATGGGGTTGCCAGGGGGAGGGAAAGA
>NW_015174765.1:0-248 GCF_001447785.1 Gekko japonicus | reverse complement strand
TACAGGGGAAAGTGAGATACCTCCACATAAGTCTGTGAGGATTCTGTACCATTCAAGTGGGCCTGCCTCAGTGGATGGAACCATCCACCTGGGCCATAGTTTTCCTAGGTAGAAGCTGCCGGGGGGGGGAGGAAAGGATAGGTTGGCTGTTGGGTGGGGAGGAGGTAGAGTTGACAACTCCATATTAGAACATTCCTGGAGATTTGGGGGTGGGAGGGCGAGGTTTGAGAAGGGGAGGGACCTCAGAA
>NW_015174764.1:0-850 GCF_001447785.1 Gekko japonicus | reverse complement strand
CCCTTCTCTAGAAAATTAGATGTTTGGCAGCATTTCTAGTCATGCCTTTGCAGTTTTCATTTCTCCTGGGATTATCCTATAGCATTATAAAGATGATAGACTATGCTGTTGAGTTGTAGCTGTCTTATGATGACCCTGTAGGGTTTTCAAGGCATGGGATGGAGGTGCTTTGCCATTGCCTGCCTTTGCCTAGGAACTCTGGACTTCCCTGGTGGTTTCCCATCCAAGTACTAACCAAGTACTAAGTACTACTTAGTTACCAAGATCTGAGAAGGTTGGGCTAGCCAGGGTCACTCAGGTCAGGGCTCATATTATCAGAGGTCATTTCGGGGGGGGATCACAGTTCCCCCGGGTGAGGTATGGGGGCGGGGCACATGATGAAGCCCCGCCTCCTACTTCCAGCCACCCCGCTTCTGGCCCTCATTCAGCCAGGAGGAGGCAGGAGAAGAGGGAGGGTAAGTTGCTTCCTCCCTGCCTCTCCCCACCCCTTTTCTGTTTACCTTGTTTGTTGTCAAAACCCAGGGCCTTTTTTTGTAGCAGGAAGTCCTTTGCATGTTAGGCCACACACCCCTAATGTAGCCAATCCTAATGAGTTCCTGCTGTTGGGTGTGGCCTGTTATGTGAATGAGTTCCTGCTGGGTGTGGCCAACTTGGGAGCCAGCCAGAACTCCGTTCCTGTGCGTTCCTGCCCCAAAATAGCCCTGTATATTATAATAGCTAAGGTTATATAGTTCCTGATGGTGATATCATTGTATAGAATCTTTGCGAAAGCTTTCATCCCACTTATGTCCATTTTCAGCACTCTTGTTAGAAAAGTGAAAAGAAAATGGAATAAATAAAGTAATGAAAC
>NW_015174763.1:572-853 GCF_001447785.1 Gekko japonicus | reverse complement strand
TGTTTTAGTGGGCTGTAAGGATAGATTTCGCTGTGAAGTTCCTGAAAAGAAGAAGAAAAGAAGAGATTGGATTTGTACACTGCCCTTTGCTATCCAAAGGAGTCTCTGAGCAGTTTACAATCTTCTTTCCCTTCCCCTCCTCACAACAGACACCCTGTGAGGTAGGTGGGGCTGAGAGAGCTCTTTTGATGACTGCTCTTGAGAGAACAGCTCTGAGAGAACTGTGACTGACCCAAGGTCCCACCAGCAGCTGCATGTGGAGGAGTGGGGAATCAAGCCCA
>NW_015174763.1:0-519 GCF_001447785.1 Gekko japonicus | reverse complement strand
TTCCCCACCTAGCTTGATGTGAATAGTAGTGTTGCCAGCTTCCATGGGGGGGGGGGTGAGGGTCTCCCAGAATTACAACTGATCTCCAGATAACGGAGATGGGTTCCCCTGGGAGGGAAGGGCAGCTTTGGAGGGTGGACTCTATGGCATTATATCCTGCTGAGGTCCCTCTCCAAGCCCTACTTTTTTGAGGCTCCACCCCCAAATTGCAAGGAATTTCACAACCCTCCTGACTTGTCAGTTTGTGTTCCTGGGACGTGTTGCCCTGCAAGAGTCCTGCGCAGCATTTATAAGACTATGGACTAGGGCTGTGAGCTGAACTGTATAATCAATATGCCAGGAACTGAACTGTGCAGTAGCCCAATGTTGGTGCCAACCTCCCGGACTGTAGACATGTGCCCAGCCAAGGGAAGCCTCGCCCTGAAGCCGTGTGCCGGACAGATGTGGACCCTTGGTGCTCCTCTCCCCTGCATCCATACAGGAGGCAAGGCAACCTCCCTGATGCCAGAAATACGCAGC
>NW_015174762.1:0-857 GCF_001447785.1 Gekko japonicus | reverse complement strand
GAGGGGGTAGCTAGAACACCAGGGTGTCAGAGGGCAGCCATGTTGATTTGTAGTTGAACAGACAGTTTCAAGACCAGTAGCACTTTCGAGACCAGCAGAATTTTCGGGGGGTTCATCAGACGCCTGATAAAGGGAGCTTTGATTCCCGGACGCTTATACCCCCCCCAACTCTTGTTGGTCCTTAAGATCAGGGGTCATTTCCTGCAGGAGCGCACAGGAGTGGAGCTCCGGCAGTAAGGAGCTCAGGGGGCGGGCACATGCAACAAGCCCCACCCCCTGCTCCCAGCAGCCCTCAGTCAGAGCAAGAAGCAGCCAGGTAAGTTGTAGAGCCGCCCACCCCCGGCCCCCCTGGTCCAAAACAGTCCAGTGGCACCTTTAAGACCAAGTTTTATTCAGGTACCAGCTCTCCCTCCTCTGCGAGGGCAGATCTGCACGTTTCCCCCCCCCCCCAATAGCTAGCAGTCCAAAACAATCCAGTGGAGCCTGAGCGGTGGGTGTTGCCTTCTGACACACTTCCGGTGATGCCAGGGGGTGTGGCATATGCAAATAAGTTATGCTAATGAGCTCCTGCACCTCTTTTTCCACGAAATGACCCCTGCTTAAGATCATGAGAATTTCCCCTCCTTGTAGAAATATGGTTCACTGAATCAATGAATTGACAGTTGCATCCCGTTTTAGTTTGTAGTGTCAATGCGCTGAAGGCCTGTTTCCCCGCTGACACTCTGGGAGCCAGTCCCATGAAACTCTGCAGGTTTCATCTCAGTGTCAGCTTGCCCGAACCTGGACTGGGTTTTTCCCACAGCCCTGACCTGGACAGCCTTAGCTAGGCCAGTCTCGTCCGATCTCGGAAGCTAAGC
>NW_015174761.1:551-858 GCF_001447785.1 Gekko japonicus | reverse complement strand
TGGGCGATCCAAGTCAGGGCTTGGTCATAATCTGCAGTAGTCATGTTAGTCTATGACAGCAAAGACAGAAAGATACCTTATGTCACCATAAAAATGAAAGATGTAATGTGTTTTGTATGGGCTAGAGCCCACCTTGTTAGAGGCGTGACGGGAATGCAGAGTACCCCACAAGATGGGTAACCTGTCGCCAAGCACTCCCGTTCGGCCTCATTCTTTCCCAATCCCCAGACGGATTGACATCAGGGATTCTTAAAACTAATACTACCCACCAAAGGAAGAAATTGATTGAGGTGGTGAGGCAGGAATG
>NW_015174761.1:0-482 GCF_001447785.1 Gekko japonicus | reverse complement strand
CGGCCCATTTTGGACAAAGATACGTCTTTCTCACTGGGCTGGTATATTTATTTACTGGGTACCTTGTCCCTGCCCTTCATCCAAGGCGCTCAGAGTGGTCCCTTTCTTCATTTTTGTCTTCACAGCAACTCGGGTAGGTTATGGTGAGAGATACTGGCTGCCCCCACCCCCTCACCTCAGGCTCTGCCATGTGCTCCAGCAGCATACATGCGCGGCTCCTTTGTCAGCAAAGTCTTCTCCACAGGTCCAACATTCCATGCAAAAGAATTAATGGACACAATTAGCCCATCCAAATTGGGGGGGGGGGGATATTTTGAGTCTACCAGGACACTCCGTGGCTGACCTGGAAGTTGTGATTCTTTGACAAAATAACATCAAAGGGAGACTCCAGCAAGACGTTGCTGAATTAGAATGTATAGCTTTAATTGTGTTAATTGTGATGTTGCAAGCAGGTGGGGGTTGTTTGGAGCTGGTCAGAAGTA
>NW_015174760.1:684-858 GCF_001447785.1 Gekko japonicus | reverse complement strand
GGGTGTGGGTGATACTGGAAGGCTAGAAAAGATCAACTGAGTTCTACCTGTTGAATCAGGGCTGGAGGGTGTTGGTGGCTCTGCACCAGCTGTTGGCTCTGAATCCTGACCAGCCTGCAGCTCACTTTCCTGCTTGCTGGCTTCTGCTGACTCAGAGATGGCTACAGGGGGCTC
>NW_015174760.1:0-285 GCF_001447785.1 Gekko japonicus | reverse complement strand
GATCATCTTAAGTTAATGTATGAGTTGTTTTTTCTAAAGTAAAACCTCCGTATTCAGGTTAAATTGCCATGTTGGCGCTTTGCGATAAATAAGTGGGTCGCAGTTTGGGCACTCGGTCTCTAAAAGGTTCACCATCACTGCCCTAGTAGGGGAAGCCAGGTTGCCATGACTTCCAGACACACACACAAATCATTTGTTCTCAGCCTGGCCTACCACAATGGGTTGTTGTGAGAATAAAACAGGTGATGTGTACACCAACCTGAACCCCTTGGGGAAAAAAGCAGT
>NW_015174759.1:661-861 GCF_001447785.1 Gekko japonicus | reverse complement strand
GGAACTCCTGGAGATTTGGGGACGGAGCCAAAACCTCCAAAACTAGTAAGGGGCGAAAAAGAAGAAGAAGAAGAAGAAGAGAAGAGATTGGATTTATACCCCGCCCTTCACTTGGAGTCTCAGAGCGGCTTACAAACTCCTCTCCCTTCCCCTCCCCACAACAGACACCCTGTGAGGTGGGTGGGGCTGAGAGAACTCTG
>NW_015174759.1:0-308 GCF_001447785.1 Gekko japonicus | reverse complement strand
CCAAGCCCCCGTTATACAGGGATGGCTTCTAATGTCCTGGCCCCACTGGTGGACCTCCTGATGGCACTGGTATTTCTGGCCACTGTGTGATACAGAGTGTTGGACTGGATGGGCCTTTGGCCTGATCCAACATTGGCATCTCTTATGTTCTTATGTTCTTGAAAGGCAGTAAACAATCGCTATAGGACCCAAACAGGAACATCCCAATCTGGAATTGAATGACACAAAAAGATACGATACTCAAAATATACTGTCAAGTGCCGTCCACGCGCCCTCTGTGCCTGATAGGAGAGAATTAAGATTCTATT
>NW_015174758.1:484-864 GCF_001447785.1 Gekko japonicus | reverse complement strand
TGTATAGATCTATGGTGCAGCCTCATTTGCAATCCTGTGTACAGTTTTGGTCGCTGTATCTCAAGGGGGACGTTGCAGAGCTGGAAACAGTACAGAGGAGGACAAACAAGACGATTCAGGGGTTGGAGCCCCTTCCCTATGAGGAAAGGCCAAAAAAGTCTGAGACTTTTCCGTTTAGAAAAGAGACAGCTAAGGGGGGACATGACAGAGGCTCATAAAATTATGCGTGGATTGGAGAGAGTTGGCAAAGAGAACGTTTTCTCCCCATCCCAAAATAGAACTTGAGGGTATTCAATGAAGCTGATGGGCAGTAGGTTCAGGAGGTACAAAGGGAAATACTACTTTACAAAGAGAGTGATTAAAATGGGGAATTCACTGCA
>NW_015174758.1:0-315 GCF_001447785.1 Gekko japonicus | reverse complement strand
TGCCAGAACTATGGCTTGCCCAAGGTCATCCAGCCAGGTGCAAGTGGAAGAGTGGGGAATCAAACCCGGTCCTCCCAGATTAGAGTCCACGCACTTAACCTCTACTCCAAACTACACTACACCAAACTGGATAGAGTGATGGCCGCAGGTACAGACAGCTCTATACCGGAGATTCGATTGATTTATCCAGGAGAGGTCTATCAGTGACTACTAGCCATGGTGACTAAAGGGAACCTCCACAGTCAGAAGCAGTCAGCCTCTGAATCCTATCATTGGGAAGCGACCGCAGGGGAAGGCCTTGACCTCTATGTCCTA
>NW_015174757.1:0-867 GCF_001447785.1 Gekko japonicus | reverse complement strand
GCTTCAAGAGGGGACCGGAGAAACATATGCAGCAGAGGTCCAATCAGTGGCTATGAGCCACAAGGTGTAGAGGGAGCACTCTGTTTGGGGCAGTGATGCTCTGTATCCTTGGTGCTGGGGGGGGGGGAGGGGGGGGGCCGCCACCCCCCGGGGTGAGGTGCGGGGGGCGGGGCCTGGAGCTCCCTGCTGGTGCCCGCTAGAGGTCGCCGCCTACACACCCCTAATGTAGCCGATCCTCCAAGAGCTTACAGTAGCCCCTGTAAGAAGAGCTCTGTAAGCTCTTGGAGGATTGGCTACATTAGGGGTGTGTCACCTAATATGCAAAGGAGTCCCTGATGCAAAAAGAGCCCTGTATGTGGCCAATCCTCCAAGAGCTTACAGTAGCCCCTGTAAGAAGAGCTCTGTAAGCTCTTGGAGGATTGGCTACATTAGGGGTGTGTCGCCTAATATGCAAAGGAGTCCCTGCTACAAAAAGAGCCCAAACACCAGCAAAATGACAATCAGTCAAAACAACACAGTGAAATCAAGAATAAAAATGAACATTCCTGGTGGTGATAAAAAACCAGGGCCTTTTTTTGACAAAAGAGGTGTCGGAACTCTCAAGAGGGAAATGAAGTTTCCAATCTGTCTACTCGAATCTCATGGACTTTTAAACATTTTAAAAAGAATTTTGTTGAAGAGGTTCCAGAACTCTGTTCCGGCGCATTCCCCCAGAAAAAGAACCCTGAAAGCCAACTTGGCTGTTATAAAACCACCGAAACACCACAGCCATCTCTCCACAGTTCCAAAAGAAAAGTGTTAGAGACAGCAAAGACGAACAAGGCCTCAGAACATGAAAACAGAGGGAATAAAACTTTGAGGCCTGGG
>NW_015174756.1:0-870 GCF_001447785.1 Gekko japonicus | reverse complement strand
AGTAATAGTGCCCTGCCCTCCTCTTCCCTCCCTTTTAGAGTGACATGTGCAGTGTTCCCTCTAAGCTGAGTTAGAGTGAGCTAGCTCACAGTTTTTTAGCCTCCAGCTCACACATCTTTGTCTCAGCTCAGGAAGGAGGGCTCCAGAGCAAATTAATTTATGCAGTAGCCAAATTGCTTGCTCACAACTTAACTTTAATGCCAGGAGCTCACAAAGTAGAATTTTTGCCCACAAGACTACACAGCTTAGAGGGAACATTGGACATGTGTAAGCAGCAGGTGTTAGAACACCAGAGGTCATTTCGGGGGGGAACGCGGGGGAACGCAGTTCCCCCGGGTGAGGTGCAAGGGGCGGGGCACACGATGAAGCCCCGCCCCCTGCTTCTGGCCCCCCCGCTTCCAGCCCTCATTCAGCCAGGAGGAGGCAGGAGAAGAGGGAGGGTAAGTTGCTTCCTCCCCGCCTCTCCCCACCCCTGCCTGCCTGGGGCCAGGGAGGGCCTTGGTGGGGCTTCCTTGCACTCCCGCCGGCCTTGCAGGTCCACCGCAGGGGCCCTGATGTCAGGGGGTGTGGCATATGCTAATGAGTTATGCTAATGAGTCCCCCTAGCTCTTTTTCTACGAAATGACCCCTGTAGAACACGTATTGGGTGGCTGGCCACAATGCATTTTCACATGCTGCCACAAACAGTCTGGCTGCATCCCGCTGAAGCCACGTGACGTCCATGGGGATTCCTACACGATTTGCCTAGTGTCGGACCAGGGAAGTCGCATCCATGCCGGCGGCTGCATTCACAGGGCATCATATGCGCCAAAGATCCCATCCAGCTTTCTGCTTCTCATACTCTGTCTTGCTTATATGCAGGGCTTTTTT
>NW_015174755.1:0-884 GCF_001447785.1 Gekko japonicus | reverse complement strand
CTACACCAAACTGGCTCTCCACTACACCAGAAGAGGAGGAGGAGATTGGAGTTATAACCCGCCCTTCACTCGGAGTCTCAGAGCGGCTGACAAACTCCTTTCCCTTCCCCTCCCCACAACAGGCACCCTGTGAGGTAGGTGGGGCTGAGAGAGCTCTTGACCAGTGTTCCCTCTGAGTTAGTGTGAGCTAGCTCACAGTTTTTTAGCCACCAGCTCACACATTTTTGTCTTAGCTCAGGAAGTGGCTCCAGAGCAAACTAACTTATGCAGGAGCCAAATCGCTCGCTCACAACTTTAATGCCAGCAGCTCAAAAGGTAGAATTAGAGTGAACATTGCTCTTGACAGAAACTGCTCTTTTTCAAGAACAGCTCTGACAGAACTATGGCTTGCTCAAGGTCATCCAGCAGCTGCATGTGGAGGAGTGGGGAATCAAACCCGGTTCTCTCAGATTAGGGTCCGCGCACTTCACCACAAACTGACTCTCAATACTTTGCTTTACTTAAGTTCTCGTTTTAGATTGCTGGTGGGTTCCAGAACCCTAATCTTATTTCATTATTTCGTGAATGTCCCAACCTCTCCGTTGTCTGGACTCACTCTGCGTCCTCCTCCTCAGGTCTCAGGGAGGAAGATGGACTACAATAATGTGAATAAAATAAATAATGAATTAATGGATGAATTGAAAAGAAAAAACAAACTCTCGCTTCACTTCCCCTTCAGTTCACATGATGTACATCTTTATATCTGGTTGGAAACAACACAGAGAGGTGGGGGAAATGAGTAGGAAGGGTGGACAGAGAGTTGGGGAGAAAAGAGATTTAGAAAGAGTAATGTAGGGCGGAATTGTCAACAGGTCGCAGCCAACTTTTGGCGACTCCTCATGGGG
>NW_015174754.1:0-830 GCF_001447785.1 Gekko japonicus | reverse complement strand
AAAGGATCTACAATCAGTGTGGGCAGGTGAATGGCTATTGAAAAATAAAGCAGAGTCTCTTTGGAGAGGGAAATGCCATCTTGGGGAGGGGTCCTGTCCTCCTCCCCTCTCCAGCTGTTTCCATGCTGAAATAGAAGAAGAAGAGATTGGCTTTATACCCCGCCCTTCACTTGGAGTCTCAGAGCAGCTTACAGACTCCTCTCCCTTCCCCTCCCCACAACAGACAGCCTGTGAGGTGGGTGGGGCTGAGAGAACTCTGACACAAACTGCTCTTTTTCAAGGACAGCTCTGAGAGAACCATGGCTTGCCCAAGGTCATCCAGCAGCTGCAAGTGGAGTCGTAGGGAATCAAAGCCAGTTCTCCCAGATTAGAGTCCACACGCTTAACCTCTACACAAGGGGGGGGGGCTGTTGTGCATTTTTGCTGCTGTATATGGAATATTCTGTGTGCACAGGGACCACACACAGCTGCAAAAACAGGGAAATAACCTTCCTTCCCACAGCGGCATTTTCAGCCCCAATGGGCTCGGCTTCATTATTTTTTTAAATAGCCACTCCCAGTAGCTGCTGTGCGGCTGCAGGGAAGCTGAGTTGGGTCAGGGGAATGTGGACCCAGCTCTTTCAAAAAGTGCATGTCTAGTCTGGCTCTGGGGAGCAGCATCCCTCAGAAGGCATGCCCATATTCCTCCATTCCAAGATGGAGGTCTTTCCTCATGGTTTGAATTCCATCAGGAACAAGAATGACCCACGTGGGCAGCAGCAAAATTCACCCACGGCAACACTGTCCCCACCTCCTCCTTAAAAAAGAACCAGGCCTGTAGTCCTTTTCAT